>NC_044198.1:2207309-2534535 GCF_900880675.1 Sparus aurata
TAGCATATATCGATATCTATAGAGATATCGATATATAGATATCGGATATATAGATAGAGATAGCATATATATCGATATATATATATATATATATATATATATATATATCGATATATATCTCTATCTCTATCTATATATCGATATATAGATATCGATATATATCGATATCTATCGATATATATCGATATATAGATATCGATATATATCGATATATCGATATCGATATATATCGATATATAGATATCGATATATATCGATATATAGATATCGATATATATCGATATCTATATATCTATCTATAGATATCTATATAGAGATATATATAGATATATATAGATATATAGATAGATATATATTAGCTTTATTGATTTTATTGGTTAATGTTTGTTTTAGAGTTTTAACATTCTGTCTCCCTTTGTCTCTAGTGCTGCAGCTGGTGAGGCCCTCCATTCACCGGTGTGGTTGATGCTGGGAGTTCACTTTAGATGGTGATATGGTTTGTGGTTGCACATTATAATGTGGTGTTTTATTTGAAGTGTGTCGGGTTTATATTTCTTTTGAATACTTAGTATACTCCCAGTGTCCTAGCAGTGAGTGGTTGGTGTCCCAGCCGTAGTATGACTGTCTGTCTTCTTGTCTCTTCGTGCTTGTGTTTTTAGAGTTTTAGTTGTAATAAAATAAATGGCATGTATGACCCACACTGGCTGTTGTGGCCTCTTCATTGAAGCCCCTGTGTACTAGACTCCTTTATAAAAGGTTACACCTAGTCTTCATGCAGATTAGGGTTATTTAAACACTCAAACCAACAACCGAGTTAAGCCCACAGCACGCTGGTTGCTCACCTACTGGTTGTGGATGTGTCCCCGAGACCACTGCTCCAACCACACAAAAATAACTAAAAAAAAAAAAAAAAAAGAGCCCTAATGGACCACATTGCTCAACCTAACCAGGGAAACTCCACAAAAGCCAAGACCTATTACACTAGAAGACCATGCAATCACAGCTGACAGTCCACACCTGCCCACTCAGGCCAACACCTGAGGCTGTAGGACAAAAAGACTCCCCAAACTGAAACATCAAACCAAACCAGCCATCTCAAAAATGCATCTCCTAAACGCAAAAACAAAAAACAAAACCCTACCTCAGAGGGCCACCAATCACCGGCCTCCAACAAAGCAAAGTAGAACAGGACGAGCCCCCACTTGTCACAAACTGGGCCGCACAGCCATGACAAAGCAAGGAGATGCACACGTGAGACAATTAACTAATTATTTATTGAAGAAAAAGTAACCTAAACTAATCATGGCGTGTGTAGTCAGTGGAATCAGTGGTGTAGGTGAATGCATGAGTGGAGAAGTGTGTGTGTAATGTTGTAAGAAGGATGTACAGAAACCCAAATGCCAAACAAAAGCTGAACAAAGTGTCTCTGGGAGGAGAGCAAGCCTGCTGCTGAGCTCCAGGGGAGAGTTACAAGCACCCAGACTCTCACAGCCCAGGTGGTGCCAATGCTGCTGACGACCCTGCTGATGTCAGAGGGAGAGAGAGCAGGGAGGGTCGTCACAGAATACAGAAATTAAGTACATTTGCATTGAAATATTTTCAAATATTTACCACTGATATTGGCATATGTGATAGATAGTAGAGCGTAGACCCAAAAGCAAACAATGGAGGTAGGGAGTAGATTATAAGGTTATTTATTGACTTTACAAAGGTGAAGGCAGCGATGGAGGTGCAGTAGCTCACAGTGGCACTGGTGATAGCATTGCAAGATGAGACTCTGGTAAGCAGAAGGCTGTGGGCTGCAGAGAGCTGGACGGCTGGAGCTTGAAACACAGTTAGTTGGCATGCAGGTGAACACTAAAGGCAAGGAGAATGTAAGAAAGATTAGATCTCCAGGAGATATACACAAAAACACTAGAAGTCTTACTAACTGATGATCTAGCAGGAGCCGTGTACCAAATCAAAGTGACTATATTATCTGGCAGCGGGTAACCTGGAGAGCAGGGCTTTTTAGCAGGTGCTGATTGCCAACCTGCTGCAGGTGAGTGATTTGTCAGGAGCTCTGGTGAGTGGGAAGCACACATCACAGCTGTGCCTAAATACATTCTCACAGAGCTGCTAGCATGACTTTACTCTTAGCAGGCATTTGGTCTGAGACAACATATAGGCTATGGTCAGACCTAGTCAGGCACTGTGGAGATTAGCTCAGGGTTGTGTGATGTTGTGGATGGACACAACTGGGAGGCTATAATTTTATGATCCAGAAACTCTGCCTGATTTACAGCTCACGGCTCAGGAGCAACAACTCATCCAGGGGTCACTGGTGCGTTCTCCAAGCAGCATGATGTTGTTTGAGTTCTGTGTTATTATGGGCCTATATAGCAGGATCTGTTCAACCTGACACAGAAAATGCCACATTAACCCGTACCTATAAGAAAATATAATGATACTTCTGTTATAAGTATTATAGTAGTAGGCTACATTATTGGTGTCATTTCATTTATTTTGTGTAAATGGCTGGAAAAAGAAATGCTATTGAGCACCTCGATTGATTGCCAGCTTATATGATCGACCACTGTAACATGATGTTCGGTTGGGCTTCTCTGAACATTGATTCTGTTTCAACTTTCCAACCAAATGCAGCATTTTTTCCACCCTGCAACCTGCGTGGTCCAAACCTGCAGAACCTAAACATGCATGCATGCTTTGAAAAAATATTTGCCCCCTCACAGATTTCTTTTGTCTTTGCTTCTTTGTCACATTTAAATGCCCCCCGGCAAAAAAGGCATCCATGGGAGAGTTCCACGACGAAAACTCCTGCCAACCAAAAAGAACACAATGGCCCATCTCACATTAGCCACAAAGTCTTCTGAAAGACCTCTTGATGATCCCAAAGACTTTTGGGAATATATTCTGTGGACAGACAAGACAAAAGTGGAACTTTATGGACTGTGTGTCCCGTTACAGCACAGCATTTTGGAAAAAAACATCACCTTAACAGTCAAACATGGTGGTGGTAGTGTCATGGTCGTTGGCTGCTTTGCTGCCTCAGGACCAAAAGCCTGTAATTTATGGCACCGGGAATTCTGCTCTCTTGCCAGAAAATTCTGAAGGAGGATGTCAGGCCATCAGTTTGTGACCTTAAGCTCAAGCGCACATGGGTTGTGTGGTAGGACAATAATCCAGAGCACACCAGCAAGTCCACCTCTGACTGGCTCAAAAAAAATGTAGGTTGTGGAGTGGCCTAGTCAAAGTCTGGACTTAAATCCAATTGAGATGCTGTGGCATGACCTTAAACAGCCCGTTCATGCTCGAAGACCCTCCAATGTGGCTGAATTAAAACAATTTTGCAGAGAGTGGGCAAAAATCCCTCCACAAATGTGTTTGATCATGTAAGTGTGACAAAAAGCAAAAACATCATACATCTTTAAGGGGGCAAATACTTTTTCACAGCATGTACTAGCTTCAGGCAATGGACGAAAATCAACTAAGTTCAGTTTGAGTTAGAGGTCCGTCAATTTACAGGCTTTACAGCCACCATAAAGCTGCACAGTACATATTGTTTAAATTACATTACTGCTGCACACTGTAGGAGTCACATTGCTCTCTCCTCAACACTTAAGTTATAGAACATTCTAATACCTTTGGGTGTGTAAACTGCTTAATCCTTTTTTGTTAAAAATCATGACAGGTTTCATATGTGGTCTCTACCATATCGGAGGAAGTAGAGCAATTATGTCCTGGCTAAGACAAATCTGTCTTCATTCATTGTTTTTTGTTGTTTTGTTTTGTCTGCCAGAATAATCTATGGTCCAAACAAGCCGCTATATCAGGCCACCCAACCCATTCACTCAACAGGATGGGCATATCCTGCATCAAAACGGTGTTGGTGCACAAATTGCCATCCATAAACCTTATTGGTTCAAGGTGAGGTGCTTGAGTGTGACAAAACCAGCAGTTACTATAATGGAAAATGTTGTAAAAAAAAATGTAAAAATGTTGTTCAAAAAAAAGTCTTTCATTGATTCTCTTAACAATGAGTGAGATTGGGAAAGACAGTGTCAGAGTTTCTCGTCTAACACAAGTCTAAAATTACTTTTCCTTTATATCTCCTCCAATGGATAAAACCATTTTTTCAGCTATTATTGAAGCTATTAATCAGTGGAAGTTAGACGATGTTTGCTTAGGGCTAATTTTGAAATATGCAGTTCATAAGCAAAAACTGACCTGAAAGTCAGAGCTGCATGTGCTTTAGTGGCAATGACCAACACGGCCACCCTCAGTCCGGGGAAATATTCACTGTGTCTCTCTTTGCATCACCATCTAATGATATTGATGTGCTTTCATTCATGAGTCTGTCTTCCTCTTCCCCTCTGTGTCTTGCAGCAGGCTGACAGCTTTCACATGCAGACTTCCTGTTGTGCTCAGATCAGGTTTTCCCTCCTGCTGCTGACACTCCTGCTGTGTATTAGCATGAGATCAGACTGCATTGTAATGCTGTGCAGATTACAAAATACCCATTTCCACCTCTGATTGTTCCTCTGTAGTCAAAGCAGAGACAGATTTGCGAGAGCCGGGTGGGGGGGAGGGGTCTAGTCCCAATTTTACTCAAAAAAACAACCTTGAAGATAAGGAAAAAACAAAAACTTGAAAAGAAAATTATAGATTAAAGAGAAATGAGAGTTTATTTTAGCTCACTCATCCATCCTGAACACGCTGAAGAAGCTGTTACTCACATGCTCTACAACATCCTGCACATTTACTCACTCATTTTTGGGACTAATGGTTTTTTGCATTTTTGAAATAAATGTGATTTTTATAAAAAGCACAGAACATTCAGAAATTCCAAACCACACACTAACCCTGCCACATTAAATATGAGTATTGATTCATCAGTCAATAGCCGAACAGATTGAAAGCTTGAATATTTCCTCAAGGATTCTCATGTGTATTCATGTTGAACTTAAATCTAATGATTTACCTTGAAGGAATGTGACAGGATGCACTTTCATTAACAGATGCTGAAGTCTCTTTTTTAGTATTTGGACTTTTATTCTAATTCTATTAAATTAAGTTCAAGTTTTAAACAGACTAGAATAGAAATTCTTAAGCAAGTACAAGAGCCAAAATGACATCCAGGGGACCTTTTGTGAAATGACCGGGAAATTGGATGACACTTAGTAAAGCGCATATACCCCCACCAACAGTACCCTTTTATCTGCATCAAAGTGCACTCACTCTTGAGAAATTAGTTTTTGAGAAACTCCCTACCTTGCAATGTTATAGAGAGTGAGAAAAATTCATTCATCCCCTTTGTCCCAGTCCACACTAAAGGTTAACAGACACTATTTTGGGTCGAGACCCATCCCCCATCCAAGTTTCATCGAAGTCCGCTCAGTAGTTTTTGTGTAATCCTGCTGACAATCTAACCAACCAACCAGTGAAGCAATACTATTTTATTTCCCAAAATTAAGTCTAGTCAATCGTTTCAAATCCCTTTCCATGCAAGAATAAATATGATTACTAAATCCTCCAGTGATTAACTGATGTATTTATTAAGTTGGTCTTACAGTAGTTTAATTACAACATACTGTGTCTTAAATACTTAATTAGATGATAAAATACTACTAGAATACTATTAAGGCTATTAAAAGCTACTTCAAGGAACTTTATTTTTTTCATTCCAGTGGCATATTTTGGAAAAAAAGATGACATTGGTGAAACAAACTTTATTTTCATGCTGTATCACCAGACTACAAAGCAGCTTCTTTCCTCGGGCTGTGAGACTCCTGAATTCATAGTCAGCGCTCAATTATCAAACCCAAGTTGGAAACTGAAGCATTGACAGGCATTAAGAAGAACTATAACAATGTAGAAAAAGCAGATCTTCTCTCTGGTGATCTTGTTTGCTCATGAAGGTCATATAAAGGCATCAGTACTAAATGAAACTGATTGATGAAGTTCCTTGTATGACATTTAACTGAGTTGTTTGTAACAAGAGAACAAGGTCCGGGTAAGGTGTTTGACACATATTATCAATGTATTTTTATACTGATGAAAGATTTTTGATCAAAATTGGCATGTGTGTGAATAAAAATAAAATATGAGGCTTCTGTTGATGAGGCTATGAGGCATGTTGTTTTGTGTAGATGAGGAGGAGGAGCAAATCCTTAAAGATGGATTGTCTTTCAGCAGCAGGATCATTAACATGTGAAGGCAGGACTGGATGGGCGAGGGGGGTTACTATGCATGTGTATTAAGGGGGGGTGGGGGGAGTCACTGAGCGAGAGAGAGAGGGGGTGGAGGTGGAAGGTGAGAAGGAGGGAGAGGAGATAAGAAGATATTTCTGAACAACCAAACAAACAAACAGTTTCAGAAAAGTCAAAATTGTATGATAAACAACAGACATGAAATGCGATGTTGCATTTCATGTCTGTGCTCAACAGACACCAAATACTGTCTGTCATTTTTATAAATGCACTTCACTTTCAGTCTTTGCACTTAATGGTTTGGAACTGCTCTTCTTCCTCAGCAGATTCAGTTTCAGTTAGTTTAGCCAGCAGCACCACTTGATAACAAAGCAGTGAGCAGTACTTTGCGCATAAAAAAACATTGAAGCAACTTGTCCACAGAAGCTGTCATTACTGTATGTAGGACAAATTTCATGAGATACAAAAAAGACAGACATGCTATACTGAACTGTATATTTTTCAGCTTTCACAGTTGGTGATGTGTAGGGCAGCCACCTTGGAATTAGCTTTTTTCAAATCTGGTTTACATCCAATAGTTGTGAAGAAAGCCTGTCACTGCCTTTGCTGACTTGTAATAGCAGCTTAACTTAACCAGCAATTTAGCACACTTTGCAGCGGTGACCCTTCACAGCTGTATGAATGCAAAATGTGCAACACGTTATTGTTTCAGTACATTCTCCATCATCTTGATCCTATGCAGAGAAAGATGGAGAGTGAGAGACAGACAGAAAGAAACAGAGGGAGAGAGAAAGACAGAGAGAGGGAGACATAGGGAGCCACCAGGAGTGGGCGTGGCCTGTGGAGCCCCTCCCCCTGTAGGAAGGTCACCTGTAGAGCAGAGAGGAGGTTCACGGTGAACACAGTGCAGTCTGCAGAGACGCCGCAGCGGGAGCAGAGCTTCATGTGTCTTAAACCTGACCGTCTCTGGGGGTTTTAATCGGTGAGGAAGCAGCCAAGTGACATCATCAAGGACAGCTTTACCTTCTTCTGACCAACAGCAACCAATCTGCTTTCCTATCACTTTGGACATATTTAACAGTTTGTTTGTATTCATACAGTGCACAGTTCTCCTCGGCTCTTCTTTTAAATTAGTTTGACTATATTTCTCCCCGTTCGTTGTGACTGAAAAATATTTTTCGTTCATCACTTGCGGTAAAATGAGTTGGACGCAGCTGCTCAGGTGAGACCAGGTGGATGTGTGATGTAAAGAAATGAGAGTACACACGGACAGCTTGTTGATGGGTTTGTGCTGTGTGTTTCAGGATCGTGTTGTTCGCAGTGATCTGGCTCCACTGTGCTGCTGCTATGCCCGCTGCAGGTCTGTTTCCAATAGTGTGGCTGATGACTGACTGTGATCATTATCGACAATACAGTTCCTGTTAAACTGTGAAGTGTACTGCCTCTGGCACATATCATTGTCTCAAATGTTTGATAACCAAATTTGACGGATCTCTACAAAATCTTGTGTGCATGTGTATATCGGCTGATAAATTGATATCATTTGATTTTTGATTGTGTACCAGCAATGCAGTAATATAGCTGAAATTGTGGCGCTGAAATGGCTAATTAGAGTAATATTGAGCATTTTTGTGATTCAACTGGAGGCTGCAAAGTGAAAATGACACTGATAGAAGAGTTGTGTGGTTGCAGTGGCAATTGACTCTGGCTGTAAACAGAAATGTAATTTTGACAGGAATTCTGCAGACTTTATGCTCATTGTGGATAATAACACAGTTCAAGCTGATGACTACTCAGTGATTTGCATGCTGTTCAGATTTGTAGTAAATGGGCAAAAACATACAGAAGTACTGATACATTTATTTAAGCTCAGAAAACAGATAGGATGGGCTGCTACAAAAAGGAGGTCATGAGGGCTGATCTATGTCATCTTTATTTTTCAGGCTGTGAGGGAGATGAGTGCAGCAGAGGCCAGACCTCCTCTTCATCCTCATCCGTTTTGTCAACCTCTGTATCTTCTTCTGCTTCTTCTTTCTTGGTGGAGAAATCCCCACAGCCCTCGCAGGACTTCCTGGGCCAGTTTTCCCAAGTGAGCTCATCAAATAGTGGTGACCGTAAACACCGAGATGCCAGCGCTGTCCTGCCCTTCATTGGCCTCACAGGCAGTAAGTTCACACATAAATACTGTGTGTACATACGGAGGAATTGAGCCCTGAAAACCAGCGAAGAAAAGAATTTATCACTTTGCCCCAAACAAGAAGAAACTAACTTAATGCTCATTTTCCCCTCTCAAACTGAGCCCTGGAACATGGACCAATCTGTAAAGAATATTTCCAAAATGTATCAAGTAATCTCAGTTTTTGGCCAAGAAAATGTAAAGTAAATCAAATATATAAATCAGTAAATGCAATACTTAAAAAAAATAAAAATAAAAAATATTCATCTTGTTGAGTTTTTGAATAAATGAGGAACTTTACAAACAAACATATAAATAGATAAATAAATGACATAACAAAAAAATGTGCACGGGTATACTCATTATTTAGTAGTTTAATACTATCCTGACCATGACCAACAAAAACTATTGCCAAACAGTGCGTTAAATCACATTCTAATTATGTTTATGAATATTTATGTCTTTTCAAATTAAACTTGTTTCTCATATCTAAAAAAAAGGAATATGTGAAGTTGTGACAGGCGGAGGAAGAGACTTTGGAGGTTTGAGGCCAGTGCCATTTAGTTTTAGTGTTTTCTTGTTGTTTTTAGATGTTTGTTCAGACCCTCAGTGTTTGTCTGCTGATGTGAAGCAGAGGACAACAGGAATGCAGTGTCAGTTGGAGACTCTGGTTTATCTCACAGATACAGATAGAGACCTAGAGAGGCTAAGCTTGAGGTTTGAGAGCCCTACAGTGGCCTTCAACTGGTCCCACGGGATCCCAAAATCTGCTCTGTAAAGGCACAGACACAGGAGACTCTGATCACCATATAGATTATGATAACATTACATTTACACTGTTTTCAAGACAGGATTACATAATGGTTTACAGGCGTGGGCAGCTGTGGCTCAGTTGTAGAGCCAGTGTCTTGTTATTCAAAGTTGATTCCCCTGGTCTGCATGTTGAAGTGTCCTTGGGACAATTCAACATACTGAACCTCAAACTGCTCCCGATGTGCAGGTCGGCACCCTGCATGGCAGCCATCGCCATCAGTGTGTAAATGTATTAATTACTGTAAATCGCTTTGGACAAAAGTATCTGCTTACTGCTCTAAGATGTAGATATCTAAATAAAGTCAAACTCATCTAAACCTGGAAGAAATAGGAAAGGAGAGGAAAATAAGCAGGGAAATTCTTTTCACTATGAACTGTTTTAAAAGATGTTTCATGTTGGGTTATTTTGCCTGAGTACGGTTGTGTGGTATATATGAAGGAAACGCGTTGTGTTGGTGGTAACTCTGATGTGTCTTCTTCCTTGGAGGTGCCGAGCAGAGTCGTAGCTGCTGTAAGAACGGAGGGACCTGCATCCTTGGCAGCTTCTGCGCCTGCCCGCCGTTCTTCACAGGGAGGAGTTGCGAATACGACCAACGTGTCAGGTACACAACAAGACTGTACTGCTCACTGCTCTGCATTTACACATCACGCCTTAGAAGCACCTTGTCCATTATCTAACCAATACCTCCAACTTAATTATTAAATGAGTCTCTCCCGCACACTGGCAGTTATTGTTTCCCTATTTGAGTCCGTCATGTTTTTTTTGTTGTGTCTATAGGAACTGTGGGTCCATTCCTCATGGTGAGTGGGTTCAGAAAGGATGCTCCTACTGTCGCTGTGGTTACGGCGTCCTGCACTGCTTCCCCCACGTCTTCCATAAGGACTGCGGTAAGAAACACACATAAAACATATACGTGTATGTGTTCTGCTGTTGGCTGAAAAAGTTGACCATTTTCCAACCAACCACGATTTTATGGTTGATAAAGTTTTTACTTTGTGTCTATGAAAACTGTACAGCAAGACTTGTTTAGGGTCAGCATGGGTTTTTGTTGTCAGCATGTGGTGAAGGGCAGATTCTGTTTACAACTCCTCATCAGGTGTGTTCATGGATGTGTACAGCCTCAGTGTCTATTTTCATTCATTTGTGTCTGCAAGTTGTCCATGACGTCCTTTCACCGGCTGGGAAGTTTTTCACTGGAGTAAACAGTAAAGATGTAGACCAGACATCTGCGGTGGGCAGTCAGACGCCAAAAGCTGTCGATCACATTACGGCTTTTATTCCAGAATCCAATACACACTCACAATGTTTAACTCCTACACAAACGTGCCACAATAACAACACAGGCCACCTCAGCATTAAGCTGTCTAAATACAAGTAGATCTTTTCTATTTGTGTCAGCCCATAGTCCACATTAATCTGGCATTTCTATCAGCCTATAATAGAATATAACAGAACTTAACTGTTACATAAACACTTCTGGCCATAGTTTTCATAGAAAAAAATGAACACTGTTAGTCATTCAATAAATTGATGATAATGCATTACTTACTTAATTGATTTAGTTTATTTTTTGGTTGAAGAACCTTCGATCTCAATACCTACCACTGCCTGGAGTGCTCTTGCCAGCATAAATTATTGTATTTCAAGAACTTGCGGAAGTGCAATAACAATGATAGATACCCTGTGATGGGAAAGTGAAGTTTCACTGCAGCTGAAGGAGGTACAAGAATAGATGCAAAACTTGAATACAACACACATTATAATTATCTACCACACAAAATTAGCAATAAAAAACAAATGTATAATGTTCTGAATTGTTACACATTATTATACACGTTATCTGCACTGAATGAGGAGTCTCATTCTTCATTAGTTTTCTGTCTTTCTATTCTTCCCAGATGACTCAGAGGAGGTGCGTTGGTATCGTTCGTCAGCTGCTAGGAAAGTTCAAACCAGCTGTTTCCTGTTTGTGACACCGTTTCTTCTGCTTCTCCTCCTCTGATGGTTTTGGAAAAAATGGATGCTGGACACAAACACCAGGATTTATGTGAAACACTGAGATAAGGACTATGCAAGATATCTCAGACTGCTTCTTCAGGACTAAAGTTCAGTTTCCCAGTCAGAGCTTGATGAGCTTGTATATTGATTGTTTTCCATCTGAACACTGAGGAGCTTTTTGGATGTTAAACTGGACTATGTGTTGTATGGGGACATAGAGGTAATCTGCACTCAACTGAGCTGTTCATTGCTGCATTTAAGATAAAGATGTTTTGGCTTGAGCCATACCACTTTACCAACTTTAACATTTTAAGCAACTAATCAGCTTCTTCAAACAAGGAAAACAATTCCGCTAGTGCATCTGCATCACATTCCTGTGTTCCCAATGCAGTTCATCTTGTTTCATGACATTTAATCAGCAACTGAATTCATCTCATCAAAAATCTGTGTGTCTCTGCTTCTTAGAATGTATCCTTCCCGTGGAAGGTGGCCTTTGTCTCTATGATGTTTTGAAAATGTACTTAAGATTTTTATAAAAAGTATGTTGTTGTCATTTGAGGAGCTGTAGCCCAATGTCATTTTTTTGTCCTTGTAAAAGGAGATGGTTTCTTTTCAACTTTGTCTTCTTTCTGTTTGCACAAACTTTGAGCTGATGTGACATTTTGTCCTTTTGAATACAAATATGTATTGATTATGTGTCGATTAAGTTTTTCACTTGTTTTCTCTTTGTTTCTTACTTCATTAAAACAAGTCTGACACTGGAAGTTACATAAAAGTAAACTTTTAAGTAAGAAAAAAATGCTTACATCATCAAATACGTAGTATTTTCTCTCTTTTAACTTAATGGTGTTTTCAGTGGGCGTTCTCCTTGTCTCTTATCTCCAGAGTTTATTGATAAGGTTTGAGGTTAGTATTGATTATCAGCCGTTTTCTTATCTTAACCAAACACACAAGCTGTTCTGCAGTCTGTCGACCCGCCAGCTTCTACAGCTCATAGCTGGGTCGTTCTGTGCCAGCTCACCTAGGGCCTCCCAGTTCATGTCAGGGATTTTCTTGAGAAAATCATGTTGAAGCTTTGTGGTGTGACTCCTTTGAGATAATTCCAGCATTTAATTGATTTTTTTGTATGTGAATTGTAACCTCACCAATCACAAATTTTCCACTGGTTTGAGTTGAGTTCTGTTTGAATAGTTACTGCTGAATGGTTACAGTAATCAAATTATTAACAGGTAATCATTTTTACCCAAACAAAGAATCTGTCATTTTTGAAAATTCATATCAACACCAGTTTTCACTTTTTGCAACAAACTCTCGGTTCTGTGTAGTATTAATGTAGTTCTTGTCCCATCTCGAAGTTATTTGGTCCTGAAAAAAGACTGACTGCCACAGATCTCTGTTTTCCAGACACTAACTACGACACAATAGTGGAAGGAGACAAACACAAGCGGGATGACGGGCAGGATGACAGACACTTTTTCACCACGTATATAAGTTACCAAAGACACTACTAGGTACTATGTTACTGTTGTTTGGTCCTGTAATGTTGCTTTGTGTGACATTTCTTTATTTTGTTGAGTGAAGGACCTGTGTAGTTATCAGATTGTGAACACCATCAGACCTCCGCTTCACACGACTGGCTTATCCATTCACACAGGTTCGGTTCACCTCTGCTGCACCTCTGATACTATCTCCAGAGGCGCAGTAGAATTTCACTCCTTGCCACATCTGACACTTTCACACAGAGGAGGATGTGTGGAATTGGTGCAGGATCCCCACAGTCAAAGGGCAGTGTGAGTGGGGCTACTGTAACCATTCAGCAACAGCTATTTCCAGGAAAACATGTTGTACATGACCCCTCTGTAATTGCACCATAACAATTAGCAGTTTAAATTGTGTGTGGTGATAAAGAGCCTTATGGTTGTTAATATATTCATCTAGTAATGCATCCATCATTCCACTGTCTGTAACGGCCTGTCCTTTACAGGATCACATTTGAGGGACCTGGAGCTGATTGCCACCAATTATGTCCGAGCAGTGGGGTGCACCCTGGACAAGTTGCCAGCTCCTCACAGGCTTACAATATGGAGACAAACAACCATTCATGCTCACATTCACACCTACGGACAATTTAGAGTGACCGATTAACTTCACTTGTATGTCTTTGAATATGTGGGAACCTTCTGGAGAATCTGGGTTTAACCCCACAGTAATCAAACTGCAATCTCTCCTTTGTTATTCAGCCAATCCTATACAACAAGTGGTTTAAAGCAAGGATTCTGATTGGACAGATAATACAGAATACATTTTAGTCTCATGCTGTTCATGAGGAAATGATTTCAAACTGCGCAGAGTCTGCTGGTTCCTGAATGTTGTGATTGTCATTCTCCTGAAGAGGACATTCAAAGGATTGGAGGGGATTTAAAGAGTTGGAGGAGATGAAGGAGCTTCTAGAGTCTCAACAGAAGAACAGATTCAAAGGGATTAAAGTCGATGTGATTAAGGCGAGAAAGCTGACTTTATCCTATGTTTCATGTGACTTAAGTGACATTTTCACACACTTCAGTGCTCAACCATTGTCACTACAAATGAACCAATAAAAAAAGCAGACATTAAAACACCAAACATTCCATTGTCAGACTGAACCCTAGTCATCTGCTGCTTCAGTGTTAAAATCAAATACATTTTATCTATATAGCCCAAAATTACATCACATTGTCTCAATGGGCTTTACAACCTGTACAGTGAACGACATATTTTGTCCTTAGACGCTCCATTCAAATGATGAAAAACTTGCCATGTTGATGGAAAAAAAGACCCATTTAACAGGGTAAAAAGGAAAAAGATGGAAGAAACCTCAGGAAGAGCCACAGAGGAGGGATGGACGGACAGAGATGATGTTGCATGTACAGAAAAGTACAACAAATCACAGTTTACAAGTTACATTGACAGAATATCTGAAACAAATTATAATATATGTAAAGTGAGTGGATCCAGGAGACGTCTAAGCAGGACGAGGCATCACCAAGTGGTGCCCGGGCCACACGACCTCCAGTCCACCCTGGTCATTAGTAGTAGTAGTAGTAGTACAGTGAGATCAGAGTGATGAAGCAACAGGATTTACAGAAATATAGATTGAGGGGTAGTGAAACAGAGGAGAGCAATGATCCTGCGGAGCCCAGGGTATGATGATCCAGATCTGTCAATATGTGAAGCAGCAGCAGCCAGGAGAGCTAGATGGTCCCAGGGGGCCGTGGTCATCAGAACGGAGCCTGATTGCAAGAGTGGAGGAGGAGGAGGAGGAGGAGGAGGATAAAGGGAGGAGGGGGAGGGGGAAGCTACAGAGAGTGTAGAGAGTGACAGAGCTTGCAGCTTGTGGGAACAGTGTTGAGCAAAGTGAACTGGAAGAGACAGTGAGAGAGTGAAGAGATAAATATACTGAGGAGGAAACTGTGAGTGTGTGTTTCTTATTGTTACCAATTTTGTGATGATAAAGTGAATTACAGTGTAATAACACATTGGTCTAGTATCATGACAATGGCTAGAATCAGAAGAACCCAACTTCGTTAGGAGCCATGTGGATGAGCAGCAATGATGAGTCAGGCACAGGTATAAATGTCAAGTAGCAACTCTTATATTGTTACAGTAACATAAAGAAAAATAGACAGGAATGACCAAAATAGCCAACATAAATGTTCTGCATTCATATGCTCTCATATGAAATTATATTAAATCATCAAACTACTTTTTTTGACAGACTTCTCCTTTAATATATATACACCTCAGCATAAAATAATAAACACAATATACTCAGTATACACATGTATAAAACACTGCACCATTATTCACCTCAGTTTAGCCTGCATGTCACAGAGCTAGCATTAGCACGGACGATGACGGTTAGTGTCAGCTAGCATTGTTTTAGCCGGTAAATGACTCGTCTTACCAACGTTACCCCTCTCCTGCTTTAAGTCACTCGGCTCCGGGTCTCCAGTAGGTAAGTGCGCTGGCTCTTTTCCTCTCTTATCACAGGTTAACTCTGGATTTTTCTGGTAGGTAGCTGCTATCACTCTCGTGGCTGAGACCAGAAGGTAGGGGTGGGCGGATCGATCCAAATATCGATAGTATCGATACCAAGGTGAGTATTGGTATCGGATCGATACTAGCGTGATGAGATCGATATTTTTGTTGTAGTTTCTCTTCTATAAATTCAGCAAATCACTTGTATTTCTTCACAGAGTTTGTGTGAGTGCAGCGCTCCTCTTCACCTCTCTCACTCCGCTCACTCAGGTTCACTGTAACTCAAAAATATATACTTATATTAAGATATACTGTATAACCTCCCTCAATAATATAATAACCCTTTTGTATATCTGTTGAAGGAACGTTAGTATTCCTATTCAGGCTACATGCAGGTTATAGATTTAATATGTTAAATATAATTTTCTTACTTGGCTAAAATCTTTGTCCTGTGTTTATCATTATTATAATCATGATCAACTAATTAAAGGCAAACGTACAAAATCTTTAATTGATGAGGAATTTTCAAGTAAAAAGTATCAGTATCAGTACTGGTATCCACAATACTGGCCCTGTATTTACTTGGTATCGGATCGATACCAAAATTTGCAGTATCGCCCACCCCTACCAGAAGGGCCCGAAAGAACAACGAGTCTGCACTTCACCTCTGAGCTGACAGGCTGAACGTGACCTGCGTAGCCCCTGATTGGCTATTGAAAGTTGATGTAAACAAATGAAAATAAAGAAATAAATACTTTCTCTCTTCTCTGATCTCACCTAATTATGTGTTTTTTCCACCTGGGCTACATTATTACACACCTCACGTACACCATGTCTATTGCATAGTCATCGGATTATTGCACAGTCCGACACACATTAGTTTATGACTTAATTTTCAGCATACTGCAGCCTCCACCCTAACCCTAACCTTGCCCTTTTCCCAAACCCTAACCTTTTCTTCCCTCATATCCTTTTTCTGTATTTTCAACCTTAATTTCTAACCCTAGCCCCAACTCTTTCTCTAACCCTACCTTTGATGCCTTAACGTGGATGTTTAACACTTATCAATTCTAATCAAGTCAATTCTATTTATATAGCCCAGAATCACAATCACAAAGCCTCAGTGGGCTTTACCATCTGTACAGTGAAGGACATTGTTTGTCCTTAGAGTCTCAGCTCAATTGAGGAAAAACTTCACATACTGAGCAATAAAAAAAAACTTTTAACGGGGAAAAAGATAGAGTTTTTGAATGTCACTATAAAACGTGAAACTGAATTAATCCAGGATAGTGGGGCTGTTAAACTCTTAAAATATGGATAATCTTGCTTTTTGTGAAAGAAGCATGAAACTTTCAGGGTTTGTTCTTGATGACCAAACCGCACACGAGACCAAAGACGGCGCAACCGCTGCCTTTGTCAAACCTTGCACGCATGTGTAGTGATCACCTTTGGTCGATACAGTCACTGCCGCCACTTTTGAATTCCAGGTATATGAATCAGTGAATCTGAATTCATCACTTTGGAATCTACATTCTCATGTGACACAAAGTAACGTCCGGACTTTCCTGTAGTCTTCCACCTTCCTTGTGTTAGCAGGTGAGTGTGTGACGCTGCACTGTGACAGCAGACCCTCATGTACAGCCAGCTGAAGTGTGTGTGAGACGCAGCCCACGCTTGGTACCTCCATATAATCCTTTGGTTATTTCATGTACTTTACGTTGTCACATAAAATGACGTGGACACGTTGCTTGTCTATTAACGCGTTCAGCATCTCCTGGATTGCCTGCTTTACATGCTCTGCTGTATGAGACCCACGAAACTAGTGCACATATACCGGCATGTTGTAACTCGAAAGTGGAGTAAATGTAATGCAGAGATGGCAGGGCATACCGGGGATTCAAAAACTCCAGGTGACGAAGAAAACCCTGATCCTCTACCACGGAGATGAGCTGGTTTTCCAGAGCGATTAATTTGATGACCCTCTCTGTAATATTTGTGGACATGTCGCTGAGGATATTTCTCATAACTGAAAGTATCCGCGACTGTTTGCTGCTTTGGTTTCCTTGCCTGTACTCTCGAGTGAACACGTTGTATTTTGAGTTTTTGTTTTGTATATGCTGTATCAAATGAGTAGTAAAATGCAGCTCCGCGAAACAGCCATATAGCAGATGTTACATGTCGCCGTTGGACTGCTTTCGCTTTCTAATTGACGTTATTTCCACACTGCAGACACTTTATTCACAGGTTTGCCAGAGTAACGCCACGCGCGCCTCTGCGTTCTGCCACAAATTGTGCTCTGATGTAAAAAAAAAAAAAATCGGGCTTGGGTCCACGTTCAAAATTGCCGATTCCAATCAGCAGAAAAATGCCCAGATCGGCTCCGATCCCGATCCTACAGATCGGATCGGGACATCCCTAATAATCAATTGTCACCCTCAATTTCCACCACTAGGTGGCGCTGTAATCAAGGAAATTGTGTTTTGGCTCATAACTCCCATATACTTTGTTGCACATTCAAAAACCTTATATCCATGCATTCAGTGAATTGTCCTGAATCTCTTAATATATGCCACGCCCACTTCCGACAATCAAAACGTCACAAACCTACTTTTTCAAACTCGTTTTTTCTAAAACGTTGCACACACCATTTGTGGACCATCATTAAAAAAAGCTATTAAAAGAATTTTGAAGAGAAGAGTCCAAAGAATACTCCAGTTATTAAATAACAATGTCCTGCAGATTTCGTTCCAAACAGGAAATGTTGCATATCTCCACATTCATTGGTGTGTCCAAATGACATGAAACTCAGATTACTACTCCCTATGAAAAACTAAGGCTTTAGGTGATGACCACAAGGTGGCAGTCTTTCAATTGAAGTATTTTATATCTTCACATTGGTTTGTAGAATTAACATGAAACTTGGTACAATTATGGTCAATGCCCTCCTGAGGACAGCTGACGAAGGGCTTACCGACCCACCATTAGGTGGCACTCTGGTGGCAGTCTAATTTAATATTTGGCACTGTGCCCACACCATAACTGCTATAGACTGGCCCCTGTAACTCACACGCCAAAAATGACAAGCAGGTGGCGCTATTTTCAATGCAAAAGCACTTTCGCCCCATAACTCCCACATAATATGTTCCACATTTTTAAACGTTATATCTACTGGTTCCCTGAATTCAGCTGAATTGTGTGACACACCCACTTTTGTGGAAATTTTTCATTTCCAAAATCATGAACAATGAAAAACCTACTTTTTCGAACTCCTCCCAGGCGATTGGACCGATTTGCACCAAACGTTGCATGTATCATCTGTGGACCCTCCTGACAAAAAGTTATCAAAAGAATTTTGATAGTCCAAAACACGCCCATAATATGAAAGAATAAATTCCCGCACACTGTGTTCAAAACAGACAGTCTTGCATATCTGGACCAAATACAATCACATAAACACAATTAATTTTTTTTTTTTTTTTTTTTTTTTTGTGACATGGCCTGATGAAGGTTTGTGCAAAATTCGGTGCAAATCAGCCAATAGGTGGTGCTTTAATCGCTAAATGACGAAAGAACAGCTCGACTGTCTTCCCTTTTGAGTGGACAGGCTTTCTCCACCAGAGGGCAGTGCTGCCTTGCTAATGGATACAAACCTCTTTTTAAGAGTCTTTAAGGTAACATTGTAGTTTTCTCGTTATTTGTTCTTCATGTAGATTGCAGGGAGTTCTTCGGACTTCAGTATACATTATTTAATCGCAGCAGGAGCTGGCAACCAAATTATACAGGAACGGCATCCTCAACGGAAGGTGTTGCGTTAACAAACCCGACGGCGCATGGACTGTGAGGGCCCATTCATCGCTGCTTGCAGCTTTAATTTGGAAATATTTTTTTAAATACCAAATAAGTCTGGTGACTTAAATGGTCACCAAGTGTAATATGCTACTTTTCTCTTGTCCCACACCCTTGGTGACCAAATGGAACCCCATTAAAAACTGTCAAAATGACCCTATGTGACCATTTGTATCATATTTGATACCTAAGTTTCTGAGACCTCTATCTTATCAACATAATCAATACTTTCCTTAAAAACCTGTTGTATATCACCTGATACATGTATTCTGCCAACTAGTGGATAATCATTCCACTGCAGGCAGTGGAAGGACTTTTTTTGGCTTTTTCAAAATGGCGGCTGTCATTAAATCGATCTCACACTTTTGGCAGGAAAATCTTTGCTAATTTTCAAGAAGTTATAGTAAGAATAACATTTATATTGTTTCTTACTTTTTCAAGTAAATATGTTCTGTAATGAATCAATGCATACTTACTTAATGATTCATTCTTTATATTACAGTTAAACTGTGTTAAAAATGTGTGTATCAAATTTGATACTGCAGGTATTTATCCCTGAATGGTCATGTCACATTTTTGTAATGTAATCTACATCAATCCTACCACAATACAACCACACACTATTTTACAAGCAGTGCACCAGCAATCACCTCTCACATGCCTACTGTGAAGGTGTAAGGTGCATCTTTGCCTGAACAAGGACCGAAACTGTTTTTGTGCCGACCACAAAGTGAAAAAAAGGCTGTGAAAAGTTTTATGTATAAAAAACAATGAGAGAAACTGCCTTAGATGTTATATATTTTCAAAATGTTATTTGCACAATTTGATTTGTATCTAAAATCAACATTGTTGTGAGCAAAAAGTTGCCAAAATGCCCAATGTATCAAATGTGATACTAAAAATATCTCAAAAACAAAATGATATAGAATTTTTTTTGAACTGATTGGTTAAAAGGTTTTATAAACATCTCAGTTCCAAAAAATTGGAATTTTCTGACAATGTTTTGATGTGTCAGGCTTTTACAGGGTTAAATCTACTTTATTTTGTATTGTTTTGTTCTTGGATGTCTCTTGTAGATGGGGAAACATTATTTTAATAAAACATGTTTGAAATAAGTATTGGAAGTAACTGTAAATAAGTAAATACGTGTCCCACAACTTGCATGCAACCCTGTTACCTTAAACTTTTAGCATGGTAAAAGAAGAAGAGGGTTAGCCACATGATAGACTGGAGGTTACATCATCAAACAGTTTCCCAACAGCATGGGTAGAGCAAAGGTATGTCCTCTCTTATATTTTTCATATTTTTATAACATTGCCAGCCTTGCTTGAATATCTCACTCTACCTCATGCAACCGTGTTATGCATAATTCCAGAATAATATAAGTACTTAAAAAAAAAACTTTCCTTGTTTACTTATGTAAGTTGGTCATCTTGGTAAATGCTAACACCTAGCTAAACAGCTTGCATAGATTTGAGAGAAAAAGCTAAAATTAGCATGTATTTGCTACCCTGTTACTGAGTGTTGGTAACTGGGTTGCGCAAGATTTAGCAACTATCAAATGAAACATGTAATTTAAAAATGCCTTTAATGCCTGAGATGAGTCAATAAAGCTTTTTATAGTTCAATACTTATTATTGATTAATATGCAACAGAAAACTGTCAACTAGAAGGTTCATTTTTTTGAAAATTCCGAAGCCCAAATGTCCTCCAATTCTGGAATGAGCCATTTATGTTTTCTGCAATATATTGTTTTATGGGACAATTTCAATCATATAATAATTTGAATATTCTTAAGAATGTTTTATATGCACTGTCAATATCCTTTTCCTTGTATAATAATTCTCAATGTTGTGCCAGTAATTTTTTTTTTTTTGTGAGTTCATTAATTCCTCTGTCCTCATTCGTCTGTATTTTGGTTTCTGGTCCAGGTGATCTTTTTTGTGTTAAATGTCATAGACTATGAAAACGGGTAGATGGTCACTAGCATCATTGATTAATAGTCTGCTCATTGTATTGTTTTCTATGTCATTAGTGATATGATATCTATTAAAGTGGCACAGTGGGATGTTTATTGTTTATTTGGATATATTTTTGGGTGTACTTTCCCACTTATTTCTGAAAACATTTCCTCAATCCAGTCCCTGAAAATTTCAAAACTAGACCCTGGTGCCCCGTAGATACAACTAATTATTATATTTTACTTTTTCTAAATGCAGATTTCAGTTTTGATACTCTCTAATAAGCTGTCCACCACAGTTGTCATTTGTACCCCCTCCTCCTCTGCCACTGTTTCTGCTTATATAACTGAATTTATATCCATCTAATTCAAAGTTTCTTCCTTTATCAGGATTGATCATAGTGTCAGATATGGCAGTTATGTGGAACGTCTGACCTCAGTTCTCCTTGATGTTGTTGAAGTTTGCATACAGGCTTCTGCAGTTGTGTTACTGATAATCTGTTTACTGTCTTTATGGTTTGATTATACTGATCGTCTGTGTGGTAGCAGCTATTGTCAGTTATGTTACAGAAGAAATTATTGTCAGGATAGATATCATTGCTCATGGTCTGTTAATTGCGGTGAGTATTTAAGAGTGCATTTTATGAATCTAGAAAAATAACATAATTCATATCAGAAGGAGATGGTTACCTACCGTTTGATCTTCAGCTTCAGCGGACAGATGGCCATTATTCAGCTCACAATATTTTTAGAATGTTTGCAGCCTGTTGGCTAAAGTTTGTTTTTGCCTCCTGAGATGTGACGGCATGACCAAACCTACTCAGTCTGATTGGTTGGTACTCATTGCCTTTCATTGGGTTTGTTCAATCTAGGCAGGAGGACTGATGACTAGCTGGTTAATATCTTGGTAAGCCAATTAGGGGCAGAATAGGGCTCCAAGTACAGCAAGCAGCAAGTGAGGAAATATACTGAAGGAGCAAAAAATAAAAAGGGGCAATTTGACATGTGACATATGAGGATTAGGCTGTGACCATGTGGAGATGCTCAATTGTGTCTCAGGGTCAATGCATGAGACTTGTCAGCTCAGACTGTTGAAACGCAGTCTCGGACTGCAGTCACTGGCTTGGCAGCCTTATCGCCTGCAACTCCACCAAATTCCCATCCACCTCTGGATATAAAGTCAGGTTCTAAAAATGTTATGTGAATGTGATAGAATACATTATGTGGCCAATGACACGTACTAAGGTGAACATTATAAGTAGTTTCCAAAATTCAGACAGTGGATTCCCTGTCCGCTTCTTTATTTTGTCCCCACTTGCATTCCACAAAAAACCCATTATTGGCTTGTGTTTGGTGCATTAATGTTAGCCAATCAGAGGCAGTGTAGGAAAAAAATAGCTTTCTTTCTTAATTTTAACCTCCTTGAGTTTACTCTACTGTGTTGACTTACTTTCATCAACCTTATGGCTGCAGCAGGAAGCTGTTTTATTCTACCTGTATTTTACCATAAATATTCACTGACATTCAGAATCTCTTTTGCATGGAGCCCTGGTCAAGACAGCAGCATGAAAGGTTTCACATAACAGAACAAGCCAGCGAAATTCTAAATGGTTGAATGGCTTTTTACATGTTTTAAGGAAATACATTTATGACCTTTTTAATGTGTTTAGAAGAAAATGTCTGAATTTGCTTTACAAGGACTTTAAAAACAATCAGCAAATTACATAACATTAACATGCGCAACTGTGTTAGCTTCATACCTGGATTGCAGCTGGGGATGGTTATGGTTGATGGGGAGGAACTGCCATTTTCATTTCTAGCTGTGACTGTGACGATATACTCTTCAGTCGTGTCCAGACTCAGAGTGAGGCTGTCATTGTTGTAAACGGTTGTATGTTGGGGTTCTTTCCCTTGTGACCTGGTCTTTTCCCAGGTCACTCTGTAGTCTTTGATGATTCCATGACTCTGGCATCTGCAGAGAGATAACAGCAGTCTCAGTGTACCTGACAAAGTACATGTCTGGAGATCATGTGCTCATCAACATCTCTTATGAAGAAGGCACTCTTTTACTCTTATATAATTCCTTCATGGTTTACAGATTAGTTTAAACCCATTAAATACAATACATATGGGTTGCCATAATGTTAAACTAGCTATTAAAGCTGGTAAGTTATTTAAAAACATTTTTCTTACCATCCCAACAACAATCAATAAATCACATACTCTGACAATAAAGGACAACATATTTGTGTCTGTGGCTGTCACAGGCCTCTGACAAAGCCCATCCAATCATTTCATCAGGCCCCAATGAAATGAATCAGTGCCCATGCACTCAGGGCCCCTGCATGTTAGACCATCACAGCAGTGGGCACTAACTATTCACTGTGTAACCTTTTCTGGTTTCTGCTCCTTTCCCTGTGTGTGTGTGTGTGTGTGTGTGTGTGTGTGTGTGTGTGTGTGTGTGTGTGTGTGTGTGTGTGTGCAGCCGTGTGTGTGTGCAGCCGTGTGTGTGTGGCAGTGGCCGTGGCTGCGATGTTTCTTTTAGTATTTTCTATTGTTGACATTTTTCTCGAGCCTATGCTCCAGTGTTTTTCCCAAACAGGGCTTCGTTTCATGCTCATGTGCAGAACCTCTTGCACCTCTCTGTTCTGCTTCCTGCTCGACTGGCTCACCTGAGATCCCTCCACGCTGCCACCAGACAACCCTAAAATAAATTCCTTAAAATAGGATTTCCAGCCTCTGGTCCCTGCATTTTGGGTCTAGATAATACCCCACAGTAATACTTGAGTTCTTATGAAATTCTTTCTTCTAGTAAGCAATAGTGGATGGACGACACTTAAAAAAAGCAATTTTATAGCAACTCCTAAAGGCTTTAGAAAGAGCAACCTATTAGAAAGTGGTTCCCACTCATCTGACTTACTTTCCAGAGGATAATAATTTTGTCACCCACCGCCTGCCTCCACACATCAAGAGCATCTGGAACTGTGGGACAAATTGGGGAACAGAGAATATAAACAATACGTATGAAATTATCAGATAAAGTTGTGGTTTCCTTTTTTCAATACTTGCCATCACCCCTTGTGTGGAAGTTGACAGTTGTGCTCCAGTCACTCCATTTCCACAAATGCTGTGTTGTTACACATCGTACTGTCACATTATATTTCCAATATGGTATCAGATCATTCAGAATGGTAAAATTAAGGCCAACTCCAAAGTATTCTCTCTGGGAACAAAATATGGACAAGACTGAATTTAGTGTAGTAATTTATGGTACCAGGTCACTTTACCTCCCTCCTTTGGTCTACTCACTATGGTATCTGTTTCACCGTGGCTAATGTTTACTTGGCATCTTATTTTGAGAGTACTGTAGTGTTGCACCGTCCACTCCCACTCCAGGGTGACATTTCTGTCATTAATAGTTGAAGCTGTTATTGCCTTTGGAGCGAACATGTGCACTGAAACAAAAGAAAAAGAACAGCCAGCTGAATGTAATGATAACAGACATTAAAGAGACATTTTTAAATTCCTGCGCATTAAAGTTATTTGACATGGTTGAATTCAAAGCTGCACAAATAATATATAAAGCAGGAAACTACCAGGTACTATTCAGAAACCTTCTGGATCGAGAGTGGGGTTATAATTTGAGGGAGAAGTTGAATTTCCAGATGCTAGCTGTAAGTTCTCTCAATCAGCAGTGTGGAATCGTATGAGCATGGAGCTAAATCAATGTCCAAGCATGATTCAGTAGAAAAAAAGTAACTGTATATAGTAAGATAGGAGCGTAATAAGGTACACAGGTTCAGGAATGGAAGTAAATTAATTATAATTAATTAGTGCATTGTGGAGAATGAGTAGAATTAAATAATTGTTCACTTCTCCCTGCTGCTTTTCATATCAATAGCCAAATAAACATTTTATCCGATAAAATGCTTATTTTTCAAAAGATGTACTTCTTTTAATCAGGTCTGCTCTGTCTTGGAGTTCCACCTTCCTGAACTTGTTTTCTGCTGTTAGTGTCCAATTTCTTTCACCACTGTCCACTTCCACTTCCATCTTCCATCTCCCCTTATCTCCCCTTATCTCCAATCCATCCCCTCCATCCCGACATTCCCTGAAATACAAATGCCAAGAGAATGTTAATTTAGTTTTATACGTTTCCAAATGTCAGTTTGATCAATCATTTCTGAACTTAGTTCACAGTCTGTAAAATTACACTTCCTGTTCTTCAACTGCTTCTTTGTTCCTAATATTTCTCTTTACCAAACTGGGTAATTGGATAGAGACATTTATAGTGAATCGTTGGATTGGTCAGCCAGGTTGAGCTTGAGTGTAAAAGGGTTATATATGTATATATTAGGGGTGGGACGATATGGGTAACTCACGATTCGATACTGCGACGATATTTGATACACGATATCTGCAATATTCGATATATTGCAAGAAATATATGTGACTGAAAAAGAAAAGCATCTTATGCACATATTGCATTTATTTTATTTTATTTTATATAAATTTAATATGCCTTGATGTGTCCAGGTTGACCCAAAGCACTTTTATGTTCCCACTTCCCAGGTACTGGATGGGTGAACATAATTGGTTGCATACTGAAATGTGCCCAATATTTCATTTAATTTTTATGTTATTCTTATCTTGTTTAGCTATTGTTAAACTAAAACGGGCCCAAGTTTACATAAAACAAGTTGCTACTGACTTTTCAGTATCAGAAAGCACTGTCCTGGTTTACATAAGACGGTAGACGGTGGAACAGCGGCGCTGCGCCGCTATACTCATTTTCAATGTTAGCTGCTTTGTAGCGGGTGTTAGTGGGCTGCTGCGGTCTTCTCGTTAAAAAAAAGCGCCCCCCGGCTCGGTGACGAGCGTCTGTTCGTCCGTCTGTTCCGGGCTTTATGCTTCTGCGTCGCGGCGACAGCGTAGCTACGTCGTTGACGCAGACCCCTACGCGGACCCCACGCCGTAGCCTGACGTGCGCCTCCAAAAAATCCTGACTACGCGTCACGCCGACGCGTCGAGACGCGAACGGCAAGGACTGTGATTGGTCCGCTCAGAACGTCATTTCCGGCAGTTGCTTTTCCGGTCAACAGTATAAAAACATTTTTAATGTTTTGGTAGTTGGTACGAGCGGCACGGAAAAAATGGACCAGGCAGACGAGAGAATTATCGAGGAGGTCAGAAAATATGACCACCTTTACAACTCGTCTTCAAGACATTATAAGGATTGCCAAATGGCAAACAACTCCTGGCGGGAAATTTTGCACAACACGGGGCTGGAGGTAGCTGAATGTATGAAAAAGTGGAAGAACCTCCGCGACAAATATGTTCGGCTCCGGAAAAAAATGTCCACAAGAAGCGGCGACCCAGGCGGCCAAAAAGTGCCAGCTTTTTATCATTTTATGTCGTGGCTGGCACCACATGTGAAGCACTGCGAAACGGACTCCAATTACGAGGCAAAGGTATGTGTGTACGTGAGCTTATGTGCAAACAACATGTAATATTGACTATTGGTTGTAATCAAACACATGGACTAATAAAGCATTCACTCTTGTCTTAAAAACAGACGTCGTCCAGATCGGCAGAGAGCGACGCGACCTCATCTGCGCCATTGTCTCCCCGGCCTTCCACACCAGAATTGCCGGCTCCTGCATCTCCTGGTCCTGCTCCTCGTGCTCCCCCTGCATCTCCTGCTCCTCGTCCTCCTCCTGCATCTCCTGCTCCTCGTGCTCCTCCTGCATCGTTTGCCCCAGTTGAGTCCCCCGTGTCTCGGCCGAAAAGAAAGAGGGACCAGCAGGATGAGTTTGTAAAACAGTTGGCAAACTTGGAGGAACACAGAATGGAGCTACAACAGCAGATACAGAAGATACAGCAGGGGACTGATGAGTGCTCCAGGTTCGGGCAAACAGTGGCCGACCTGCTCCGCAGAGTGCCAGAGGACCTGAGACCAGATATTATGTTTAAAGTCTATGCACTCATCCATGAGAATAGACAGTAGTCGAACTAAAAAAAAATGTAAATAGTTGTAAATAGTTTTGTTTGTTTTTGTGTGGTTTGAGTGCACTTTGCTGTGACTTTTTATATTATACTTAACTTTGCACTTTGCTGTGACTCTTTATATTGTACTTATATATATATTCTGTATATATATATTCTACTATTTATTACTTGATATACATTACAATGTATATTGAAGAATAAAACACAAGTTTGTTTTCAAAGAGTTGTTTTGATGTTTATTTTCAACAACATAGACAGTTTACACACACATCATCACTGATTGAGTCTGCCTCGGCAAACCATCTCATTTTGCCATGGCACGGTTCCTTGAGGTGACTGAAAGAAAGCCATCAGGTCATTTCGAACAGCCAAGGCAGCTCTGGTGGAACGGGCCCTGGACATCTGTGTGGGATCCACAGGTTCGACGAGGTTTGAGTCATTGGCCACCACTTTTCTCCACTCACCAGGCTGCACCGATCCAGAACTGTCACTGTCCACAAAATTCGGCGGGATGTATCTGCTGTCTGGGGTGCTCACTTCATCGGTGTAGGTGAGGTAGTTGTGTAGGACCACACAGGCTTTGACAACATCCACAGCTTTTTCTGGAAGGAACTCTATTGGTCTCCCAAGAATTCTCCACCGCGCAGTCATGATGCCGAATGTGTTTTCAATTACGCGCCTGGCCCTGGAGTGGCGGTAGTTGTAGACCTGCTTGTCCATGCTCATGCCTAGTCCTGTATAGGAAAGCACAATAAATTATTATCATACAATAATAACTATATATATATATATATATATATATATATATATATATATATATATATATATATATATATATATATATATATATATATATATATATATATATATATATATATATACACACACACACACACTATACTATATACATACCAGGAAAGGGACGCATCATGTTGCAGTGCAGGGGAAAGGCAGCATCAGCAACAATGACATGAGGGATCTGGACTGCAGTCCCTGGAAGTTTAGCTGGTGGGGGCAGATTGAGTTTATGGTCGAGCAGCATTGACCCAAACTCGCTCTCTTTGAAAATGCCACTGTGGCGTGGTGGTGAAGGAGTTATAGTTGCAACAACGCCACCTGGGGTAATTTCACCCCCAGGAAATTCTAAGATACCTTTTGATGAATGAGGTCACACAGGTTCGATATACCACGGGGGCAAGAGACAGTTTTCCACTTAAAGAGCACACTTTATTTAACATAAGTAAATCAACAAAGAAAATAATCAAAAACTCACACACGCACACACACACACACACACCAGTTAATGACACCTAAAAATTAGCACCCTGCAATAACAGATTAAAAGGCAGGGCTGTAGTTTACGGCGGCAGAGCCAAACCAAAGTAGGGAGGTCAATAAATTAAAACACCTGTGAAACCGCACTCACACACACACTGGACACTCGTGAAGGGGGACCACCACCAGGGACTGAACTGCCGCCTTGGACCACAGCACCTAACCAACGCACACAAAAACAAGTTAAAACATGCAACCGGGTGCTACACAGAGCTGGTGTGACCAAAACAATGAAAACAAAATACAGAATACAAAGAACACTAAATAACGAAAATAGAAACTAATTATTAAAGCACAAATGAATGAAAACAGTGAAATGCCCTTTAAATGGCTCAGAAGTGGGCAGCCTTATTAATAGAGTGGTCATGTGCTGAGGAGCCGGGCCCACGCCAACAGTAGCTCAATTGACAAGCCCAAGACAAAACACATTCATAGGGTAGCCACACGGCTGATTAACAAACTGAAAGTCATCAGTAAGAGCCAGGACGTCCAATAATTTAATAGAGCCAAAACAGCAGCGTAGATCCTGGGAAAGATGGCTGAACACAGGTCAACCATTCACCACGGCCTCTACAAGAAAGGCACATAACTATAATTTAGCGCACATGTATACATAATAAAAAAACAACATTTCTAGCAAAATAAACTCATACATACCACTCCGTGAAGCTACAGTGACGCCCCAGAGCTACGGCGGAATGATGGCTTGTGCCGCAGGTCAATCACTCAGCTACCAGAACAGGAAAGTAATATTAAGCTGGGAACTGGGCGACGGAGCCGCCGGACAGCAGACAATTGTGGACTTACTGAAAGGAACAGGTGAGCGCATCCAGGGAGGGCTTCTGGCAGAGCGCTTCGTCCCCCACAGTCTCCGCAGCCGCTTGCGCTGCAAAGAGCGCAGATCAAATCACCAAAATGCCCATTTACGCACAGACGCACAACGGAGGACTGGCAGAGAGCATTACCTGAATGAGGAGGATTGTACACCTGCAGCAGCCACGCTGAACCATCGCAATGGACAGGCAGCAGCCACCGGAGGAAAGAGGAAGAGACAGGTGTGTCTGCACCTCTATATGTAAGGGTGCATTGTGCCGCCCCTCATTTAGGATGCCCAGTCAGTTGGCACAGTGCCATATAGTGGCAGGGAGGGAGACGACCTGTCACACCACCATCGCTCTCTCTTCCACATCCTCCCACGTCCACCATTGTGAAACGGTATCTGTAAAACACATAAATTCAGAGCATGTTGTTAGTGTGGTTACTGTGGATTTGTACACAGGTATAACATGGACTCAGATCAAACAAACAAGTTTTAAATTATTTAGCTCGGTTACCTGGCATTGCATGTTGCCATCAGCACAATGGAGTGATTCCCTTTGTAGTTGAAGTAGTCGCTTCCTGCATGTGGCGGTGCTTTTACGGTAACATGTTTACCATCGAGGCTTCCAACGCAGTTTGGGAAGTTCCACAGCCGCCAGTAATCTGCTGCCATGGCTTCCCACTGGCTGGTTGAAGGACATGGCAAAAACTCGGGCTGAAGGGCTGTCCACAATGCTTTGCAGACCTCAGACAAAGCGCTGGACACAGTGCTCGACGCCAGTTTGTAGCTAGCCGCTACAGCTTGCCGGTTTCCACCCGAGGCTAAAATCCTCAGCGTCACCGCCAGTCTCTGGGCAACATCAACAGACATGCTGTGCGTTGTCTGGTGCGATATTAAAGGCTGTATACAGCGAAGAAGATCGTCAAATCTGCCCGTGGACATTCAAAAGTACCGAAAGTGCATTTCTTCATCCAGGTTCCTCAGTGGGCGAACCAGTGTGGCAAATTCACCTGTTCTCAGCCTCGACTGGTTCAGCGGTCGGACAGACCACCTCCGCAAATGTCCTCTGCGTCGCCTGCGCTTCAACATTTGTAATAACAGCATTTGTTGTTCAATATACACGAGCTCCATCTCCAAAAACACCCGCTCCATCTCAGTTGCCATTGTTTACTGTCTGACCGGAAGAAAACCAAGCAATCCGATATGAACCCCCGAAACCAAACAAAGACACAGCCACACCCCCCTAGCGGCTTGGCGGTAAATTGCAGAACAACGCGTTCCCTTGGTGCAGAACTTCAAATGCTCAATGACGGCGTAGGGTCGACGACGTAGCTACACCGTCGCCGCGACACAGAAGCATAAACCAGGCTTAACGCGTTACTGCCCATCACTGTATATATACACATATGTGTGTATATCAGGTAGAGTTTTATGATCCCGTCCGAGTAGGTAGTAAACTGTTGGACTATTGCGGGGTACAAGTGAGCGTCTTCCAACTGTCCAGTGACATTTGACTGACTGCAGATCCCGGGTTTCACACTGAAGGTCCTTGTCTTGAGGTGGGTCTGAGTCATGGCAAGCATAAAAACGGAACAGTGAGCATTTAATAAGATCTATTTTAAGACTCTACAATGACAGTCCACAAAAGTATTAAGCCATACTCACAGCCAATATAAGCACAAGCCCCATGTTTTGGGGATGTACAGTAAACATGATTGCAAGTCTTGATTGACGCTTGGGTCAGGTGGACAGTCAAGGCATATGTTTGATTGGAGATCTGTCTTGATTCACTGGTTCCTAACCCTATCCCCTTGATTGACGGTGTACTGTTGAAAACTTCCCCTGCTTGCAAAATGCAGCAGAAGGTGAAATTACTGCCAACTTCAAACAATCCATCCTTTGGATAAAGCCCAGGCTTTTTATAGTTTTACATTCCTGCAAAAACAAAAAAAAGACATAATACGCAATCGAAAAGATTGATTGTTTGTCAAGATAAAAAAAATTAAGCAAAGTAAGCTTAATATTAACCAGGATGAATATGTTCTTGTTTCCATGGGCTCATCTGATTGTTGTAGCATGACCTGACCCTGACTGAATGGAAAAAACACTCCAGTGCAAATGGGGATTTCCAGCTCCACGAGTGAAAAGATCCTATCTGGTCAGGCATCACAGAAACTTCCCCCTAAAAACATTTTTGAAACCAAATTAGAGGAATTTTGTTTGGCTTATCCAGGCGCTGATGTTATTGTCAATGTTGGTTCATGAACTCTTACAGTAAGTGGTATGGGAAGATCTGGTTTGAGAACCACCAACTCATAAACGAGCACATCATGTACTGCAGAGCATTAAGGGTCGTCCTCCGTCCAGATTAACATAATCACCTGGCCAGAGCTAGTAAGTGTCAGATTCTTAGGTCCACACTGGAGGACAGCTGAGGAAAAGAAAAATACATTTTAAAGGATCTATAGCTATATGCTGGCCTGCAAAGAGACAGACAATTAAGACACCAGCAGCTATGGAACACAATGAGAGAAGCCATGAAGGCTGTACCAGGATGTTTTATTGTCTTATTTTACATTTGAAAATTCAAATCACATAGTTGGCTGAGGCATGAGTTAACCAATAATACAAAAATAAATACATAAATAAACATTCAAATGTTATTAACATTTATACACATTTTTGAAATATTATATCATAATGATCAGCTGTATTGTTCTCTTGTTGTGGTGCTGTAGTTCACATGTGTTGGCTGCATCCTTTCCATGAACAATATGTTTTGGCCATCCCCTATTCAGCATTTTAAGCATATAAATAGAAAAACGATGGTTAAAACAGACTGAAATGTATTTTTAAACAGATGCAAGGACGCATAAGTGTTTACTGCTATAACTTTCTTTTTTGTTGTTGTTGTTGACTAAAGATTAAAGTGTATGCGTACAGTAAAGTATAGGAGGTTCCTTAGACCTGTAAAGAATATGTGACACTTAGAGAGAGGATTACATACTCACCGCTTTCTTGACCATTTCCATCTTGTGTGCCCTTACAGACCAGTAAGACCAGTAACAACCATGTGATCATCATGTGGTCAGTTTTTCCTTTAAAGGTAAGGTGAACTTGCCAGCAAGTCTTCATGGATTTACCACTTTAAAACAGTAATGAGACGTGATACCTGTGTCAATAAATATCATTTTGTTTTGTGTAATAATGTACGTTGACTGAAGAACATATTCCTAAGGTATTTTATAAGAATTAGTAAAATGACTTACACTTGCATGAGTAGGTCGGACTGGTTGTTAAGGATCTCGCATGGTTTCATTTGAATGCTACAAGAGAGGAGACTCAAACAGAAAGACTGAAGCAACACTCCCTTCCAAAAAAAACACTAATACTTGTTTTAGCACGCATGATTGTGAAATCCATGTGGACTGTGAGGCAGGAAGTGGAGAGGCTGCTTTCTGGTACTCATGAGTCAAAGTGGTTAGGTCAGACATGCCTTTCACTACATTGCACAGTAGTTTGTTACTTGGAAATGATGCATGAAAGTGTTCACAAACAAGAAATAGTCTACTATGGCAATATTGGGGTCTTCATCACAACAGCAAAGACATTCTCTCTCCTTCTTCAGGTCAGTCCTCAGTGGTCACAGTGCCAGTCCACAGTGGCAACAAAAAGCCCATAATGTTTTATCTGGGCGCCCACTGAGCAGGCAACGTCTGTTGACATACAAAACAGGTTGATATCCAACCGGCTGGCCGGGCCATGCTTAGAACGTCCATTGACAACCAGAATTTGTTGATTAATGTCGCTGAGCAAAGACGTCTTGCCAGCCCATAATCAGTTGATAAAAACACTGTAAAAAGACCAAGTTGGGGTGGAGAGACAGCATGGCTAGGAGACAGTGCATACATCTTCAGGTAGATCTACACTCTAAAAAAATACAATAGATTTTAGAGTAAAAAAAACGGAAAGACTATTACAGTAAAAACAAGTAAACTCTAAAAAGGTTCAATACAATTTTTAGAACAGCAAAATATTGTAATTATTAATGCTGTCAGTTAAACGTGTTATTAACTGCGTTATCACAAACCCATTTTAACGGCGTCAATTTTTTGACGGGGGGCAAGCAGTAACTGCGATGACGGGAATCCTGGTGGCCCTGTGGATTTAAGTCAAGACCCAGCAGAGGGGCCGAGGCAGCCTCAACTTATGTCATACCCACGTTGGATCCCAGCTAACATTGAGGAGTTTTAGCCACTTGTGGTTCAAACAGTATTCGTGGCTGGAATACTCGCTGTCAGTTGATGCGGCTTTTTGCTATGCCTGTCGACATTTTTTCCACCATGCCCAGGGTCACACAGAAAAGAACTTCACCCATGGCGGGTTCCGAAACTGAAGGAAAGGAGCAGAGAAATTTGCACAGCACAATGTAAGTGCTTCTCACAAACTAGCTATGATAGGCTGGTGTGAGTTTAAGGAGAGGGTGAGAAGTGGTTCGAGGATCCTGACAAAACTTGATGCTGGACATGACAAGATTGTGCAAGAAAACAGGCAGTACATGCGAGCAGTAGTTGAGTCACTGCGGTGTACAGCGTGTCAAACGATTGCACAGAGAGGAAACAGAGAAGATGAACAGTCCACCAACAGAGGTAATTTTCTTGAACTGTTAAATCTGCTGGGAAAGTTTGACAGCACTGTCTCAAAGAAATTATCCAGTGGACCTGGGAATGCCAAATACGTGCATCATGATATCCAAAATGAGCTGATTGATGTTATGGCCAGCATGGTGAGGGAACAAGTGAGCAATGAGGTTAAACTGGCAGAGCCCTTTGCTTTAATGGTGGATGAAACAAAGGATGTGAGCAAAAAAGAGAAGATATCTGTTGTTCTGCCTTACCTAAAACAATTATAGCATTCAAGAAGAGTTTCTGGACTTTGTTTCTGCCGATGGCTTGGATGCAGAGTCTTTACACAAGTCAGTTTAACAAACACTGGCTAAGTGTAACATAGACAAATATGCATGCATTGCACAGTGCTATGATGGGGCATCTGTCATGTCATCAGTGTTGCCAGATTGGGCGGTTTTCCGCCCAATTGGGCTACTTTTGTTGACGCCAGGCGGGAAAAAAATACATTGGGCGGGTGAATAAAATTTGGGCTGCTTTAGTCCACATTTGGCGAGTTTTTAATATTGTCCCCCTACACACACAAACAAGGGTGTCTGGCAACTTCGTGATTTCGGCTGGTTTTTAGTGGATTGGGCGGGTTCTAAGATCTGATTGGGCTGGAAACTGTCAATCCGATCTGGCAACACTGCATGTCATCTGTCAACCACTTCTCCATCCTCATCACAAGTAGGGTGACAGAACTGAGCATCTGGATATTATTCAGCTTGTCCACGAACCAAATCATTCCAGTGGAAACACTCTGGATTTGATAATTTCCCATGGACTAGATGTGTCCACCCTGAACGTCGTGTCCGTCTCCTCTGCTGTGTCGGACCACTCTCTCATTACATTTGAAGCGTCATTAGCCTGTCCATGTATCACAAATGTTTTCACTTCTCATCATATCAGCCTGGCAATCATTAGGGCTGGGTATCACCAGGTACCTCGCGATACGATACTATCACGATATTTTGCCCCCGATAACGATAATATCACGATACAGCGATTCTGCGATAATCGATATATTGCAAAAAATTTCATCCACGATACATCACGATATCTGTGTCACTGAAGAAATTCAGAATTTATTGACTGCACTGAATCTATTTCACAGGAATTACAAAACATTGTCAATCAATTTCACATGAATGACAGCCAAGTAAACAAAGAGTATATTGCACAGTCACTGTTCTTAACACACATACTGACTACAACTATCATTAAATATCTATATGTGTGGGTTTCAGAGCTACTTAAACCATTTTTTAAATTTTATTTGGTTGTATAGCTATGTTTGAATAAAGATAAAGCTGTCCTCCGAAGAGGGGTTGTGGTGGTGGGCCAAAAAAAAAAAACATTTTTTTTTTTAAATTTTTTTTTACATCGATAACGTACCTCAAGACGAAATATCGCGATATATCGTAGAATCGATATTTTGGCACACCCCTAGCAATCATAGCGATGCTCAGTGATAAAGTGCCTGGGGTCCTGACTCCTTTTGCAACTGTGACAAAACTTGTGGAAAGTTTCACAAATGAAGTTAACTCGGTACTTGTTTCTCTCCTCGATTCTGTGGCACCGGTCTCTACCAAGACAAGACGACCAGAGAAATCTAATCCCTGGTCTACTGATGAAACCAGAGATTACAAGTAAGCCTGCAGGAAAATGTGTACTATGTACTTGTACTTAATTAATCATACTGTACTTAATTATAAGCGTGCTCTAAATACTGCTAGAACAGCATATTTCTCCAGCCTAATAAACAATAATAAACACAATCCTAGATTTCTCTTTAACACTGTGGCTAAACTTACTCAAAAACCAGTCGGTGAGCTGTGCACCCTTTATGCAAATGATTTCTTAGATTACTTTTGCAATAAAATTGATGAGATCAGAATCTAAATTAACTCATCATGTCTGGCTTCTTGCACAGTTTATTATAAAATGTCCTTCTGCCTATTCTCAGTTACTCTCAGCTCTAAACACTTTTGAAAATATCTCTCTTGAGATATTGTCTAAAATTGTCTCATCCTCAAAACCAACAACCTCCTGGACCCCTTTCCAGCACAACTGTTTAAAGAACTATGGCCAGCACTGGGACCTACAATGTTAAATACTGTTAACTCATCACTCGTGACTGGTGTTGTCCCTTCTAGTTTTAAGTCTGCTGTGGTCAAGTTCGTACTAAAGAACCCACACCTTGGGGTGCCGTTTAGCTCAGTCGGTAGAGCAGGCGTCCCATGTACAGAGGCTTCTTGCAGCAGACCCAGGTTCAACTCCTGACTTGGCTCCCTTTGCTGAGTGTCACTCATCCTGTTTCCTGTTGCCTTTTCAGCTGACCTATCAAATAAAGCCATAAAAGCCCCCAAAAAATATACTTAAAAAAAAAAAGAAAACACACCTCAACCCAGGATCTCTAAATAATTACCGACCAGTATCCAACCTTCCCTTCTTCTCTAAAGTCTTAAAATGGGTCGTGTCCCAACAACTTTTCAGGCTACCTACTTTATAATAATCTTCTGGAACCTTTTCACTCAGCTTTCAGAGCCTCTCACTCCACCGAAACCGCTCTTACTAAAGTGGTAAATTACATTTTACTTACATTAGACTCTAAACTTGTCAGACCGACTGGAAAGTCAATTGGCTTTCTAACTTGGCTCTAGCCAGGCTAATATCGTACCTATCCGAAAGAACACAATGTGTTTCTTACAATAGTACTTCATCAATTTTTACTGCTGTGAAGTATGGAGTTCCCCAGGGCTCTGTTTTGGGCCCTTTGCTCTTCTCTTTATAATTTAACAGCTCGGCCAAATAATTTGTAGTTATGGAACACTTTTCCACTGCTATGTGGACAACACTCAGCTGTATGTGCCCATAAAAGCAGATGATAAATCTCAACTCATGAAATTAGAGACCTGCTTGTACGCGGTGAAGAAGTGGATGTCAGAAAACTAGACAGAGACACCATGTTGTTAGGGTGACTGTAACTCTTGACAACCGTGTTATTTCTCAAAGTTCAACTGTCAAGAATCTATGTGTTACTTTTGATTACATCCTCTCTTTTGATCAGCACATCAAAGAAATTACCAAGATCGCTTTCTACCACCTGCGCAATATAGCTAAAATTAGGTCCTTCCTGTCCACTGTGGATGCAGAGATCCTGATTCATGCCTTTGTTTTGTCTAGACTGGATTATTGCTATGCCCTATTTTCTGGTCTTCTGTGTGAGAGCACTTAAAGTTATCAGATGGTTCAGAATGCTGCAGCTAGAGTCTTAACATGTACAAGAAAATTTGATCATATTACACCAATCTTAACATCTTTGCACTGGCTCCCAGTACAAATAAGATCAGACTATAAGGTGCTGCTGATGACATACAAAACTGTACACGGCCCTGCCCCATCGTACATGTCAGATCTCATTAAACCATATATTCCAACTCGGACATTACGCTCTCAAAATTCAGGGCTCCTGATGGTTCCGAGGATAAAGAAGAAGTCAGCTGGCTGCAGGGCTTTTTCCTGTCAGGCTCCTTTCCTCTGGAATAACCTCCCAGCTGACATCAGACAATCTGGCTCTGTTGATGCCTTTAAATCTAAACTCAAAACTTAGCCCTTGATTTGTAAGCTTCTTCAGTGGGTCGGTGTCAGTCTCAATGAGTTCCTATAGTACTAGATTTTACACTGTGCTGCCGACGAGAAACAATCTGTTTATTCTGATAAATATTTCTCTAAACTTTGTTTTAGTTTTCTGTTCCCACAAGCTGCAAGCTGTGTTACTCTCTACACTCTCTATAGCTTCCTCCTCCTCCTCTTCTCTCTCCTCCTCCTCCTTCTCCTCCTCCTCTTTCATTCAGGCTCCCTTCTGATGGACCATTGGCCCCTGGGACCATCTACCGTTTCCACGCTCCTGCTGCCTTGAAATACTGACCGATCTGGATAATCATACCCTGGACTCCGCTGGATCATTGCTCTCCTCTGATTCAGTATCTCCTCATATCTATAAATCCTGATGCCTGTCTCTGTCTATTGTTCTTCTGGAATTTATTCTTCTTCCTCCGTACGTTTTTCAGTGCCTATCTCCTCCTAAAATTTTGAGCTATTGAAACCATTCAACCTTCAAAATGTTCAGCTTTTTTAAGGATATTCTTGCTATTACTTTTGGCTTTTCTATCTTTTAAACTTTTGGAAATATTCAACTTTTTCTGCAAAATTTGTCCCATTCATTCTTATGGGGATTTTTTCAAATTTCATTCTGCTACAACTTCAGCATACCTTCAGCTATAGAAACCGTTCAACTATTAAAATGTTCAGCTTTTTAAGCTCTTTCGGCCTTGTACTTTTTAACTTTCCAACTTTTTCAGAAATTCAGCATTTTCCAAAAAAGATTTAACATTGAATCAAATGGGAAAATCTTCAAATCCTCTTTAAAACTCCTCAACTTTCAACCTCTTCTTGTCCATCATACGTTGAGCTACAGAAACCATTCTAACTCTAAAGGGGCACAAGACCTTGAACTATTGGTGATGTATTCAGTTTTTAAAAATCTTGTACGGTTTTGAAATAATCGCAGTTTTAGTTTTAAGGGGTTTTAGCCCATCTTCTTATTTTATAATGGGTGTGTATTGCGTCAGCTGGAGTGCGTGACATCATCGCTAGAGTGGGGAGCAGCTTCAAAAACTGGAGAAAAAATTCTCTTCAGCTTGATTTTGATCCCACATCTTTTACTTGACATAGACAGTATCTGCATAGAAATGTAGGAAATGTTGCTGGCTTTCAGCTGGTGGTCTTATGTCAGATGTAGGACTTACAGTTTTGGATTTAGAAGCCCGAGAGCAACAAGAACTCGAGCAGCTCCCCCGTAAGCCGCAATGTTAAAATTACCTTTTTAAGCTCTTTCAGCCCTCTTACTCTTCAGCTTTTCACCTTTTCAGCCTTTTTTCACCTTTTTAAGCTCTTTCAGCCTAAAACCTTTCGGCTTTTCTGCCGTTACAGCTTTTGAAAAATTCAGCTTTTTCTGCAAATTCTTGACCATTCTTATAGTTTCATGCATCTTCCAGTACATTCAGCTGATTTCCGAAATCACTTTAGCCTTTAGCATTCACACTGTATTTTTGCAGGAAATGCAACTTTTCTAGTTATCTTGTGTGGTCTGCCTTCTTCCAGGTCACTAGGTTGGACAGGAGGTCGTGTGGCTTGGGCACCACTTGGTGATGCCTCATCCAGCTCTCCTGGATCCACTCACTTTACATATAATTTGTATCAGACTTTCTGTTAATGTAACTTGTAAACTGTGATTTGTTGCTCTTTTCTGTACATGCGACATCTGATGCATGTCTGTCCGTCCTGGAAGAGGGATCCCTCATCTGTGGCTCTTCCTGAGTTTTCTTCCATCGTTTTTTTACCCTGTTAAAAGGGTCTTTTTTTCCATCAACATGGCAAGTTTTTCCTCACTTGAATCGAGGGTCTAGGGACAGAGGATGCCATTCACTGTAGAGATTGTAAAGCCCATTGAGACAATGTGATTCTATCTGAGATAGAGAGAGATATATAGATGTATTGTCAGGCCTGGGCTGAAGATAGGACTCGGACGCAGAATTAAAGCCATTCAATCAAGTTTTATTGTGAAATATATTTCCTTTACTTGAACTCTTTTAAGCTACGTGACTTAAAGAAATAGGCTATAAACCACAATCTCTAAACTGCTAAGCAAGGAACATGAAACAAAACACAAAACAGACTGAGGCAAAAGACCTCCAAAGAAAAGGAAAAATTATAACAAAAAATCGCTCACTGCGGAGGGAAAATAAAATAGCAATAAACTAAACTACTCTGGCACTCAGGCAATATAGAACTTACAACAAAAATTCGCTCCAAAGAGGAGGAAGAAAAAGGCTATAAGCAAAACTACTCTATCAACATCTATGAAAGTTAAGAAACAAAAAGAGGCACTCCACCGGAGGCAAACAAAAGGGGTATAAACTTAAACTTCACTTTACTGAAAAAATTACAAACAAAAAGTCACTCACTTAAGAGGATCAAGAAAACAATAATACAAACACAGTATCTTGGCGTAGTCGTGGCTTGAGACAAGGGCTGGAGATGCAGGATGAACACAAACACTCTGGCACAAGACAAAGGAAGATGCAGACTATTTAACACATGAGGGAGAGGGGAACAGGTGGAAACAATCAGGGATCAGGGATGATGTCAGGCCAGGGACACATGAGGAAGGGCAAGTGACCTGAAACGAGAGGGGAGTTAGACTTTCAAAATAAAACAGGAAATTCAGAAGACAAAAACCCAGACAAGGCAAAACCTCACCACTGTGTGACAGAACCCCCCCTTCTAGGACCGACTCCAGGCGGTCCAGGTTGACCAGGATGGTCCCTATGGAAATCCCTTATCAGGTCAGGATCCACAATGTGACGAGAAGGAACCCATTGTCTCTCCTCAGGTCCATAACCCTCCCAGTCAACCAGATATTGTCTGCCCCGGCCCCGGTTGCGTACCGCCAGCAGTTGTTTAACCTTATAAACTGGGCAGCCATCAATCACTTCAGACGGTGGGGGAGGTGCGGTGGCTGGAACCATAGGACTCTCTTTGACTGGCTTCACCTGACTTACATGAAAGGTCGGGTGTACACGGAGGGACCGGGGCAGACGAAGTCGTGCTGCTGCAGGGCCAATGATTCTGTCAATGGGAAAGGGCCCCACGAACCTTGGCGCCAGTTTTTTGGAGGGAACGTTAAAGCGTAGGTCTTTGGCAGAGAGCCAGACTCTCTGACCTGGCTGATAGGCGGGTGCAGGTCGTCTCTTTCGGTCCGCAGCTTTCTTGACTCGGTCTCCTGGTTGGATTAGCACCTGACGAGCAGCTATCCAGATGCGTCGACAGCGGCGAATCAAGGCGTGGGCAGAGGGGACTGACACCTCTGGTTCATTGTCTGCAAAAACGGGAGGCTCATAACCATAAGCACATTTAAAAGGAGTGAAACCTGTGGCAGATGTAGGTAAAGAATTGTGAGCATACTCGACCCAGACCAGGGTGTTTACTCCATGTAGAGGGATTCTGGGAGACAAGGCACCGGAGGCCGGTTTCCAGTTGCTGGTTGAGGCGTTAGGTCTGGCCGTTGGCTTCCGGGTGATACCCCAAGGTCAGGCTGGCCTTTGCCCTGATGAGTCGGCAAAACTCCCTCCAGAACCGGGACACGAACTGGGGCCCCCGGTCAGAGACGATATCTCTCGGGAACCCATGAACCCTGAACACATTGGTCATCATGGCCTCCGCCGTCTCTTTGCCGGAGGGTAGCTTGGGCAGAGCGATGAATCTGACCATTTTGGAGAACCTGTCCACCACTGTGAGTACAGTAGTGTTACCTTGAGAAACCGGGAGCCCCGTGACGAAGTCTAAGGAGATGTCGGACCACGGTCTGGAGGGGATGGGAAGCGGCTGCAGAAGACCCATGCGGGACCCGGAAGATGTCTTGTTACGAGTGCAGACCGAACATGCCTCCACGTACTCCCGGACCTCCGGCTCCATGGATGGCAACCAAAACCGTCGAGAAATGGCGAACATAGTTCTCTTAACTCCCGGATGACATGAAAGCGGCGAGGTGTGAGCCCAATGGATCACCTGTGGGCGTAATTCAACTGGGACAAACAACCGATTATCAGGACACCCACTAGCTCCACCCTTAGCCTGCTTAACCTCATTTTCTATCTGCCAAGTCACCGCTCCAACCACACAGTTCAGTGGAAGGATTGGTTCTGGTTCTTTGGCAACAGGCTCGGGGTAAAATAGTCGGGACAAGGCATCAGGCTTGACGTTCCGGGACCCTGGCCTGTAAGAGAGAGAAAAAGAGAATCGGTTAAAGAAGAGCGCCCACCTGGCCTGGCTAGAATTCAATCTTTTGGCTTTACGAATATATTTTTGTGGTCCGTCCAGACAATGAATGGTTGGTTGGCCCCCTCTAGCCAGTGCCTCCACTCCTCAAGCGCGATCTTGACTGCCAAAAGTTCTCGGTTTCCGACATCGTAGTTCCGCTCAGCCCTGGACAGTCGTCTTGACAAAAAGGCACAGGGATGCATCTTGTTGTCGTGTTCTGAGCGCTGAGAGAGAACTGCCCCGACGCCTTCGTTGGATGCATCCACCTCGACCACAAACTGACGCTGTGGGTCTGGCAAGGTGAGTATGGGAGCTGAGGTGAATAGATGTTTGAGGGTCTGGAACGCCCTCTCCGCCTCAGGAGACCAGTGAAACTGCACACGAGAGGAAGTAAGAGCATGGAGAGGAGAAGCTATTGCGCTGAAGTTTCTGATAAACTGCCTGTAAAAGTTAGCAAATCCTATGAACTGCTGAACCTTCTTGCGGCTATCAGGTGTGGGCCAATCAGCCACAGCGCTAACTTTAGCCGGATCCATCTGAACTCTTCCAGGAGCTACAATGAAGCCCAGGAAGGAGACAGGAAGGAGACAGCATGAAATGCACTCTTTTCAGCTTTGACATACAGGTCATTTTCCAACAATCTCGGGAGCACTTTGGAAACATGATCTCGGTGTGTGTCAATGTCAGGTGAGTAGATGAGAATGTCGTCTAAATACACATACACAAAGTGGTCAAGGAAATCTCTTAACACATTGAGGTGTCAGGATGGCAACACATTCTGATTTTTGAATTTACTTAGTGTAGGTTAAATGATGATTAATTGTTTTTCCCCATGTGAGTTAAAGAGTGCAGACAGAGTGAGGCTTACAGCTCCAGGGGTCCTGAAGTAGTTTTTCAACCGGTGAGGGCTAAAGGTCAGCAGGCCATCATAAAGTACTAAAACCTAAGGTTGGCCCCCGCCAAATGGTGGCAGATGCCCAAACGTTTATGTTCCCATAGAGGGATGGGGAACCCATTTGGGTCATTTTGGGGACAAGACCTACAGTTGACCACAGCCAGGTCAGATGAGTTAGGGGAGAAGAGTAGGGAAACAGGTCAACTCCTCTTTTAGGCTACTGGATAATATGCCAAAATGACCAATTAGAAGAAGTGGGTGTTTACTGGGAAAGGGGCTCTAAAGGCCGGTGCAGGGAAAGAAACGGGGGGTGGCACTTGGAAAAACCTCCTAAGAAGCAAAGGCTGAGGTTTTGAGGGGGCAGGGGGCAGAGAATTTTTTGGCATTGTTTTGTCCACAGATTTGATAATATCAGAAAGCGTCCGCTTCTGACCCGGATTCATGGCGCTAGATTCTGTTTTAATAAAGATTGCTTCTTCATTCCACCCGCCTTGCCTCCACAGACTCCGTTTATGATCAAACTACACGCCGTCACCTTAAAGAAGAGAAGCCCAGAAACTACAACATCATTTATCATGGCTTGGAAGACGGCAGGAGCGTTGGTGAGTCCAAATGGCATGACTAGGTACTCGTAATGACCACTGGGAGTGTTAAATCCGTTTTTTTTTCACCCATCCCCTTCTCTGATGCGTATCAGATGGTAGGCATTCCGCAGGTCCAGTTTAGTGAACACCTTAGCTTGTTGGAGTTGGTAAAATACAGAGGACATAAGAGGAAGGGGATAATGATTCTTTACCATAATGTCATTAAGAGGACTGTAGTCTATGCAGGGTCTCAGGGATCCGTCCTTCTTGCCCACGAAGAAGAAGCCAGCACCTCCTGGTGATGAAGACGTATAGATATATAGACATTTCTATACATCTATCTATGTATCTATATATATATGTATATCTATATATATCAATTGATCAATAGATAGATAGATTTCTTGAAGATATGGTTTAATAATGAAAATTCTTTGATGTCATAAATGTCTCTGCTGAATCACTTGGGGCCTAAAACTTGTTTGAAAACAGACCTACCAACCTTTTGGTAGGTCATTTTAGGAGGCCAACTTTTCTATTTGATAAAGTGAGGAGGGTTATATAATGAATGAGCTTACGAGAACAACCAATACCGAAGTGCTTGTAAGAAAGCTTGCAACAAAGACAAACAAAACAGCTGCTGAATGTCTACAGGAGCACAGTTGGAACCGTCCTGATGAACCACAATGTGGTTTGCCACCTGCACAGCTGCCAGAAAAAAAGAGAGAGTCAGACCTGCATCACATGGTGAAGGTGGTGGCCCAGCACAGAGTCGGGATAGAACTCCCTCGACTGGACACCGTCTATCAACAGACTTGGAAAGAAAGTGAGCAGAGACAACACACAGCCCATCAAACAATGTTTAACATATATTTAAAAATATATATATAAAAAAATATAACTTGTCCAGTTCAAAACTTTAATTCAATGTTTTTATATTTATTGGTTTGTTTTCAAACATAAACAGTGTTAGCTTCAAGTCTATTTAAGATATCTGAATCTGAATTAGTAAAGACACATTGAAATGAAATCGAAATGTTAATGAAATCTATAAAACAGTTACTACCTTACTGATAATACTTTTCACTAACATTGGCTTTGAATTCCAGACTCTGCACATTATGACCTGAATAGGGGAAATCCCACATACACAAAACAATCTGGAAGTTTTTGTAATAAATCAGCACGTTTTATACATTTTCTAAGCATTGATTATTACTCTCCAGAGAGCAGAGCACCTGTATATTTCTATCATGTAACCACAGGTGAGCTGCTGTTGTGAATAATGTAAGAAAGAAAGCAAACCAGCTGTTTGACATCCAAAATGTAACCTGATGAACTGATTTTAATTACTTTTTGACAACAATGGAGGTCTCAGGCACACTGACAAAAATTACCAACAAATTTTATTTCTTTTTACATTTTCTCAATTTAAAGAGCCAGTTCTTCATCCTCACACAGGAAGGTCACAGCTGCTCCTGTTTGAGCTGCTTTTTAACAGCATTGGTAAAAAGATAATTGTCAATATTTGAAGCTCAAAAGTGTGAGGAGGTCGAGACTTACGTCATTACCAATCTTCATTTTCATTATTGCAAAAAAAACAACTACCACCACTTCTCAGGGGGGAAACAAGAACAAACACTTGAAGTGAGCAAAGAAATACCATAATTTCACAGTGGATGATGAAAAAAGTCTATTTACTGATCAATTTGAGTGACAGATAAGTAGAAGGAGGGTGTATGTAGGAAGACGAACAGATGTTGACAGAAGATGTTTTCAGACTCCTGCACAGAACTGACTTTGCCCTGACTGAGGAAGAGGAACCCCTCCATTCTTCAGAGACATGCTCCACCCTCTGGTTTGATCTTTGTGGAGAAGGATTCATCGTGCAGCAGGATAAAATGCCCAACACCTCAAAGCTTTCACCCAACTACTGAAGGCCAAAGAAGACCAAGGAGTCCTGACTTCCTGGACTGTCCTCCACAGTTAGCTGATCTCAACCACATTCAACATTTATGATGGCACATGAAGACTGAGAAGGCCAAACATCCTCTGTGACATGACAAAAAGCAGTCTGTGACATCACAAAAAGCATTATTAAACTGCATTTATTCTGATACTATGCTTTGGGATCAAACAACTAGAATTACATCTGAAACAAATGCAAAACAGAAGTATCTTGACGAGTTGTCTCAGACCTTTGGACCCTTCTGTATCTTTTCTTCAAACTATGAGACAGAAGGGTCCCGGGAGAGTTTCAACTCTCAAACAATGCATGCTGGGAAGTCGGCTAATGTGATATGCTGATCATGTTTCCATCACGTACAGTCATCTAACCAGTCAGTTCAAATCAAGACTTTGAGTTTACAAATTAGTTTATTAACAAGTTTAGTAAGACAATTTAAGTTTAATCAACTTGAGTAAATAAAACTTGTGTATTTACATTAAATTACTGAAGAAAGATTTGTTGATTCAACTGTATTCCTGTATGATTTCTTTGAGCTACCAGGGCACCACAACAAGGTCACTTCTGTTGATATTTCAGTGTTACAATCTGACACAGAAATGTTTGAGTTTTTGCATCACTATTAATTCAATGTGCATGTTCATTGTAACACTAGAGTACCAGCACTGCCCTGTCTTGAAACAGCATCGTTAAAGTGCATGATGATGATCAATAACATGGTGAGTGAATAAAAAGCTGCTTCATACTATCAACAGGAGCTTGCACCAGCTGTGGGATCCAGTCATTACTATTATGTGTGATGGGTGGCTACTTGAGTCATCACTGACACTAGCCCAGTAGCACTCACTTCATCCATGAGTATTAAAGTCTAGAAGAGCTTCACAGTTTGGGTCTCGGGGTTTGTTCCAGCACTGTCCTCATGTCCAGCAGTGCCTCCACCACGGCCTGAGCCAGATGTGCTGCATTCGTTTCTTCACAGCTGTTGAAAGACGACACTGCAAAGTTGATGTGATCTTCCATAGGGTTGTAGCACACACCGTATCCATTAGGTACGACCGGGCCGAAACACATGACACAGTCAGTCTTGGATGGTACCTTGTGAAGAAATGAGAATGTGATTTTAGTAAGCAAACTGTTTGGTCCATCTGCTGCCATATACTGATGTGTATTTTTAGAATATTCATTTTTTGGCACAAAGCAACACATTTCCTTAAAACTTTGATTCTATCATTAGAAGAAAATATATGAGCCATTACGAATTTCTCAGTGGTTTTGTCAGGCCCATACCTGACTCGTAGACAGCTGGTAGCATAAGGCTTTGGCATAGGCTGTGTCTGTGAAGATATCAGGCATCGGGAGTTTTTTCTCAACCGCCACCATCTTAAGGCCCAGGAGGTGTCTGTCTATGGCCTGGCCACTGACTGCCTGTGGGGACAGACAGAATTCATTTGGTTGTGATGGCAGTCATCAGATCCAAACTAGTCAACAATAAGGCCAAATGTTCTAAATTGTTTTTATTGCAACTACAGTAAACACTAAACACATTATTCACTAAACCAACTGATGACTAGCTTTTAATCAAACGTTCCTCAAACAGGAAGGAACAGTCCATTGATGGGGACCATTTTCAGCTGCAGATTGATCTTGCTGCTCTAGAGAGTGTTTGTGGCAGCAGGACGGTGTGTGTGGGACTAAGTCCAAGTAAACTAGACTAGGTGTGTGTGCGTGTGCGTGTGTGTGTTCATGGTAATGAAGGAACATGTGGTTCACTGATGTGTTTTCATAGTTTTTGGAGGACATTGGAGCTCTGTGGAAGATGACACATCAGGCTGTGATCAACACATATGATACCTGTAGGTAGAAACATATAAAAGATCAGCAGACTTCTCCTCCACTCTCTGCCACCACTGGTGCTATGAATACTCACCATGTTAGTGTATGACCTGTGTGCTCTTACAGCTTTTACCATCAGATCAACCTTCTCTGTGTTCTGTGAAAAAACAGGAAGAAAACAGTTAAGACATATTTTTTGATTGAAGAGTGTTCAAATATATCTGAATCTAATTAACTTTAATCTGAATATGTAACACTGAAATTCATCAACATTTAAAGAATAACTGTTCCTCAATATTCATCACCACTTTGCAGTTTCATCTTTTTCTGAAATGTATAAGTTCTTTGTGAACCTGACTGTTGTATCACAAGCATTGTGCCCAGTAATACATACCAGAGTGTTTGCATTGTAACCTTAGTTACTGTCAAAACAGGGGCTGTAACTACAAATAGAGGCTGTCAAAATCTTCCCTCTATTCACACCTGTTTGCTTGAATTGTCGAAGGCCTTCACAAAGGCAGCAGAGGCACTTGAGGCCGATCGTATTGTATCTGTGCGGCCCAGTCTGAACATACGCAGGGAGGCACTTTCATATGTGGCGCAGCAGCGCTGGTACATCCTGTGGGTAAGAGGAAAGATGGTGTGAGAGAACTCTAACACACCTGCTGTTGTTGAGTCATCATGACCTTCATGTCTTCAGCAACTCAGACTCACAGCATCAAAGTCACACACTTTAAACAATAGCCCTATTCACACAGGAGAAGATGTATAAAAGCTGCAGCAGCGGTTCGCCAATTCTCTGCCGATCGTGATTCACACAGAGCGAAGCAGCTCTGCCTTGTAGAGGAACCACCGTGAATTCACACAGAAAGCCGGCAATACGGCTCTTAAAGAGGCGTGACGGTCCATGTCATGATGATGACATCAGTGTTTTATCAAGGTGTTTCCCTAGTGTCCCCCTGTCAATCTAACGCCCTCAATCGCGGGACGAAGGCTGTTTTCTGGTGGAAAGTGCACTGAAGTCTCGGTCATGAGGGCTGACTGTCGCAGTGATTTATTTTCATCACAAACACTTAAAGAGTTAAAGTCTTTTGCAGGTGACAGACGCTGTTTTTCGGACAGAAATGTGAGGAAGAGTCGGTAGGACGGACGCTTCTCCATGTATATCTGCGGTATTTTTTTCCTCATATAAGTTGCCAAAGACAGTTACAGTCACTATGTTACTTTTGTTTGGACATGTAACGTTGCTTTGTTGGAAATTTCTCTGTATTAAGCTGAGTGAAGGACTTGTGCAGCTAACCACAGTACGATCGACATGCCCCCAATACGCGAAGCCGGCTTATCTCTTCACACTGGTTGGGTTCTCCAATAATACGGCCCTGACACTACCTCCAGATTTCAAATTTCATCCCTCGCCGCCTCCGAGAGATTCACACTGAGACGGAGGCTGGGCACTGGCGGACTAAAGCCGCACCCAAGCCAGTGTGAATGGGGCTACTGACAAGAGACTTGGTGTGATGATGCAGTAACACAACATTAGTGACAGGTCTCTTTCTTATTTTCTTTTTAAGGCTTTCTTATAAAAACATGGCAACTACCTTACCCACACTGCCATTAACAATTTTGTCATAGATCTGGCTGTGTTATGCTAACTGTGGTTAATGTAACCTGGAGCCTGTAGCCTACAACAGACAAGGAGCTCACTTAGCTCTACTCTACATCAATAGATTTTTCGTCTTCAGACCAACAGACACGTACTCGATGAAGTACAAAGTAACATCGATGGAGGACACTTATCATCAGACTTGTCACAGCTCCCTCTGGAGAGAAGTTACTTTGCAACACTTGAAAGTCACTGCATTCTGCACAGAAGAATCACTCTTACACTGGCAATCGATTAGTTTTAGGCTTCTACATATAGTTATGAGGGGCTGTGGCTCACAAGGTAGAGAGGGTCGTCCAATTTTCAGACGGTCACTGGTTCAAATCAGTGATTCTGTTGATCTGTTGATTGATATCATGTTTATATGTAAACACAAGTCTTTTCTATTTCTTACCTTATTAATTATATTGTTTATTTTTTGTTATTTCAGCTTGGTCAGCTCGGGGGACTCCTGAGGCAGCTGACGGGTACCGGCAGTCCAAGCATGTGGCAACGCAGGCGGTCGCGTATGCCGTTATATTTGTGTCAAAAGTCGCGCGAGCGAAAACACATCTGCACCCGCGCAGAGCTCTCTCACGCGTAAACTATTCCATGTCACGCGTGCAGATTTCAACTGCCGCGTGCAGATTTCAACTGCCGCGCGCACTAGTTTGATCTTCGCGCACATATTCAGTAACAGAGTGAAGCAGAGGCAGGTGCGCGCAAGTAAAAAGCAACAACCACACGCACAACAAGGCTATGCAGCTGTTTTGTGCGTGCTCTCTCTCTCCTCTGTGCTCGCTCGCGGTGAAGTTCTGCTCGCTCGAAGCAAAGACTTTGACATTTTGGGGGCGGAGACCAAGGTTCACCCCGGCCCTCTTATGATTGGTCATTTTCCAGCCCCCCCATGTGGGTGCCTTTTCAGTTTCCTGCTGATGACAGCTTCCGTCACAGACAGGAAGCTCAGTGGCAGATTAACAGGTGACTGACAAATCTGGACTCCCAGCAGTATTATAATGACAACTGTGTTCTAATTAGAAATCCATGGCAAATAAATTAAATTTTGATTTGAATTCATTGCAAATAAATGGAATTCTGTCACCATTTGTTAACTATTCTTATCAATATATATGCACTTGTGTTAATTGCTTTGAACTCTGAACTTTACTAAACCTGTAAAGTCATTCTTTTTTAACTTTCAGACTTGAGGGAGGCAGACTAACAGGTGACTGACAATGATTTGCCAATTGACTGCACAATAAGTCTTGACTCACAACAGCATTATGATGATGATAATATGATGATGATATCAGATGTTGTTAACTGTGTTCTAATAGGAAAAAAATAATTTGGATCTGAATTCATTGCAAGTAATTGGAATACTATCACTATTTGTTAACTATTCTTACTTATCCTAAACTTACTCATTGATGCATAATAAATCACACACTGTCTTGTTTTTCCCAATGCACTTAATACCACAATTAATTCCTTAAAAACAGTATCTAAAGAAGTCAAACTGATCAGCAGGTCAAGCTGTTTGTGTCCTTGAATACAGTCTTCACACCGTGTGCTGTGCTGCATGGGGATGCTCTGATCGCTCAGAGAAAGGCATGCACATGTAGACAAGACAGAGACAGGAGAAAAGCATGGCTGGCTGAAGTCAGAAGGAGCAATTTACCCACCTACAAAGATTTTATTAACAAAAAAATATTGGAGGTAATATTCAAACAATGCATTTGTACTTTTGCACACTTAAATACCACACCAGTTGGAACTTTAAGATTTCTTCAATTAAAAATAGAACACAGAACATGAAAAACAATGCAAAAAGCAAGGGAAGTTGCAATTTGCCACCCCTCCCAAGAAGCCTCTGATATCATTCACCACATCGAGGAACTGTTTAGGACAAAGACTGGTTCCTCCCTCATGGAGCTTCCAAATGCAGAGGGTGAAGCTCTGGCACTCTCCAGCAGGTTTCCATCATGCTGTGGAGTAAAAGAAAAGATCATCAGGAGATTTATTAGGCTGAGGTTGCAGATTGAAGCAAGAAAAATACAAAATGAGGAAAAAAACAAAACTTAAAAAGACGGCCATCTCGGAAGCATGAGCCAATCCAAGAAGGTGAAAAAGAACAGTGGCCTAGGTTCAACATCAAGCAATCCCAGAACAGCTGAAAGTGTGCCAGGATAAAGTCAGCATCACTGTCCCTCCACCAACTACCAGAAGACTACAACCATTAACAAGAGACATGTAACATCTCGTCATCATCACTCCTGAGCTATAAGATCTTTGGTCCTTACTCTTCATGTCTCCTGATGTGCAGCATGCAGCATCAATGCCGAATGATAACTTAAATTATTAAATAACCATATATCCATTACAGTTACTAATATACATAGACTCATCACCTATGTCATTAGGCGCACTTGTGCAATCTAAGATAATCCAGTTCAACTGCTCTGCCATACATTCTTACATTTATAAAACTTATACATTTCTATTTTTAGCTGACATTGTCAAAAAGGTGATCATTCTGGTTGCTTTTTATTACAGGAGTCATAGTGGATGCTGCTGTGCTGCACTGCATTATATTCATCAGTGTTCCTGATATTTTGCCCTCTTCATTACAATACTTGAAGGCAAAATATAAGCAACAATTGTTGAGATAATGCAGTCTAGCACAGCACCACCACCCACTATGACCTCAACAAATAACAAAGTAGAATGAACAGCTTTCTGATAATGTCAACAAAAACTGAACATGTATAGGATTTAAAAAAGTAGAATTTATGGCACAGCCTTTGTACTGCACTGTATGATGTTACACAGGTGTATTAAATAATATGACTAATAGCAATGGTTATGTGTAGTATTATTCCTTTAATTATATTGCAAGGTAATACCCATTTAGCAGGATTTATTGTGCCTGACCCACCTTACTATGTTTCCAGTCTCCCTGTGGTCCACTCAGTACTCCTGGTCTGCAGCATCACTTATGCTCCACAACAAAGTGCTCCTACTGTAGGTCCCCAAATATACGCAAGATGATATCACCTGTTAGGGACATTTGTTTAGTATGACTGCTTGAAAAACATCACATTCATTATGTTTTCAGTCTCTCTATTGTCTACTCAGCACTCCTGGCCTGCATCATGCAAGATAAAGTTGTGAAGTGGCATCACTGCACCTATATTCGAATATCAAATAAAAACTGACAGCCCTAATATAGGTGGCTATTGTATAAGTGTATGGGCTACAATATTTCACAAAATAGCTCTCTTTCTAGCTAGCAATATATAAAAAGTCAGTACAATGCGTGGTGAGAGACATTATGCGCTCGCAGTTCATAATCAGTGTATCCTCATATCATAAGCTTCACCCATCATTTCGCAGCCTCAATGATATTAAATTGATGTTTAACTACAATCACACTGCCTGTACATTAACCTCGCTACTAGTATAAATTGACAGCATTGGATTAAGTTGTATTTAGAGAACAGAATTTACATTTATCAGCCTGTTGCATGTGTTGCTATCGTTATCCAGTGTGCTAGCCTAAACTTTTAGCTGTTAATATTCTCTAAATCTTCTCATCTAGACGGGAAGAATCCGCCAACATACTTAATTACTCATGTCAATTTAATTCCAATGCACTACTGACATGAAATTGTCATTCTTTAAACATTTTACCTTGAACAAGTGTTGCTCCGGCCGTGTGCTCCATAGGAATTACATTGAATGTCGGTTAGCTTGTGCTAACTTCCGGGACTTTTGAGGGGCTCCATGATCCGACATTGCTGTGAAAAAACTCAATGCAGTGAACGGAGGTGGCGCCACGCTCTCTCTTGAGGCTCTCTACCCACGTGGGGGGGCTGGAAAATGACCAATCATAAGAGGGCCGGGGTCAGCCTTGGTCTCCGCACCCAAAATGTCAAAAGTCTGCTTCAAGCGAGCAGAACTCCACCGCGAGCGAGCACAGAGGAGAAAGCAGCTACACAGCCTTGTTGTGCGTTTGGCTGTTGCTTTTTACTCGCGCGCACCTGCCTCTGCTTCACTCTGTTACTGAATATATGCGCGAAGATCAAACTAGTGCGCGCGGCAGTTGAAATCTGCGCTCGTGACACGGAATAGTTTACGCGACTTTTGACACAAATATAACGCCATAGCGGAAGCAAAAACTCGGGTCTGGGAAAAGTTCTGGGAGGCCATGGAAGAAGACTACTGGTCGGCCTCGAAGAAATTCTGGCAAACCATCTGGTGCCTCAGGAAGGGGAAGCAGTCCTCCACCAACACTGGTCATTCCTCCGCCGTCAGACCAAATAAGAGATCTACATGCAGACAGGGATGGCAGCCGTACATTAAATAGAAGGGTGAGTACCCTGTTGCCTCGTTTCATTTCCTGCCAGACGATCTGGAAGAGAGCAGCCACATCTCCGGTGTCTTATTTTGTTTTCCTGACTTTCAGGTCAAGGCTTTTAACTGCTACATTGGTGCTGTCCAGCGGTACCTGTAACATTTACATTGGAGGTGGGGAGCTGTTGACCTCGACTGGGGACATTGTTGGGCGATGGAAGGAATACTTTTAGGATCTCCTCAATCCCACTGACACGCCTTCCATAGAGGACGCAGAGGCTGGGGACTCAGAGGTCGATTCATTCATCGCTCGAGCCAAAGTCACTGAAGTAGTTCGGAAGCTCATCGGTGGCAGGGCACCGGGGGTGGATGAGATCTGCCCTGAGTACCTCAAGTCTATGGATGTTGTGGGGCTGTCTTGGTTGACACGTCTCTGCAGCATCGTGTGGCAGTCAGGCACAGTGTCTCTGGACTGGCAGACCAGGGTGGTGGTCCCTCTCTTCAAAAAGGGGTGTGTTCCAACCATCGGGGATCACACTCCTCACCCTCCCGGGGAGAGTCTATTCCAGGGTACTGGAGAGAAGAATTTGGCCGATAGTCGAACCTCGGATTCAGAGGGAACAATGCAGTTTTCGTCCTGGCCGTGGAACACTGGACCAGCTCTATACCCTTCGCAGGGTGCTCGAGGGTTCATGGGAGTTTGCCCAACCAGTCCACATGTGATTTGTGGACTTGGAGAAGGCGTTCGTCCATGTCCCTCGCAGAATTTGTGGAAGGTGCTTTGGGAGTATGGGGTCGGAGGCCCTCTGCTAAGGGTTGTACGGTCCCTGTACGACCTTTGCAGGAGCATGGTTCGCATCGCCAGCAGTAAGTCAGACCTGTTCCTAGTGCATGTTGGACTCAGGCAGGGCTGCCTTTTGTCACCAGGTCTATTCATTATTTTTATAGACAGAATTTCTTCTGTCTTGATGGCTCCTTCGAGCCAGGACCTCCAGCATGTCTTGGGGCGATTAGCAGCCGAGTGTGAAGCAGCTGGGATGACAATCAGCACCTCCAAGTCTGAGGCCATGGTTCTCGACTGCAAAAGGGTGGTTTGCTCCCTCCGGGTTGGGGGGAGTGAGGCAAGGATGGAGCGCGAGTTTGACAGGCAGATCGGTGTAGCAGCTGCAGTAATGCGGACGTTGTATCGGTCTGTTGTGGTAAAGAAAGAGCTGAGTCGAAAGGCGAATATCTCGATTTACCAGTCAATCTACGTTCCTACCCTCACCTATGGTCATGAACTTTGGGTCATGACCGAAACAATAAGATCCCGGATACAAGCGGCAGAAATTACTTTCCTCCGCAGGGTGGCGGGCGCTCCCTTAGAGGTAGAGTTAGGAGCTCTGTCACCCAGGAGGAGCTCGGAGAAGAGCCGCTGCTCCTCTACATCGAGAGGAGCCAGCTGAGGTAGCTCGGGGATCTGTATGGGATGCCCCGTGGACGCCTTCCTGGGAAGGTGTTCCTGGCATGCCCCGGCGGGGCAGGAGACCTTGAGGAAGACCCAGGACACACTAGAGTGACTATGTCACTGGGCTGGCCTGGGAACGCCCTGGGAACGCCCCAGAAGAGTTAGAGGGAGTGTCCGGGGAGAGGGAAGTCTGGGTGTCACTGCTCAGACAGCTGCCCCCACAACCCGGATAAGCGGAAGAAGATGGATGGATTTTTTGTTATTGTTATTTTGTAGTATTCTGTTCTTTGGCTGCTGTGGCAAACAAATTTCCCTGTTTGTGAGACTATAAAGGAATACTGATTCTGATTGGTGAATTTAGCCTGTCATAGAAAGTGTTAAACAGATGTTTACTTTTTTGACTGTCCCACACCTGCAAACTCCTCAGAGTAAAAAAGGTGACAGTGTCACTGGCGGGGGTACAACTTTAGTAGCGCAATCTGCGGCAAAATGAAAAATGAAAGCCCTTAAAGAGTGTGTTTTGACAAGATGATTATGGCTTTTGAAAAAGTTGCTGTCTCTCTGCTTGGAAGGAAGGTGCTGGCTACACTGTGTTGATGCTATGACCTGCACCTTCTTCTTGTGCACTTCTGTTTGACAGTGTGCCTGCAGTGGATGGCTGTCCTTGTTTACATAGTTAATAGCTGTTTTTATACTGAGCAGCAAGCAGCCAATTTGGCTGTCCTTGTCGCGGCCAAGTCCCCAGATTTAGGCAGAGGGCGGTAAATTGGGGGTCTGTCCTGGTCCACCAATTTGCCACATTGGAGGGTACACTTTTTTCCAACTCCATTGCGATCTAAATCCGAGACGTCGACATGCCAGAAATTGCGTGAGATGGGCGGAGGTGTCAATGGCCTGCACTGTTGTGCGACCCACAGCCGGGGAGTTTTAAAACCAGGAAACAGCTGATCATAGCAGTCAGTCCATCACTTCATCCGCGGACGTCAAGCTGAGCAACTGGACAGCTGCTGAGATCCAGGAGATGCTACCGTCTCCTCGGTCTCTGTAGCTGTCTTCGTTGTCCGCTTGTTGTTGTAGCAGCAAGCTACTACTGGTCGCTACTTTCAAATTAAAAGCCCCCCGCTAAGAACCCAGCTCTAAACTCCAATGGGGTGCAATGTAAAGCTCTTATTTTGAAGACACACACACACACACATACACACACACAAAAAAACTCTCCGGTTCTATGCAATTCACGTGAATGACCCAAGAAAACGGCGATTGTAGCAGAAAAGCGACAAGTTTGCAGGTATGTGTCCTTTTCCAAACAGTTTCTTACTGCTCCTTCTCACTGTAACAAACCATCTGGTGCGTCGGGTTACAGATTATTGTAAGTAGTTGAGGACGGGCAGATCCACCTTCATGAAGGGAGGCAGGAGTCTCTGTTGCAACTGAACTTTCTGATTGTTATTTTTTACAAAAAACTCTGAAGTGAGCCTTTTTGTTCGCCTCCACGCCACCTTTCTGCAGCTCACCTGTAGTAAGCCAGTTGTAGTGCTATTTGTATGAAAGCATCAGGACTCATCTTGTGGGCCTTTGGGACATTTTTCCCAAAGTGGCCAAATACAATGACCCTCATGTCCAAGTCCTGGGCCAGTCTGTGGTGGGAGAAATGTCAGGACAGTGAGACCATCTGTATATCTAATAATATTAAGTATAAATATGGATATATTTATTATACTGATGTCATGAAATAAAATCTGGCCTCACGTGTTCATGTTGTGCTTGGCTTCCTCGATGTCCTTCTTAATCTCAGGCGTGATGGTGAAGTGCAGTTTCTGGGGCATGGGCAAAGGCACCATGGGAGAGCGCACCATCTCTGGCTTCCTCCTGAGAACAAAAAACAAATTGTGATTTTCTAGCAGATTACTGAGTCTGTCTGTCTTGCAGCTAGCTAACCATTTAAAGATGCTATAATAAAAGACCTACAAAACCAAATTAATCTTTGACCCACTTACGTGTATTCTACAACATGGTCGATCAAGGCCACTATGGGTGGGCCCTCAGCTGGTGCATGCTCATAGTTCGCACCACATGTCCCATCCTCTCCAACAATAAACTAAAAGAAAGGTCAGAAATCTTCAGAGAGCAAATCATAAAACATCGGACTGAATTACAGAATGAGGAATGTGTACCAGAGGTGGAAAAATAGATTAGGTTAATTTATATAGCTACCATCTATGCAGTCTATCCCAATTATTGTAACGATGGCCTTAGTTGTTTATTTCATGCACAAGTTGTAACTTCCTTGTTGAGTCCTGCAGAAGTTGCAGAAAGCTTTAAACATCTTCCAAACAGAGTCCAGCTCCTTCTGCCAGTAATCCACCAGCTACTGTCAGTATGGAGCCGCTTCACTGCTTCCCAGTCATGAACAAACTCTGCCTCAAGATGAACACAGCTCTGCCCCCTGCTCTGCTGCGTGCAAATGGCTTTTTAGCTATGTCGGTCTATACTTCACATCCAACCAAAGCGAATAGACTCTGCTGACCTTCTACTGAAACTGAACAGGAGGTTCAGAAAGTGAATTTGCCTGTCCAGGAGTTTTGGGCCCTTGTCTGGCTGTTTGATTGCAGTGCATTGGAGAAGTTTATATTGGTCTATGCAGGTAAAAAAACATTTTAAGTAATATTTTTACTGACCAAATCCTGCTTTTTCTGTATACATGTTGAGAAAAGTGTGTGTTTATGATAATACTCACCTGCAGCGTCTTGTCAAACCAGCGGTTCCCACTGTTCCACTGGCTGCCTCCTCCATGCAGCATCTGGATGGCAGCACAGCTGCGGTACGTCTCCTCAGACCCTCGGGGTATCGCTCCGTCCAAACACAGGGTGAAGATGCTCCTTTGGATCGCAGACACCGACTCTTTGTTGGTATTATCTGCACAAATCAGTTTTCAATTGATCAATCAGTTTTTATGGTAATCAGTCGGTTTAACTAATAGAGAATTCTAGACAGTAGACAATACTCCATTTATTTAGAATTTGCAAAATAAAGATACTTGATGATGGTTTATGATTCATCACTATGTTTTTTATAATTAATCAAACTATTTATTTATCTTTTTAAAAATGTGTTCGAATCCTAGAAATGCAGTTTCATCTGATTACCCTTCCTGGTTCACTGGACATGTGGAAGACTGAAACATCCAAAATCCAAAAAAGACATTAAAGAAATAAACATATAGCTCAATAAATTAATAAAATAAATATATATGTCATTGAATACGTCAAAAATATACAAGACAATTTAGGCATTCAATAATCTAATTTAACATAAATTGATGTGTTTCAATTTGCTTCCCTAGATGTCCCTTAGAATTAATTCACCTATTTTCCCATTTCATTTTCCATTTATTTATGTATTTATTCACGTTTTATGTATGTATTCTTTTCCCTTAACGTTTTTCCCCATTTAGTTTATCCCCAAACGTTTAATTTCTGTATTATCTTTCTACATTTCAGTTTCATTAAACAAGCGCACTGCTTTTCAGCTGTTTGAGAAGACTCCATCACTCTTGAGCTCAGTGTCAGTGGTCTTTGCGCTCACCCTTGATGAGGCTGACATAGGACTTGCCCCAGGAGTCGCGATGCTGGGTGGTGAGGATGCCGACAGGCTCAATGTTGGTCTGTGAGGAGCTGCAGATCCTCTCCAGCTGAACGCAGAACTGATCAGCTGTCAGTGGAGTTCCATCACTGTTGTACACGTCCAACACAAAGAACTAATACCATGAGGAGGAAAGACAAGAAAGCCTCAGTCAGGCTACTCACTTTTTGTGGACAACTACCGGTGTGCCACATGTTATTACTAGGGCTGTCAAAGTTAATGCGTTAATAACTTGTTAACGCAACATCCTCTTAACGCCGTTAATTTATTTAACACGCGATTAACGCTCGGTATTTTAAAAAAAAAGAAATGCGCATTGTTTAATTTATGGCCGTCGATGGCACCTGTAGTCTTGATCCAGAGGGTGGCAGAAGAATAAGAAAGGAAATCAGAAAAAGAAGAAGCAGGGTTGGCGTTCGGGAAAAACACGGTGGACTGAAAAGCGAAAGTGAAAGTAAATGGAGAAAGGACTTATGAATGGCAAATTCACTTTTAAAACACTGCCAGATGGTTCCGACGATAGGACAATAGTTATCTGCACCTACTGTCGAGAAATGAGTTACCATTGAAGTACGTTGAGTCTCAGATATCATTTGCAAGCTAAACACATGGCAGATGCAGAGAGCCCACCGCCCCCACTCGCCAAAAGCAGACATCACCATGTTTTGATCCCATTTAGGGTGAGGGGATATTTTTTGAGCCTTTTATTTTCCTGCATGATTTGAAGTGTTGAATAAACATTTTCATAAAGCAAGCATATTTGCCCCTTCTTATGTTGTTAAAAGTATTTAGAACAGAAAAAATGTGCCAAAAAAATTGCGATTAATCGCGAGTTAACTATGGACAAAATGCGATTCATCGCGATTAAAAAAATTAATCATTTGACAGCCCTAGTTATTACTGTTACTGGCAATTGTTATTAGCTACAGCTGAAGAAGAATACGGTCAGAGAAAAACAAAGTACCAGTTGGTTATTGTCCAGTCAATGTTGAAAATGTCATACTCTAGAAAACCTGGATTTTTCTGTTGATGGCAGTCAGCACTAATGTCTGGCCCAGTGAAGCCTGGTAACCAACAGAGAGACAAACTACGCTGAACAGAAGTTCTTGATCCCAGAGGAGCTCGGACACAGCTCCTCACCTCAAAGTTGTGTACAACAGTAATGTGTTTGGGCGGCCTGGAGCTCTTGGCGTGGTTCACTACCGAGTCCTTCTTCAGACCCGGAATCCGGCAGGACGACAGCACTTCATAGTACTGATTCATACACAGGGGCTTCCCTCCCAGGTATTCAACTGGAAGTGTCTCACTGCAAAACATACAGGCACTTACTTAGCCACAACATTCCACTTCACTCAGTGTCTCTGAGACTACCACCTTCATGAAACGCTGCAGGTGTCCTTTGAGTAATGTAGTGCTGCCTCCATCTTTAACTTTCTTCTAAAGCAGTCTGACAAACACCAACCTCTATTTACATAGTGAGGAAAATGTAATCAGATCTCCCGACAGCTCTTGGATCAGCTGATCATTTTACTGTTGTAATACGACACTGAGTCACAGTGAAGACTCATCTGGTTAGTCACATGACCGCATACAGTCCAGTTTTCTGTGAACTTATTAATGTGTAATTGCTCCAAATGATATGATCAATGAAACATATAGTGGTATGCAAAAGTTTGGGCACCTCTCTGAGATTTTATGAAAATTTGCTCTACCTTTATAAGAGAAGATCACAGCAACAAGATTTGTTTTGCTATAGAGATGTAGACATTTGAGTGTTTTCCAGACGGAAATTCTTAGAGCTGCATTACATAGTTTTATTATAATAAAATAAAATGTAAAAAATGGGATGTGCAAAAGTTTGGGCACCCTATTAACCACATTCATTTCAAGACCTATAGGGATTTATAGCTGACAGGTTGCAGCACAAAATTGCTTTGATTAGCTCGTGAGACCTTCAATTACAAAGACGGGTGGAACCAATCATGAAAAGGCTGTTTAACATAGGTAATTGCTGGCTGTGCTTGTCCTAGTTTCTTTCTTAGAGTGTGGCAACATGGGCGCCTCTTAACAACTCTCCACTGTCCTAAAAACTAAGATAATTCATTATTATGAATAAGGAGAAGGGTATGAGGAAGAAAATGCACATTTGAGGTGGCGTCTGGAAAGAGCCCTTGACCACCAGACCTAAATGGTGATTTCTGTCCGTCTCCTGCACCCTGCGGATACACATTTGCGTAACACCAGTTGATCAAGAGATGTCTGGACTTGGTTTGATCACTATGTTAAATGTGTGCAAGAGAAATACAAGAACATTTGGCTGCTGATGGTGTAGTTCCACAATCCAGCGTACTTTGCACCAGGAAAAGCTCATTGGTAGAGTGATGCGCAAAAAGCCTTTCCTGAGTGTTCATCACAAGAAGAGTTACATGAGGTATGCAAAAACACATCTGGACAAGCCAGACAAGCCAGTGACAAACTGATGCAGTGATTTTCTTAAGGGGTACCCAAACTTTTGCATACCACTGTATATGAAATATTACATGGTTGACCCTTTAATTTATGTAGATAAATCAGATTCCAACCAACAAAGAAAAATATCACCTAGGTCACAGAGGGTTTATAATGCAAATATTGGTCATGTTAATAATTCAATATCCAGCATCACATTGACGAGTGAGCTCATTGTAGAAACAGCTATTGCAACACACAGTAAGCTAGTTAAGCTTTCATAAATGTTAGCTTTGTGGCTAACACTCAGCCAAAGATATCTAATGTCCGTCTCACAAATGTGGATGTTGTCGATTTTTTAGCAACCTAAGGCTAAGAGAAAAAACTGATAATGGTATCTGGTCAAAATGAGAAGCTTTTTAGGTCAGTACTTACTTGTCAATCATTGTCTTAAAGTCCAGCACACCTGCTATCAGTTTGGCAGCAAACCTAAACAGAGAAACATGATTGACATTCATTTGTTCACATTCAAACTTTATCTTCCAAGAGATCGCATCGTCCATCTTGGTGCTCTTAGCTGCTGTGGTTTGATGAGGTTTGCTGATTGAAGTATTATTGATTATGAAACAATTTATTCAGATTAAAAAATTCTATTATTTGTACAGAGCAGTTTTCTGTGATTATTCATGCATATGCTTTGTGGTAACTGCTGATTGTGATGGCCAGCGCTCAGATTAATCTCCTTCACTGTTCTGTTAATTCTACATTTTTACAAATATTTACATCTAAAGTAGGGCTGTCAAAGTGAACCAAATAACGCGTTAATAACGCAACCTCCTCTTAACACTGTTAATTTTTTTAATGCGCGATTAATAATAAAAAAAAAGAAACACGCATTGTTTGATTCACGGCCGTCGGTGGCACCTGTAGTCTTGATCCAGAGGGTGGCAGAAGAATAAGAAAGGGAAACAGAAGAAGAAGAAGCAGGGTTGGCGTTCCGGAAAAACACGGTGGACTGAAAAGCGAAAGTGAAAGGAAATGGAGAAAGGACTTATGAACGGCAAATTCACTTTCAAAACACTGCCAGATGGTTCGGTCCAAAGGACAAAACTTATCTGCACGTACTGTCAACATGAAATTAGTTGTTGAGTCTCAAATATCATTTGCAAGCCGAACACACGGCAGATGCAGAGAGCTCCCCCCCTCGCCAAAAGCTGACATCATCATGTTTTGATCCCATTTAGTGTGAGGGGATATTTTTTGAGCCTTTCACTTTCCTGCTTGATTTGAAGTGTTGAATAAACATTTTTATAAAGCAAGCATATTTGCCCTTTCTTATGTTGTTAAAAGTATTAAGAACATGACAAAAATACATTAAGCTACATTTAGAACAGAAAGAAATGTGCCAGAAAAATTGCAATTAATCGCAAGTTAACTGTCGACAAAATGCGATTAATCGCGATAAAAAAATTAATCATTTGACAGCCCTAATTTAAAGTGAACTCCTCTTTTGAAACTGTATGTTAAATATGGTTATTAGGGATGGGCATTTCAAGCAAAACTACTATTCGATAATCACAGGGAAGTAATCGATTATTTTTCGAATAATCCCCCCCCCCCGGCTGCAGCATAGACAGAAAGAGACCCACGTTGTGAACTCTTGCTCAACAAATTCCTTCAAACTCCGAAAACCCTCACCTTCAACGAAACTGATGGGGAGCATGTCTTTTGCAATCATCTTTGAAATGAGGGGCGCTGTTTGCTCCGTGCATCTGGCATCACATGTTCTTCGTCTAGTAGTGAGATAGCTGGCCATTGACTGTTGCTGTGACGACGACGGGCCTCCACTTTCTATCGGGTGCTTCGCTCTCATGACTGTGCATGGTTGACGTAGACTTGTGATATGCAAGCTTTGCCTCGCAGAGATTACACTGCACCTATGTTATGTTTCATTTGTTTTTTTTTTAAATAGTTCCACACGGAACTTTTTGACGGCTGCAGCACTCTCTCCATGGCTCCGGCTTGTTTCTTCTTTTACGGTGGCATCTAACGTCAGCCCATCACCCAGCGTATCAAATGCTATACTGCCCCCGTGCGGACGGCGCCAGTAAAACAAAGGAATATTTTTTTTCAGACATGATTTAGTAATCGAATATTTATGATTTAACTACTTTTTGAATAATCGAAAATCATTGCCCATCCCTAATGGTTATTGGTCCCACGGTTTTCCCCCTTTTTATTGATTTAATTAATAATAATTATTATTAATTTTAAAAATGACTATTTCTAATTATTAATTGCTAATAACACACCTGCCATACCTGTGTTCCACATTTAAATGTTCAATTGTACAAATGTTTCCTTCTGTTGGTTGAATAAAGGAAAATCAGTTAGTGTCTAAACTTTAAACTGAGTTTAAAAAAAAAAAAATGATCACAGCACCGTGTGCTGCACGACATGGACAAATGTCCAAAGAATGTAATTGTTTATCTTTTTTTACCCACACGCAATTGAAAAGAGTAGAAAGACAATGCATGTAATGTTTTTGCAAACAAGGTGGGACAGGAGCAACAAAAGACTGAGAAAGTTGTGTTATGCTCCAGAAACACCTATTTGGAATATTCTACAGGTGAACAGGATCATCGGTAACAGGTGATATGATCATCAGTGGGTTGTATATGCATCAGAGTCCAGTGAAAAATGTGCAACCACATCTGATCAGACCAGCACACGACTTGACACTCTGTGTTTAAATGCTCACATTTGTCAACATTAACACACACGCTGCATCTCACAGGAGTTATGTCCACCGAGACCCACAAATATAATATAAATCTGAATACAATTCAGACTGTGACACAGTTTAAAAGTGACTTGAAATCTGAAAATCAGATATCAGTTATCAGAATGTTGTCCAAACACCTGATCTGTGTGTGTGTGTGTGTGTGTGTGTGTGTGTGTGTGTGTGTGTGTGTGTGTGTGTGTGTGTTTGACATCACCTTATTTGTCCCTGCTTATCCCGGAAGTTCATGCGGGGCAAGACCAACCCTGGACTTGAATGAACAACCACAGGCAAGCGGTACTCTAGGTAAGCAATCTGTACCCACCACTCTGACAACTACAGAGACAGAGTGACACACAGTTAATAGAAGATCAACAGAATGAAACTTTGGACGACTTCTGATCCTGTCAGCTGTTGAGCTCACCCAATTCTCAGAGTTGCATGCTCTCTTCTCCAGGCTCCTCTGAAGCCCCTCTCCAACCCCACCTGCTTTCTGGAACTCGTCCACCAACTCTTTGGTGTGCTTCAGCTCCTCTGCCTCTATGATGGGTTCCAGGGCACTGATGTAGTGCTCACAGGTCTGCTGCAGAGGGGGAACAGGCAAACTGGGCAGTCCCTTCTGATGGGTTAGGTATCTGCCAGAGACCCGGATTGCTGATACAGGCTTCACCAGATGACAGGGCTTCATTAAGCCACAGGGTTTCGCCACCCCCAGCTTCACCTGAGAGACAAGACAGTGTCACTTAATACATGTTTGTAGTGGACAGTGTTATTAAACTAACTCTGAAACACTAACCAACTTACTGGAGGAGTCAGTAAGTTTCAAAGCCAGTAATTTTGTTGCTTGTCATTATTTCATTCCCTGTCATTAACGTGACTCCTGTTAGCTAACAATGGGTACAAAACAACTCTTTGGTACTCTTTTCAGTGATGTTGTGGTGTTGTGGATAGCCATCAGCAGCAGCATGGTAGCTAGTCCATATTTTCTATTCAATCCATGTCATGAACATCACATTTGTGATACATGTCATGGCTTCTTCCTCCAAATGGGTTCATGACATGTTCATAGCTCACATGCTCTCACTGACACTGTGTTTATTATATTATTACATTACTTAAAGCCCCTGTACGGAGTTTTTAACTGGATATAGAAAAGCCTCTGCTTTCTGCTGATGTGTCTCTGTTACCTACAACAGCAAATGAGCCCATCAGCGTGAAGATACGCTTTTTCTAAGTAGTCTAATTCTATACCTCTGAAAGGCATTGGTCGGGTCGGACCACTGACGAAACGATTTACGGCAGTCAGACCGGAACTGACGACATTCAGGATACGGCATAGCTGTTTTGTTGCTACGCTAGCCAGTGCTAACCGAGCTAAAACTTTTGTCATGGCTGATAATGAGACAAAGAAAAGAAAAAGAATTCGAACCGAAGACCAACGAAAGGCCAAGAGGGAATCCGATCGAGCTAGGGCTAAACACGGATAAACATTGGCGATTCCTTCCAGAGATGGAGAGAGTTGCGGGGCTTGAAGGGAGGGTCGGATCCAGAATTTGCCCGATTCCTCCTAGACAGGTTTGTAAATTTTATTTCATTTATGAAATGTAATGCGGGACGTGGTTTACAGCAATACATGAATTCATGTTGTTACAGCAAAGCTGGCTAACGTTACCACTAGATTAGCTCTAGATACTACACTCGTGAAAACGACAACAAACGTCTTAGATCACGCATCCATTTCAGCTGTGTGTATCAGCCCAGCCGACCTGCAACGATGCATCGGTAATATCCTCTGTCATTATAAATGATTCAGTTTCTTACTTAGAACAAAACATCCATCACAATCACTGTGACTTTGCTGTAACGCTAGCTCTGTAGCACCGTGGGTAATATATATAGCTGGGAAATTGCAGTGCAACAGCAGCATTACTTTGTTTCACCGGCGGCATTTTATATTAAGTAGAAATACAAATAGACACAGTACCTCGTCCATATGCACGCTGCAGATAGCTGCTAAAAAAAAAAAAAAAAAAGTTTTCAAAGCAAGTCACGTCGTCTTTCCGACGTTTCCAAAACAAATCTACACGCGCCGGCCAGACAAACGTCTTCCCGACAGTGGGCGCTAGAGCTCATGGGAAATGCAGTTTTCATTCCGGCAAAACACTACCGCTTTCGTCCAGCGGGGCCACCAAAATCAACACTAAATGAAAAGTCTGTACAGGGGCTTTAAGAAGTTCAATGCAATAATATTTTTGTTCATTACAAAGGATTACAAAAACAGTTTAATTGAAAAGTTGAATCTTTAAAAAATGTATATCAATTTCAGAATATGTGCTATTTGTTTTAATGACAGCATAAACTGGAGCTGGCACGGACACCACATGTACTCTACATGGACTCCACAAGCTGGTGTTAAAGGTGCTGATTCATGTCATCCCAGCAGCAGCCTCCTCCACCGACTCCCACATGAATCCATCACTGGTGTTAAGATAAGATAAGATGTTCCTTTATTGAGCCACCTTGGGGGTAATTTGCAGGTAATACAGCAGTAAAAAGGGAAATAAGTAGCAGCACAAGAGTAAGTCTAAAAAACTAGAGACAATAACAAAGACATATTAGAAAGAATAAGAATATAATAAAAACTATTTGAATAAAGATAAACATACTATAGTAACTGTCCTTGTGACAGTTGCCAGTGGTGTCTGCTGCCAAAGCTACTTTAGTTTAACAGCTACAGTGACCCTGTCTACAAGCAGCTGAGGGGTGACCTCTATTGTAGCGACATGCTTCGCCGGTAGGCGGCGGTTTGACTCACTTTCACCTGACAGCAGCAGGGAGTGTATCAACTGGCGTGCTGTGAAGTAAATGATACAGCTGAAAACAAATATATTTAAAATATTCAGCTATCTATTTTCAAAAGGTGACAAGTGTATGAAAAGGTGTGATTAAAGTTTCCTCCGATTAGTTAAGTTCTTCTTTTCTAAAGAATCTGGCGATCAGGTGAATGAAGGTGAATTAACAATTCAGTCTCCTGCAGCAGGTTGCAGTTATCAAATGAGCCCGGGACACTCCACGGTGTCTACAGGCTAGCTTCTGTCATTAAAAGTCTGTCCGGACAGACACAGCAGGTGGCCTTGTCTTCAAAATCAGCGTGATGACGAAGACTGTTAGCTTGATGTTATGCTGTGATGTTATGCATCTGTCTATAGTGAAGTGTTAGCTCCTCCTCTGGAAGCTAACTGCAGAACCACCTTTGACCCACTGAGGTTAGCTTGGTTACAATTGGCAGCCGCTCAGGTTACTTTAGTCCATTACCAGCTAAGTTAGCTAACTTTGCTAACACCTTGCATTCCTTCATCACCTTAAACTAACTTTTGTTGACTAAGGAGTCATAATAATCATAAAGGCTGTCTGAGATACTTCTATTAATGTCAGCGGGTTAAGCCAGAGACGTTCTACTATTAAACTTGGCTTTTGGCCAGTGTAAAGATGCGTTACTTACCATAGTTCTGCTGCAAATGGCCCACATCCTGCTTTCAGGAAACCGCCCACAGACTCTGGTCCGTCAGTGATCTAGGTCCAGAATAGATCGGAAAGCTTTCAGTGAGTATTTCATCGGTGTTTTGTCAACACCGACGCCGGGGGAGACACACTAAAAACAGGCAGAGTGGTGGGCGTGGCTGAGTGGGTCTTTTTTTTTTTTTTTTTTTTTTTTCCAAGTCATCTTTATTGCAAAACTTGGTTTACAGTTCAGCAGTGACTTACAAAGACAGAAATATGTAATAATGAACAAACACAAAATACAGACAAGGCAAAATAAGGCTTTGCCAGGGGAGGCTAATAAGTTATTAAAAGGAGAAAGAGGACCATATTATGTTGACAGTTTTAACTGCTTTTTTGTTGTTGGAGCCAGAAATCAAATTAATATAGCGTGGCTGAGTGGGTCACACCATCCGCTTTGTTAAATCGTGACGTACCGACGTTCCGCTAATACTGTTTACGGGTCCAAACTGTGTCCAAGCCTCTACTGTGGTGGCTGAGGCGCACGTCTTTTCAACATGCCACAATGCTGTGTCCCCTGTTGTTTGAATAGATCATCTGAGTTTTAAAAAAACTACTGGTATTCAACTGTCATTCTACCGCTTTCCTTGCGATGAAAAAGAGAAGAGGAAATGACTGCAGTTGATATGGTAATGGATCGACAGATATGGATTTTTTAGTTCAGATGCCGATACCGATTTTTTTCATCAGCCATAGCTGATGACGATACGGACCGCCAGTTTTCTTGAGCCGATATTTGGAGCCGATACTACTTTTGCTCCCTCAATTTACGGCATAAAAATTACACAATGATGATAACAAATGTTACGAGTCTTAATTTAAAAAAAGGAACATTTATTGAAAAAATGTGAGGTAGAACAAGAACAAGAACAATATTTAACAAATATTAAAAACAGGTGAGGTAGAACAGTGCTCTGTGAAATGCTGCCACACTGGATTGGTTTTCTGCTCTGCCATTTCTCGCAGCGTCTCCAGCAACATGGAGCTGCCTGTGGACGCCCGTCTGTACACAATGCCGGATCAGCGAATGCAGCACCCCACATCGGCTGATGCCGATCCACGTAAAAATCGCAAAAATCGGCCAATAATATCCGCCGGCCGATGTATCGGTCAATCACTAGTAATGTATCATTCTTACACGTGTTGTTGTAGGTTATGGGTTAAGTTAGGGTGTTCGTTGTTATGAATTCACATCTTCACGTTTAGATCTTCAGCCCTTTTTCTAGCTAGCCGCCTTAGCTAGCTATCTTCGTTAGCCCTGACAAGTCTGTCAACCAAAACATGAAGATGTAGGTAACGTTAACATTACATAGCAACAAAAAACATATAAAATCCATAGCATATATCGGTATCCGTTTTGACAGCATCTGTGCTGCCCAGTTCAGTTTGGCTAATCAGGGGTATCCGCAAAGGGCCAGAGTAGCTAACGTTACAGGTTTTTGTTCTAACCAAGGAAGAGCACAGCTGATACTAATGTCAACATCATGTTAACTGTTTACATCCTGTCCTAACCAGTTCTCATTAACATTATGCATATACATTCAGTGCTTCCCCTAGGATGGAGTTGTAGCAGTAGGTGAGTGTTCGCCCTCGTGCAAAAGCAAAGTACACCCTGCCGGGAGGTTTCTCTGTGTCTGCCGGCACCAGAGAGGCTCTTTAGGCTTAAGTACATAACAGTGCATTTGTGCACAGTAATCAGCAGGGGAAATGTCTGTCTAGCTTACATATGAGGTGTCTCAAGCTTTAGGAAAATACACTTTTATTGAACACAATAAAAGTATAATCTTTAAAACAATTGTTGACAATAATTTAACAAAAAAAAATATTAACAACTAACCATATACAGTAAAATCACATAACAAAAATACTAGAACAATCCAAAAGGTCTGTGCCTCTGTGAAGTAATCTGTCAATAATTTGAGATTGACAGCTTTCACGCGTCACAGTGGCCCTCGCGAATAGTAATGCTGTGTTCGAGACAGTAGAAATTTTCCGACCTCCTACTAGAAAAAGTACACTGGAACGCCACTCAAAATCGGAGTCCTTACTTGTGAACTCGGCAAGTTCAAAGTTTGTCGTTGCACCTTTTCCAAACCAAACCTGGCGCTAACGTTGCCTCCATTGTGGTGTATGCTGAGAGGCGGCGCAGTGCAGCACGGCACGGAATAGCGGAGTTTAGCACAGTGCATCACGTGCATCAACCGGTAACGCAATAGCGGAACAGGCCTCATAGTCTCTATAGGTGGCCCACTGTGGTTCGTGATTTATATTCATAAATTGTTTCAAACAGGTGTGTGATTGACCTGGATATGAAGCGTCCATAGCGCAAAATGATAAAACGTTAGTTTCTAAAGAGACAAGACAGAGCCCACTCTCCACCTCCTTTCTCTCCTCGTAAAAAAAAAAAAAAAAATCTGCAGCGGTGGTCACATTTCAGCAGTGGCAGTCTGCCACTGCTAGGTGCATATCTCTCTGTCTGTCTGTGTGTGTGTGTGTGTGTGTGTATGTGTTCCTCAAATATCTCTGTGGATCAGGATCAGACTGACCTGAGGCTGATGCTTGGTTCAAGGGTGTGCGACGTCGGATTTGTATGGACTACAACGATACCCTGAATAAATTACTTCATAAATGCTTTACGATTTCCACGAGCATTGTCCACCGGAGCCACTAGAGCACTAGAGCCAATCACTGCACACCGTAGCCACGTGCGCACCAGAGCCAATCGCTGCAGAGCCCGACTCCACGACACACCTTAAGAAACAAGCGGATTTATACCTGCAGCAGCGCGAGCTGGATTAGGATTTTGCCGACGGTTCGGTCCCGTTCTGTTCTGTGCATCTAAACTGACTGTTGTGGATTAATGAAACTAAAAGAGTCCGGACTGAGTCTGTTCGGGTCTGAGGAGATCTGGAGATGCGCGGACAACAAAGTGGAATCGGAATCTGTGGATGTTCGTGTGTAGCTAGCTGCTAGCCCACCCACACGGCCCACCTCCTGAGTCAATGGACTGGACCCACTGGCACGTCCAAGTGCAGCTCTTCATTCAACTGGAAGGAGCTTAGGCAGACCTGAGCATTGTCTGCATTTAAATGTAAATAGTTACATATAACTTTGTAATTTTTTTTAAATTTATGCACATATTTAGCAAACAACAATATATATTTGCATTATAAGTAATGAAAAATGGATTGTTAAACATATTTGTGGTTTTCACAGTAAAAAAATCTAACTTTTTTTTACTCGGATTGATGTTTTTTTTTGTGATATTAGGTCCATTGTGTTAATACAGTATGTCATAATAACTGTACAGTCACACATGTGAGGTTGTGCTGAAAATAATGACACCAAGTAAATTGTTTTTTAGGTGAAATAAAATGGCAAAATCAAAAATAGTCAAAAACGGCCAATCATACCCTGGAATATCGGATTTCACAACAAACCTAAATATCCCTGACGTCCCACCTTCAAACACAGCCTCATTTGGCCATCCATGAAAAAGCTACTTAACCTCCCACTTTTCTATAGGAATACATACTTCCTACGGGCAATGCACTAGATTGTGAAACACTGACATTAGTGCACAGCCTGTCTACACCTGCTACCACAATATTATATTCTATTTTATTACTATTTTTTACTGCACTATCTTAGATTCTTAATTTTGTTTTCTCTTTTAGTTGCGTGTTTCCTTTTTCTAAACATATCATTTGAGCATTGTTGGAGGGAGCCTCAGATTTGAGATTTTCATTGCCAATGGCTGCTTTGCTGTAATTGTTGTGCACATGACTAATAAAGAACTTGAGTAATGATGATCAATTTTGTTCTTTTTTTTCCTTTTTTTTTTTACAGGCGTGAAAACTTCACCCCAAACTGCAACTCTAGGGTGTGCAGTTGGCACTTCCCCAATGGCATAGCTGCTGGGCCATCACGGTTTGCATGGGATGAGGGGAAGATTCTACAATACCCCGACCACTTAAGCCATACCCCTAAACAGGAGAAACAAGCACAAGAAACACCTACCAGTGGTTAGGAGGAAGGATTCGATCAACTACACACCGCTGACATTGCAACTGCACAGGCCCCTAGTACATCAAAAAGTCTTGTCGTGCTGGAGATAGAGAATGACATGCTGAGAGAAGAGAATGATAAATTGAAAAAACAATTGGAGAAACAGAAGCAAACTTTTTCCTTCAGTCAAATTTTAAAAAATCCTGACAGAGTCCAATATTTCACCGGATTTCCTGAGCTGCCAACATCCTGTTTTTGGAGTCGCTTGTTTCCAAATTCGAGCTACAATATCATTCTGATTGGAATGTCCAAATTATGCCCCTAGTCGATCAATTGCTCCTGACCCTAATTAAGCTTAAACTTAAACTTGAGAGGCTCGACACACAGAGTTATTTGTACAGCCAGTACAAAGGACAGACCACACTGACAGCTCCAGTTGGTGTGGCTCCCAATGGAGATTACCTTTGCCAGTGACTTGTACGGTGGGAGTGCCTCAGACAAGGCAATAACAGCTGACTGTGGACTTCTCAAACACCTACAACCAGGTGATAAGGTTATGACAGACAAGGGCTTCACAATTCGGGACATTTTGCCATAGGGAGTTTTGCTGAACATCCTGTCTTTCCTTGTCAATGGACAGTTCACACAGGAGGAAGTGAACAATAACAGAATAATCTCCAGTGCCAGGATACATGTGGAGCGATCCATTCAGAGGCTGAAATTGTTTGGCATTTTGCACAACATCCAATACCAGTTCAGAAAAAGCATCAACAAGATACTGACAGTATGTGTGTGTCTCACAAATTTCCAAACACCCATATATACATAGACGCCTCATTCAGCTCAGCCCTGTGAACTAATACAAGTCAAGGGAGTGAACTTTATAAAGTGCCCTTCTAGTGCTATTAGTTAATGTCTCTCATTTACACATCCACAACAATACTAATATCTTTAGGAAACCGAGAGGAACCAAAAGCAACATCTGTAACGTTTTCTAATGATTATAAATGTTAACTACCCCTTATATGTTTAGTATACAGGTCGGCACCAAACCACAGGATGTATTTTTACAATGTTTTGATGAGTGTTTATACCTGCCAATGTATGTAACTCTGTTAATGTGATGATGAATTACAGTTAAATATTGAATATGTGTCTATAATAACAACATCCTGACATGACTATTATTTTCCGTGCCATAGCTCTATTTCTTTGGTAATCAATCAGATTATCTCGACATAATTATTTCTCAGAGCTCTGAATGCTCTTTTCTTTTCTTTTATAGCCTTTTTGCATTGATCGTTCCACCATAAAACCAATTTCTTTTCCCCACTGAATGTGCTCTTAGGAATACATGTTGATGCAGCACTAATAAGAAGAACAAGGAGTTACAGCTGCTGCACAGCTATTTATGTCACCCTCCATTGAAATTCCTTCATTAGCCTCAATGCAGCAGGCTGGTCAGCTTTAGGAAAACACCATCTTTCAACAGTGTATTCTTCCCGTGCATGCATATCAAAATTAATAGAACACAAAATTGGAAAATGATCACTCCCTATTTTAGTGTTAGTTATTACATTCCATTCACATAGGTTACTCATATTTCCAGACACTAGGGTTAGATCTAGACTCTATTTCTTATCATTTCCACCCTCGTGCCTCTTCCATCATTTAGACAGTGCTCTGTCCTAGATTAATTATTCCCCACTTCTCCAGTATCTGTATGTTCACTTCCCCGAAGAGTATTGTGTACATCGAAGTCTCCACACCAAATTTATCTCATATCTGCACTTTCTGATGTCTCCTGAAATGTTTCTATTGTAAAGTTCTTGCAAGGGTTGTATAGAATGTATTACTTTAACATCTCCTCTGCACATTTCTGTCACTGTGGATTAATACCTATTGGTACACTGATTCTTCTATAAGCTAAAGAGTCTTAAATAAATGTTACACATCATCCATCTTGCCTTGCATATGGTACAGAACTATATTCAGGTATGACAAAGTCCAAGTGTGGTCTTAACCATGTTTCTTGTATGCAAATAACATCATTTCATCCTTCACAAGTTTCTTGAACTGGCAATTAAGCTTCTGGCATTCCATTGTAGGTTAAGTATTACCATAAGGATGATTCTGATACCCTGAGACAGTCCATCATAGTTAGTCTGTAATTTCTCTCAACCCCAGGATCTCTACAGCTGCCTCAACAACTGTCTTGATTCTATCACTCCTTCTGTTTTGCTGCATTGCACATTCACAGTCTTGCAGATAAAAGCAACAAAGTTAATTTTGACAGAGTCAGTGTGTCTTCATTAATCTCCTCCTGTATGGATTTGGTGTAGGAGACGGGAACTCTTTTTGTTGGTGAAAAAAGTGAAGGAAAGTGAGCTGGCCCAGTGCTGTCCACGTGATAAATAGTGCAAGGAGTCCACCAATTATCACGTGGGCAGCACTGGGTCTGTCCAGCTCACTTTGCTTCACTTTAGTAACTGTGTCAGCATAAGACACCTGATTGTTCATTAATTTTTTTGCACCTTTCTTGCTTGCCTTTGAACAGGGCACCCTCCATAAGCAGCACTATGTCCCCCACCTTTCCATATTCATGTTCACCTGCACATCTTGCACTTCTTAGTTTTCCTTTACATTGTCCTGCAGTGTGTCCCATTCTCTAACACGTAAAACATCGAATGGTGCTGGTGCTCTCTCACATCGTTGCTCAAACATCCCATTCTTACTTTCTTAGGCAAACTGTTTTCAAACTGGAGGACTACTGACTACTGTTTGTAACTTTGTAGATTTCACCACCTTTCCACCTTTTACTGCCTGAGCTATCTCTGCCAAAGGTACATCATAAATAACACCTCTAAGTTTTGCTACTTTTCCTGGGACGTGAGCACTGATTTTGTTCTCCATCCATCTCTGCATCAGAAGTATTTAGATTAACCTCTATTTTTTTTTTCAATGGCTTTTGTCAGTTTCAGTGGATGAAATGTCCCCCTTCTTTTTTTAACACTATCATGACTTTCCATTTCATTTGTTCAGTCTCCCCCCTCAATTTTTTTTAGCCATGGAACCAGCCTCCAAGCCAGATGCTGCACTAGCAGAGCTGTCACTCCTATCTCTCCTCTTTTACTGACATTCTGCCACATGATATCACTATAATCCATCTGCACAGTCACCCATTATAGTTACATTCACAGTCCAGTTTGTGCTAATCCACCAATACTCCATTCACTTGTCTCTTGAGATCATGTACTCCAAAAATTCTCTGTTTAATATTTGATATGACTTTCTTTGTGCCTACTTTTTTGTGCTTATGTGAGATATTGAATGCAGGGCGGTGACAGAGATGGGAGTACACTCACTGCTACTTTATACTTCAACTTCACTACATGTTGGGGGCAAATATTGGGCACCAATTTATCTGCCAAGCTTTCTTCACTAGTTTCTTTACAGATTGCATGCTGCATCAGAGCCAAACTAGGGAATTTTAAGAGTATTTTATTTATTTTATCTGCAGTCATACAAACAAACTGATTCAGGTCATCAAAGAATTGGTCGACATATAGCCTAGTGTACAGTGTATACATACGGTACATGTACATATATTTAAATTTGCTTGTACTTTGACACTTAAATGCATTTAATATCAGATAATTTATGACTTTTACTCAAATGTGTAGGTGTCTTTCACTTTTACTGAAGTAAAATATATTACCATGACATTCTTTAATGGCCCTTTTTACAACACCGGGCATTTATTTGTTTGTTTGTTTTTAGATTCATTGATTTATGATTTTGACTATAGCATTCACATAAATAAACCATAGGAAGTGAAGTGAAGGTTTGTAATAAAGAGGCTGCACAAGCGGAACTGGGATGTCGGGGAGGAATCAAACGGATCGGTCACAGCCGCGACCGCACCGCATGTGCTCGTTCTCTACACCTGCTGCCGTACAACAAGCTTGAGACACTTTTTCTTTTCCTTTTTCTTTTATTAATAGTTTCGATAGTATTACTAGAATTAGATTAGGGTTAGGAAGGAGGGGTTTAAGAGGCTATGGCTTCAGGGAATGGGGATGAGGGTGGTGGGTGGCAGACGGTGGTGAAGGAAAAAGGGGGCTCTAAGAGAGGGGCATCGAGTGAAAGACCTGAAACGTCAGGGGATGAAGGAAATAAGATTAGGAAAACTGGAAACTCTGAAGAGTTTGTCGTGCTGTTTAAAGTTAAGGGAACTAATCAAGGAGATGCAGGATTTAGAGCAGTGAATCCATTAAAAGTTACCACTGCTTTAGAAAATCAGATAGGCAAAGAATTTCAGGCCAAGATACTGTTTAGTGGAATGTTGAGAGTTTGCTGTAAAAACAGGAAACAGTATAATGATGCTAGAGGTGTGGGAAAGCTGGTGGTCAAGGTGGAGGCATTGATCCCTAAAGGAAGCCAGCAAGGAACCAAGGGGGTGGTGTATGGAGTGTTTGCTGGCTTATCTGAGAAGGAGATCTTAGAAAACATTAAGGGGGCCCAAGTAACTAATGTGTTCAGATTTAAGCATAGGGATGGAGCCGGGGATCCGCCGATACTGCTGACGTTTAAAGATAGAGTACTGCCGCAGAGAGTGTTTCTTGGGAGTATGGCGTATTATGTGGGAGAGTACATAAAACCACCGTCGCGATGCTACAACTGTCAGATGTTTGGGCATGTTGCTGGGGCAAAAGAAGATGTGCAAAGTGTGGTGGAGATCATATAATACCAAGTTGCAAGGCAGAGGCTCCTAAGTGCCCAAATTGTGCGGGGGAGCACGGGGCAGGGTTTTACGGGTGTGAGCGATTTGTTCAGGCTAAGCGGGTGCAAGAAGTGAGGGAGCTGAACAAGGTATCGTATGCAGAGGCAGTTAAAAGAGTGGATAGAGAAAGCGGAAATGGGAGATCTTGTACTAGAGCAGTGGTAGGATGCCAGCTCAATGCGTCAAACTTGCAGTCGGCCCTTCCATCTGATACGTTGACCCTTACAAAGGAGGCATTTCTGTCCTTTGTGTCTGATGTATTGGTAGGAGCTAAGAAAGCAGCTAACCGCTCAGATATTGTCAGGCTAGTGGTGGGGGCAGCTGAAAGGTTCCTAGGTATAACGCAAATGCCAGAAGAGTTACATCAATACATGAAGGAGAGTCAAACTATGGATAGGTCACAGCTGGTGAGGGTCAGCAGTATGGAGGATGATGGTGAAGTGGATGAGGTGGATCCTTATTAGCATCTTAATGTGGTATATCCTTCAATGGAATGCCCGGAGTCTAATAGGAAATGGTCAGGAGTTAAAAAGGTTTATTGATGAATTTAAAGAAGCTCCAGAATTGATATGTATTCAAGAGACTTGGTTAAAACCTTCTCTAGATTTTGTAATCCCAGGTTATGAATGTCTGAGAGTAGATAGGTCTGATAGATCAGGTGGGGGCTGTGCAACCTTTGTTAAAATTGGGTTGCAATATAGGATAATTGATATTAATTCCAATCTTGAGTGTTTGGCTGTGGAGATTTGGAGTAAACAAAACTCTATTACTGTGCTAAATTATCATAACCCCTGCCAACCTTTGGTATTGTCAGATTTTGATGAGATAATGGAGAAGATAAGGTGCCCGGTGGTATGGATTGGAGATTTTAATGCACATAATCCTTTATGCGGTAGTGATCATAGGGATAAAAATGGTGTTATTGTAGAAGAATTTATAGATAAATATGAGTTAGTAGTGTTAAATGATGGAAGGCCAACTAGGTATCATATCGTCAGAAATACTAGCAGTCATATAGATTTGTCAATTGCTTTGTAAAACTTAGCAAGAGTTGGTGAATGGGATGTTATAGAATCGTATACATTGGGTAGTGATCACTATCCTATTTTATGCAGGTTTGGTAGGGATTTGAGGAGAGAAGTGGAAAAGAAAGTCCCTAGATATAACTTTTCTCAAGCTAAATGGGATAAATTTCAGAAGAGAGTTCAGAGCTTAGTGGGAGAGATTGATAATGAGGGCTCTGTAGATAACTGGAATACATCCATTAGTCTCATGATACATGAAGCCGCTTGCAGTACCATATCTCTGAAGCAGGAACCTAGAACCCGTTTGCGGGTTCCTTGGTGGAATAAGGAATGTGATCAAGCTGTAAGGAGCAGGAATAGAGCATACAGAAAACTAAGAAAGTTTCCAATGTTGGTTAATGCAATAGAGTACAAGCGGCTAAGGGCAGTAGCAAGAAGACTCATAAAGGATGCAAAGAGGAATAGTTGGAGGAAGTTCAGTGGTACATTAGGCCCTGAGACCCCTGTAAGGCACTTGTGGTCTGCAATACGTAGAATGTTAGGGGTGTATAAAAGAAGACTGATACCAGTGTTACAGAAGGGTGAGACAGTAGCAGTGTCTAATAAGGAAAAAGCAGACATGTATGTAGATAGCTTTCAAGCAGTACATAGATCAGAGAGAATGGGGGATGAGAGGTGTAGGAAGAGAACTGAGCTGATGATAGTTAATCAGTGGAAGTTGGGAAGGAGTTTAGAAAACGATAATCCTATTAATCTGCTTTTTACTATAAAAGAGTTGAAGTATGCAATTGTGTCTGGGGCAAATACTACCCCAGGGAGAGATAGGTTGTCATATGAGTTTTTTAAACATTTGGATGATATTGCACTTGATGAAATTTTAGCTTTGTTTAACACGGTGTGGGCAGAGGGATGCTTGCCCAAGGAATGGAAACATGCAGTTGTGGTCCCTATCTTGAAGCCAGGCAAAAATCCATCTGACCCTAGTTCATACTGCCCTATAGCGCTAACAGCAGTACTTTGTAAAGTAATGGAGAAGATGGTAACCAACAGACTAGTGTGTTTCATAGAAACTAGAGGACTCATTGCTGATGTCCAGAATGGTTTTAGGAAGGGAAGGTCGACAATGGAGTCAGTGTCAGTTTTGGATCAGGATATCAAAAGGGCATTTAGCAACAAGGAAGTAGTAGTGAGTGTATTCCTGGATATTGAGAAAGCATACGATTCTCTGTGGAAGGAGGGATTAATGATTAAAATTTTTGACTTGGGAGTTAGGGGATGAATGTTTAATGGGATTAAGGATTTTTTAATGTAAAGAACAATACAAGTAAGGGTTGGTAGTGTATGCTCAAAGACGGTAGAAATAGAGAACGGAACCCCACAAGGAAGTGTTATCAGTCCAGTTTTATTTAATATAATGATTAATGATATATTTGGAAAAATAGAGAGAGGATTTGGGTTGTCATTATTCGCAGATGATGGGGCCATCTGGAAAAGAGGGTGTATTGTAGAGTTTGTTTTAAAACAGATTCAAAGAGCATTAGTGTCTATAGAGGAATGGAGGAATACATGGGGCTTCAAAATTTCTGCATCTAAGACTAAATATGTTGTATTTGGTTTTAAAAGAAAGTTACCTAATGTAGGGCTGTATATGTATGGGTCTTTACTGGAGAAGGTAAAGGTTTTTAAATTTTTGGGTGTATGGTTTGAAGAGCGTATGACATGGGCTGTGCATGTAGATAAAATTAGGCTGAAATGTGAAAAAGTTCTGAACGTTATGAGAAGTCTGGTTGGGTGTGAGTGGGGGGCTGAGAGGGAGACGATGTTGTTAATTTATCGAGCCTTGATTAGATCTGCTCTTGATTATGGGAGTTTTGTGTATGGATCTGCTTCTAAAACTGTTCTGGCTAAGTTAGACGTGGTGCAAGCAAGGGCTTTGAGGCTTTGTTGTGGGGCCTTTAGAACGTCGCCAGTCCCTGCCCTGCTTGTTGAAATGGGAGAAATGCCCTTATGGTTAAGGCGCATTGAATTAGGGTTACAGTACTGGGTAAAACTTAGGGGGTGTAGTCATATCTTCCCAGCAAGATGCCTGTTACAAGAGATTGCAGGTAATAAATATGATATTTTTTTCGTCATTATAAATCAGTGGGCTAGGAAGCTGGGCTTGGAACAGGAAGGGAATGTAGAGCACATAAGATGGCTACCTATGCCCTATTGGGTGATACCTGAATTAAACATTGAGCTGGCATTTCTCCAGGAAAAAGATAAGAGGAAAATGACTCCAAGAGTAGTGGAGTATCTTAATTCAATCAGTGAGAATAATTTAATTATTTTTACAGATGGATCTAGAGATCCAGTTAGTGGGAGAGCTGGTCTTGGGGTGTATGTGGAGCAGATTGGGCTGAAGATTGGTCGACGTATTTCTAATGGAAGCTCTGTTTTCACTACTGAGTTAATGGCAATTCTTTGGGCACTATGGTGGATTGAGGAAGCCAGACCTAAAGAAGTCACTATCTGCTCTGACTCTGCAGCTGCCCTGGAAACTTTAAGAACGGGGCAATTCATAGCTCGTCCTGACATAGTGAATGACATTTTGAGTGTGGTTTTTAAAATTGGGGTTGCTTGCAACATTACTTTTTGCTGGGTACCAGTGCACGCTGGAATTATGGGGAATGAGCAGGTGTATCACATTGCAAAGGAAAGCTTAAGCAGAGAGATAGATGTCCATTTCTCCATGGGGAGAGTGGAATTAGGGGAAACAATCAAAGACGGCTTAACAAAAGAATGGCAGAGAAGGTGGCAAAGAGAAGTCAGGGGTAGACACTTCTTTTCCATACAGCCTAAAGTTGGGAAAATATGGTTATGTAACTCTCTATCCCGTAAGGATTCAGTGAAACTCTGTAGATTGAGGCTGGGTCATTGTGGGTTAAATAACTCTTTGTGCATTATAGGAAAACATGTTTCTGGCTTGTGTGAATGTGGGATCCTTGAAACAGTAAGGCATGTTTTCCTCGAATGTAGAATGTATAGGGAAGAGCGAAAGGTACTCTTTGCTAGATTGACAGGACTTGGAGTTGAGGATTTCTCTGTTACATCTTTATTTGGACATAGTGAGAAATATAAATTGATCTCCGATGCAGTTTTGCAGTTTCTACATGAAACAGGACTATATTTGAGAATCTAGATCCAAATCCGACCTGTGGAGGGCAGTAATACGCTCAACAGCGTCTACACTGCCGAAATTCCACAACAAGAAGAAGAAGAACTGAGATGTCATCAACATTTTCCAACAGTGGAGGGCAGTAAGGAGCGATGTCTGTTTTTAAATCTGCCTAAAACACACGAAGAAGAGTGTGAGCCTCGCCATGGCGGAAACAGAGCAGCAGTCAGGTACAGCAAACTGAATGCTTCTGCTAAGTATTAGCAAGTACTGTGTCTCGTATGTCTGCTGTGTTAAAAGGTGGTGGTGTAAGCACACCGCCACGCTGGGCATTTTACAATTTAACCTTTGGTTTAATAAGCCCAGAATGTGTATCACCGCTATCTTAGAGCTCATAGATATATATATATATATATATACATATCTATATCTAAGGCAAAGCTGTCCTTAAACCTGTATAATAGGTTATAACTCACGTTGCCATTTAGGTTGGTTACACACTTGAATACAAACTTTAAGTCATACTCTATTGTTTTGTTAACTGTCGTTATCAAACTCTGAAACAGCCCTTTATTAACGTCACTTGCTTTCCTGTCCAGATGTGTTAGCTAGCATGAAGAGTGAATGTGGAGGAGACTTTTTATTGTTGCACCAAAGAACGACAAAAGCATCCTCAGGACAAACTCTTACTTGAAAGTGTCAGGGTTAGATTGTTCCATTATTTAAGCTATACAAGTGCTAACCAGCCGTGCACGAAGACTTACATGGCAAATGGAGCCAAGTATTCACCTTATCGGTTAAAAAATTGTGATTAAATGGCTGCTCCTGCACTTCACTGTTTGAGGGCTGTAGAGGTACACCAGTCATAAGAGACACATTTAAACATTAAAATGTCAAAATAGAAGCAGCAGAGGTGGACATGTACTGGATTATTGCCCCTATATTGGGTCAAGGTCGAAAATAATGGATCCTACATTTCCCGCGATGCAACTTAATTGCATATTTACACAGAAATGTCTGTACCTGGTACTCATTCTACAGTAATATCAACAACATCAGATTTATTGTTTGCTTATTTAGAAAAGCTCTTGTTAAATTCCAAAAGTGGCTGCATATCTAAAACTCTCCAATCTCTACTTTACTTATTTAGGATCCACTCCTGAGGATGAAGCACCTGAAGTCAGAGTCAGCAACACCTTCATGGTGCCCAAGAAAGAAATCAGCATGGTTCCTGACATGGGCAAGTGGAAGCGATCTCAAGTAGGTGGCTGAGTGAACATGTTTCAATATCTTCTGTTTTTGTCTGACTTTCCATGTCATGTACAAAAACTACTGAACCACAATTGACCACATATATCACATCTCTTCTTACAGGCATATGCTGATTACATGGGCTTCGTTCTGACACTGAATGAAGGTGTGAAGGGAAAGAAGCTCACTTGTGAATATAAAGTGTCAGAGGTATGTTCTCTTTCTTATCATTGGCTTATTGCTGGGATTGAGTAGCATATTTATTTATTTTTTAAAGATTTTTTTGAGGCAGAGACACCTTTATTCGACAGTGGATAGATCAGAAAGGGGAGAGAGATTTGGGGGGGGGGGGGGGGGGGGTGAAATGCAGTACAGGGCCTCTGGCTGGATTCGAACCAGGATCCACTGCGTTCGTGGCATCTAACCACTCGACTACCTGCACACCTAGTAGCATATTTTGAGTTGGCGCTGTAATGCTTTAAGCGCCACATCTTGACAATTTCAGCATGAACAGTTTTACTTCACCATGAGAGACCTTCAACTTGTTTCACAATATAGTGTGTGGACGTCCTACAGACTATATTACTTTGTTGTGTGTGAATCAAGCACATCATTGACATGGACAGATATAGAATGACAGGTTCTGAGCAGTTTTTGTAGTATACTCTGATAGCATGGTTTTAATGATGGTGCTGTCCAAACAAACCTAAACCCGAGTGAACACGTCCGCTCTGTTTTGGCCTTATGTGTACACAGAGTAAAAAAAGGTTAATCATAACAACTTGTATATCATCATGGGATAGTATCAATGTTTCTGTCCCTCTCTTAAACTTGTTCACGTCACCCACGTAACCCCCATGTGGAGCAGCGTGCACAGAAAGAATATTTTTATTCCAACCAGAGAGAAATGGACTAAGAGTCTACATGGTTACTCTTTGATAATATCTGTTACCTTTTGAAATTATTAGTGGAATATTGTATAACATGTAAATGCAGCTTGTGTTGCTACAGTCACAGTTGTCTTGTTGTGTGACAGACAGTGGAGAAGTTACTAGAGCTTCTGGGAACTCTAGACCGATGGATAAATGAGACACCCCCTGTCGACCAGCCTTCACGTTTTGGTAATAAGGCCTACAGAACATGGTACAGCAAATTAGACCAGGTTGGTATACACACACGCACACACATCCAAACATCTAAGAGCTCTGTTTTTTTCAGAACGTTTATCAATATCAGTCCTGGATGTAAAGTCTGAGTCCGTTACATCAGTTCATAACTATAAGTGAGGCTGTTTACAACATCTCATTTGTGCACACAAGTTTGTCTGTTTATAGTGAGAAATTCTCCTGTGTCAAGATAATTCATCCACCTGACAGGTGTGGCACATCAAGATGTGATCAGGGCCGACAGTGAACTCTTTGTCCTCTGTGTCTGCACAGCAGCTGGAAAAGGCTAACTGTCATAACAATTAGGCTTCATCAATACACCTCACAAAGCAAAACTGGCCTGCTTAACAGTAGTGTATTATGACTCTAGTTGTTAAAACATCATTGTTAATGAGATGTAACATCAGTCCTTGTTCTCAGAGCTGTAGTTTTTCATCAAGCATTCATGTGATGACATGGATTGAATGTTTTGTCTGTGCAATGATTTGACTTGTACTTGCTCAGAAGCACAGAAAATGTCTAAGGCCCTGTCCACACATGTACAGGCATTTTGCACACTAGCAAATTACATTTTAGGTCACGGAAACGGTCCATTTTGAAAACTCCTTCCATGGTGTAGATAACAGACACTCTGTTTTCAGTTTTCACATCTGGACAGGCAGATGGGAACTCAGAGTATGTGTTGTGATATTGGTATATTTGAGTTGGTACTGTAACAGAGTCAATATTATATTGCTTGACATTATATGAAGACGCCTAAATCTACTTTAACAAAACCACACAGAGTATATTTGAGTAAAAGATAAGATATAAGATACATATCCAATTTAAATTGAAGGTCCACCACTGCTTTCACATTTAATGCATTTATTATTAAGTACAAGAGTGTGTTTACTGTGGATCAGTCAAATCTGACTGATGGCCAGTCATCTTAATTAGGTCAGTGTCTGCACAAATACGGTGCATCTCTAAAGGACACTGTCATTGCCACAGACTCTCCTACACAGCCATGCATTTGACCACTTGCTCTGTATGAACATGCCTGGACTGAGAGGTGATGTTGCTGCGTGTCTGTGACTGTGTGTATAGGAAGCAGAGGCCTTGGTGTCAGCAGTGCTCCCTGCTGACAGATGTGCTGCAGCTCCAGAGATAGCTGTCTATCTGAAAGAGTCTGTGGGGAACGCCACCAGGATAGACTATGGAACAGGTAACAGTTGCTGCTGTTTTTCAGTATTGTCTTCAATTTCATGCTTCATTAACAAAAACATATATGATAATATATTGTATAAGGTAGCAAGGGTAACATATTATGTAGGACAACATGAAGCATTAACACGTTCACACACCTAAGACATAAACCATTTATTTGCCCAAATTGTTTTGGGCATTCTGAAACAATACCTCAACCAATACTACAATTCTATGCAAAGCTTAGATGAAATGAGTCCTGGTGACCCAGGCTGCAAATCTTTTGTAGCATGTCAGTTATGTCTGACCTAATAAAGGTTCAAATGCCAAAAAAACAAATTGAATGGCAGTGTGTTCTGTGGATTATCAGCAGTAACTGGGACACTGTTTCTGAAAAGACATTGCTGATGAATTTCAAATACAGGTTTTCATACTGCTCCAGAACCCTCATATGTGCAAGGCCAAGCTAGGGATAAGTGAGAGAATCTTTGTAATTTCAGCCCAAATTTGATAAATTTCATGATTTAGATCAGAATGTAAAATCATTATTGATCTGTATTCCGATCCCAGCACTTGTGCCCATAACCCTGCTGTCATCTGTCATATCATGATGAAAGGTAATTGGGTAGCTGATGTGTTGCCATATTTCATAAATGTGATGCTTTCTGCAACTTAATGCCAAGTGTATCACACTGTAGATATTCAACACAGACAGTAGTATGTGTTTGGCCACCAGGAGGCGCAATGATGCACTGAATTACCATCAATGATTCAGAGCTGTACAAAGACAGCAGGCACTTAGTCCTACAAGTGAAACCCTAAGTAGAAATTGCGCTATGAGAGGAATAAGACTGAAGCTTTAAGGATTACACATGGATATGAAATATAAAAAAATATCATAATAAATTTAGATGTGTATACTAAATATATTGTCAATATAAAAAAAAAAAAAATTTTGTTTAGTGTATAGTTTTAACAGTTTAAAAATAGTGTGTGGAGCAGGAGTGTCACAAAGAGTCTTCTAATCCAAAATGATTCCGTCTAGCTTTAGTAAAATATTTGGACAAAATGCCAAATATCCTGTTAACATTACGCTGAATAATAGGAAATTATGACGGACTGAGCAGGCACAAGTGAAAACAGTGGTAGTATCAATAGTAGTACCATGTACATTAAAAGTGGGGTCATTGATAATAGTAGTAATACGCTGACAATATTACCGGTGGTTCAAAGCAGAGGTAGAAGCCTGATTGATATTTTTCTTCCTTGGATCCAGAAAGGAACACTTGATGGTCCTGATCCTGAGCATGTCGGAACATCTTTAATGTGTGTGAATTTATCTCTTCAGGTCATGAAGCTGCTTTTGCTGCGTTCCTCTGCTGCCTCTGTAAGGTCGGTGCTCTCAGGGTAGACGATCAGCTGGCTATCGTTTTTAAGGTTTTTAACAGGTGAGCTGTTACTGCTGTTGTACTATATGTTACTGTAAAGATGAGACTGTTTATAGGCTTACAAACAGTGTGGCTATAAGGTTATGTTGATGACATATCATTTTTATCTTATTGTGACTGATTGATAAATGTACATAAATGTACATTTCTTCTGATCTTGACAATGCCTGTTGTATTCCATTACATTTACATGTAAGAATGACCCCCAACATTTGATCCATTTTAAAACATTGTTATATGTTTTGTTCATTAAGGATAGTCCAATTTTAGGAAATTATATGAATACTTTATAATAACCATCATAAATAAATGGTAGTTTAAGTAGAAATGGACAACTCTTTGTTTCCCTGTGGTATTACTGTTGGCACCACTTTCACAAACACAACATTACTAACATGGCTGCAGCTAGCAGACTGGCTACTGTCCACAGCTGTAAGAATCCCAGTTTGACCCAGAAACCCTGGTCTCAGGCGGAGTTACACAGCCCATCGGTTAACTCTTGTTTTACCTCCACTTCATCTCCTTCTGTGCCTCCTCCATCAGCTAGCTTCTTTTTCTTTTGTAGTGGAAAGTTTCCAGAGTTATTCCAGTTGTTCCACTGTTACCTGGGGATAGTGACCACGGAAAATGAGGCAACTCATCCTGTTTTGGTTGTACAATGACAGTCGAGCTTCCTTTGTGCCATTATTTGAACTGTGTTTTTGTAGGAAGCATCCATCCTCGTGGGCAGAACCTATAGATTCACCTATACTGAATTCACCTATAGTGAATCTATAGGTGGATGATGTCCTGTTTCTACAGCCATTACACTGTAGCATCAGTATTAACTGTAGCATGAGAAGTAGAAGCAAAACATTTGCCTTTTGCCAGTTTGATTTAACTTTAGTTTGACTGTTTAAATTCCTGTATAGACATCCATTGCAACTTCATAATGACCATCCAGATGATGTTTAGAGATGACCTACTCAGTATTTCTTAACCATTTACTTATAAACGTCAGTTGCTTCGATGTGTTATGAAGCGTTTCACTGTTAACAGTCAAAAAACTATAAATTGACCATTTATTAATGATAGTTCTTATAAGGTCTGACAAAAATGCAAATTATGCTGTCATGCTATCATTATAATCATGGGCAAAGATGGTTTTAAAATAAAATAACAATGTTATAGTTAATTGCAGTTATTTTTGAGGCCGTGTGTCATCCAACATAAAGTTATCATGGCTGGTCTACAAGGGAATTTAATTCTTTCTGTCAGTCACTGGCCACTACTTTGGTCCGCACTAAAACATCTCAACTACTGGATGGACTGCCATGAGAGCTTTGCAGACATTTGTGTTCCCCAGAGGATGAATGTCAGTTATTTTAGTCATCATTTGACACGTTATTCTGTTATCAGGCCAGAATTTCACCTTTTGTTTAACAGTTTTTCAGGACTGCATTATATTTGCAGGAATAGTGCAGTTTTTCAATAACTGCCAAACTGCCGGTTTGTGTCTGGTTGCTTTATTTATTTTGTCTGTTAATCAAATAGTTGATCTATTTTGACCGATTAATCTTCGGAGTCATTTTTCAGTCATAAATGTCAAAGCAGGCTCCCACTTCTTAAATGTGAGGATTTGCAGATTGTATTGATTTATGACAGTATGAACAGTGTTCACGTATTGAACTGCTGGTTGAACAAAAAGAGCAAAGACATCACTTTGAGTTATCTGAAACTTTAAAGTGCATTTTTCACATTTTCTTTGACATTCTATAGACTAAAATATTATCAATTAATCATGAAAACAATCAGCAGATTAATTGATAAGTTATTGTTAGTGCAGCCTTAATATTGTATAACAATACATATCATTACTGCAATATAAGATTGAATAGATATTATCCGCATCACAAATCATTTGACCAGAGAATAGGAAGATGATATTAGCTGAACTGTTCATACTGATCATGCACTTTTCTGACTCCAACATCCTGCTGCCCGTGTTTGTCTTCTCTTTGTGTTTGCAGGTATTTGTCAGTGATGAGGAAACTGCAGAGGACCTACAGAATGGAGCCAGCTGGAAGCCAAGGTGTATGGGGACTGGATGACTTCCAGTTTCTGCCCTTCATCTGGGGAAGCTCCCAGTTTATTGGTAAGAGAGTGACAACAGGTCAGTCACAGCTAGAGGTCAACCGAGTAATCGGTTTGGCCGATGTAAAACTGTTTGACTGATTAATCAGCGCTGATAGGACCTTTTTACAAACTATTGCTATTGGATCTGATAGTTGCAGATGGCTGCGCAGCCTACACTGACCATGCGGGGGAGTACATCATCATTTTGAATAGAAGATAAGCCGAGTCAATTGTCATCATTTCAGGCCCACTTCTGAAAATATCTAAATCCTCTTAATCTCCCTCTCCCTCTAAAGTAAACAAATTGACAATGACAGGTAACTGCTGTAAGTTAATAGAAGTAATTCTCCACTCCATGAAATACCTTCCATGCATTACTCTAGTGTTAGGGATAGAAAATATGGGCAGACGTTAAATCTTTGCAGTCCCGGGATAACATTAAACATTGGAACAGCTGATTTTACCAGAGGCTAACAAGTATGGTATTCAAGTCATATCTAGTCTCACGTAGTCAGACCTCTCTCATCTGATCTGTTTTCAGCTGATCTGTTCTTGAATATAACCCAACACCATCACCTTGTCCACGACAGGGACGGGGCACTGAAGGCAGCCGGGAAGACAGTAGAAGAAACCATTGTGTTAACGTTACGTTACTTAATACTGTACTTACCAATAATCAGCAATCCAGCCACGTAACTGTCCATCCATTCTTAAAAAGTAATCACACACTTAAACATGCTCCTTACCCCGGGAATATTCACGAACGTTAATGGTTGTAAGAGTGGCATTTAACAATGTAACGGGACGCTCAACAGCCACAGAACAGCTCATTGTCCATATTAAATAGAACAGATTCCAAAAGTGTGAAAGGAGCCTAAAACAGGCACCAGTAAATGCAGGTTGATGTAAAGTAAGCACTGTTTTATTACACATGATGGAATGATTAATTCAAGAGTACAATATTCTACCTGGCAGAGTTGCAATTTTAATCACAATTTTCCTAATTTACAATGTCTAAGCATGGTATAATAGGTGACAGATTTAACTGGTGAGGGTGGCGAGCTTTTTCTACTTGCATAATCTATTGAATAATTATCTATAATAAGATTAATAGAATAATGATAATAAAAGTTTTAGTTTTCACAACTTTCACAGTCATTTGTTATTTCAGTCCTGACTTGTTTGAAATGTGCTGCTGGCATCAAATTCAGAATAAGCATAGATTTATATGAAAAAATTAAAAATAGAAATAAAGATGTAATAAAAATGACAACAGGCATATTTTCTGTATTATAATACTTATATTTTGTTTTCATATTGGACAAAAAAAAAATGCCAGTCGTGATATCTAGGCGGCAAATTGACGGGCCAAAGCAGACCCCCAATATCCCGCCCTCTGTCTAAAACCGCAGACCGAGCCACAAAAAAGGCTTGCTGCCCAGTATAAAAACGGCTTATGATAGGCCAATATCAGCCATCGATATATATAAGTCAGGCTCTAGTTGATTAAGTAAAACAATTAATATGTTGTCTGTGTACTGTTGTCGGTCTAGTATAAGTCAAAAAGGATAAGTAAATGATCACATTTCTTTGTTTTACACTGGGTCCCAACAACTTCTTGGGAGTTGGGGCTGTAGTGTACTGCTTGTTATTAGAGCATGTAGTAGGTCAAGCTGATATTTGGTACAAACTTATCTTGTTTAAATAGAATGTGGACCTGTAGTTATATTTATAGGAAATAATTATAAACACGATATTTTGTTAGAAAAATTGTAACTACACAATTGCCTCAAATTAGTGCCTAGTCAAGGCACCTAAGGCTTGCTCACCCCTGGCTGTTGATCTGGATTCTGGGACAGCTGTGGTAACTTTCACACCTAGTTCAGTTAATTTGGTACAGACCAATGAAAAAGAATAGTTCTGTTCTTTTCACATCACGCATCTACACTGACAACTGGAGCTCCTGCATCACTACCATAAAGTGTCAGTGATGAACAGACAGAACGAACACAGGGTGGGTCTGCTCTGCTTTCATGCCTAAAAAAGGTAAACATACACGAGCTTCAAAAGCAATAAAACAATGATGCTTAACAGTAAATTTAAAAGCAAACATAAAACAAACAGGCTAATAGTTTAGCTAGCAGACCTTTCCACTTGTCATACCAGGAAAGCACAGGTGTCACAAACGATGACTCTCAGATCAGTTCTTGTGTCCCAGTGAGTCATGATCATTCATTCAGTTATCAACACTTGTTCCTACTGTCACATGTCACAGAGGGAGCAACAAGACATCTCTAGCATCCTTGTTTGTCCTGTGTGCTGTTAAAATGGCTCCACAGAGCTGTGAGGTGGAGGTGAGCTCCATCTCAGTTAATGTGAAGGTCAATGGTGACACCTGGTGGTGACCGTGTGCATTCACAGCTCACTCTCGCTGCAGATCATCCAACACTGGAGCCTCGGCACTTTATTGATGAGAGGGTGGTGAACGAGCATCACCCAGACTACATGTTCCTGGACTGCATCAAGTTCATCAATGAGGTGGGAAATGAAACACAGTCATCATCTGGACATCTAGTTTAATCTTCATCTGATTTTTCTTTACATTAATATTTGGACATATGGCATATTCAACTTATAAAAGGATAGTTGGGTATACTGACTAAAGGTTATAGGGGGTGGTCAGACATACAGGAACACTTCTCAGTTTAAATCTATACATCCTCCTGTATAATGATTTCACTGTTGTTCCAACAGTGTCTACTAGACTCCACTAGGCTTTAACTCAACTGTATTGTAAACTGGAGTCCATACTATGGTGGATTTGGACTCTATTGTATTATTCAGACCAAATGATAAACGCATTACAATAGTATGCTTCAAAGCTGCTCTATCACTGAAGTATTGTATTAACAGCTGATCAAATGATCACTGAAAGGTTTCAGCACATTTCAGTTTATTGGTTTGGTTTTGTGGCTCACAACTGAACTGTTTTGGGTTCATTCTTTATAGTCCAAGTCTTTCCAACAGCATGAGGCAGCTGTTTTAGTAAAAAAACTAAAAGATGTCTTGTTTTAATGATTAACACTGGAATCATTCCTTTAGAGTGTTTTTGTCCTGTAAGCACCTTGTAAACCTTGTTGTGTATAGATACTATTTGGTAAAATTATTACAAACTGAACTGAAAAGATGTTATTTAGAGCCTTTATTAAACTGAAATCTTCACTGTACCTGCTAAGATTAAAGCATTGGCACAAGATCGACTGTGCATGGAGAGTGTAAATGTCTTTTCAAACCTAATGGGCATGACCCTCACTGAGGCACTGAATTCTTTCAGTTTCTTTAAATGTATTTAACATTCAATTTTTCAGTAACGTACCCTGTCACCATTGACTTTTTAGATCACTTTTGCATCTGTGTTTCAAATAATTCAAGTAATCATATATTCAGTATGGACTATGTGTCCCGTATGTGTGTTTAAACATTGTACTGGTTTTGTATGGGTTTGCTGTTGGATATAAATTGGCGGTCCACAGCTGCATGTGGTTTTGTCCAGGAAAAGGAAGACGGGGGGGAAAGGCAGATGGATTCTGTTGGTAGAGTGCCAGAGCAGGAACCATGTGCTTTGTTTTTGGTTTTAGAGGAAAAGGAGGGGAGGGAAGTAGAGGAGGGCGTTGGTGAAGCAGCTACATCCTTTTCCTCCTTCCCCCTCAGAGGCACCACCTCCTTCCCGCTTTCTCCTCCTCCTCCTGCTGCTTTGACCTCTCCCTCCTCCTCATAGTCATGAAAGGATGCTGCTGTTGTGTCAGAGGAGGGCCTCTGCTTCTTACACTGTTGTTTATTATTTGTGACTTTGTTTTGTTTTTTTAATCATCACTTTTGTTTAATTTGTTTTTTTACTGTGATTTTAGAGCTGAATAGTTTGTCAATTGTCAAAAATTGTCAAAATGTCACTTCTTGCTACACAAGTTTTCTGATTTTTTTTTGTTTGTTTTTTTGTTTTTAATTTTCCGACATTTATAAACAAACTTCTAGTCGAGATTAATCAAAAAATTGAATAATAGTTATTTGTAACCCTACTGTGTCTAGCTTTATGTCCCTTTCCTCTCCCTCTTGTTTTTTGTTAAAGTGTAAAGTTCAGTGTCAAGTACCGCTGTGCTAGAGTTCTCTCACTTTCTCACTCTCCCACTCTTTTTGTCAAACACTGCTCAAAGTATTCTTTTTAACCACTGATGTTTAATGCATTATCAAAGGCAGACATTCAATCAAAGGAGTTTGTGATTCTCTGTTTCTTCAGTTTGAATGAGCTCCTGCTCTGTGTTTCAGTGGTTGTGGTCACCTCTCCTAACCTGAGCCTGCTGCACAGTTTCTGTATTTGTCCCTACGTCAGGTTTTCAATCGCCCATCTGTTATGAGAGAGCCTTTTTTGGCTACAAAATTACAAATGAAAGGTTAAGATATTCATTAAAATTGTACACAGTACTCAATTATAATTACGGAGTAACAAAGTAGATTACATGGTCTAAAACGTACTTAAGTATGAGTAAAATTACAATACAGATTACCCCAAAAATTACTTAATTACAGTAATTTGAGAAGATGTAATAAGTTACCTTCACCCCTGATCTCTACATTGTGTTCAGCTGTTTCTACATTTCCATTACTGTTGTACAATAGAAGTGAATATTGTTCAACTGCACACAACAGCTTAGTAGGTTAGGTTAGGATGTGCAAAAGTTCACAGTATAGAGAGATGTTTCATGGGATGATAGTCAAAGATGTCAGCTCATGTAATGTTTAGAGACAGACGTCCACTGGGCAGCTTGTTCGTGAGATGAGCTGCAAAAAACTAATGATTTTATATTGTCACAAGGACATGAAATATGGACTGCAGAGAAAAATGTGTTTATCAGACAGCCACGTGGTTTTCACAGCGCACACAGTTTTTAACCATCAATACAACTACCTGAGATCTTCAGCCACTTTAGACTTACATGTCACTGTCACTAGGTCCAATACTTGATCAAACAGAGTCTTCCAGCTCTGCAGGCCTGGTCATTTCTTCAACTGGGTTCAAACCAGTGCTACTCCTGGTTCTTTCCTGGAGCAAAAAGATCATAATTTAGATCATAATTTAGTGTACACATCTAACACTGTCACTGCTGCACTGAGACACACGCAATAAACCTTTCATAACTGAAATGCCAATTCATGAATTGAATGACAATATATGGTCTACTAACCTTGTCCATACAATTTCACAATTTACAGTCAGCTGGTACTAATAAAGGCAACTGATAAGTGACAGCAGAGCAATAATACACCTGCTCAAAATAAGACTGCTGCCTTATAATCTTCACGTGTAAGCGTTTATGTGTATATATAGTACGTTTACATCACAGCTTACTTAGCTCAGGTTCAGCAACGCCACATTACTTAGAAAACAATGACATCACATTCTGTTTTAAGTTAAGATAAGTTTCAGTAAACAGACAGTGTTAGATGTTGCTTGCTGGTCTAAAGAAATGTTATGAGTTCATCTTTTAACTTGTCCACAGCTGTCTCCACTGTTAGAAAGTCCTGACAAAATGTACCCCTGTCTATCTTCTTTTTACGTCGCCTCTTTCCTCTGCCGTGGACATGGTGTCTTTTCAGGAGCTGTTGTTAGAGATGATGATAAAAGTCATTTTCAAGCAGCTTCTCCATCTTTGTGTTTACTGCAATTGATAACTGATGCACTTAAATTCTCAACTTTCCTCTGGCCAACTTCTTAATCATCTCCTGCAACACACTAGAGGCTACGCTGAGTCACTAGCCCTTTTTAGATAGAAAAGGTGGCACATTGTTCCATATGCTCCAAGGTAAAGGTGGCACTGTGCCGCCCCGTCTTTCTAAAAGGGAGGTGTAATATTCCTCCTTTTCCAAAAGCCGCCACTTGGCTGCCATGGGGGTAGGCGTAACATGTGACGTGACGTTAAGCACGAAGTTGGGCTGTGAACGGTGACAGCAAACTTCAAAATAAGAGCTTTACATTGCACCCCATTGGCGTTTAGAACTGGGTTCTTAGCGGGGGGCTTTTAATTTGAAAGTAGCGACCGTTCCTAGCTTACCACTACAACAACAAGCGGACACAACCAAACAGCTACAGAGACCGAGGAGATGCTAGCATCTCCTGGATCCCAGCGGCTGTCCAGTTGCTAATCTTAATGTCTGCAGATGAAGTGATGGACTGACTGCTGTGGTCAGCTGTTTCCTGGTTTTAAAACTCCCCGGCTGTTGGTCGCACTTCCGCCCATCTCACGCAGTTGCCGGCACATTGACGCCTTGTTTTTAGATAGCAATGGAGGCGGAAATCTAACTACTCAGTTACTACACTCAATACTCACGACTGCTCTGTCGACTCCTTTGATGAAACTCCTCTCCAGAGTCTTCAGAGTTGGAACACATTTGTCTTAAAGGAGGGAGTGGGCAGGGGGGAATGGTTGCTGACAAGAGCTGCTGACAAATATGTCACCTGCCTTCAGATTCGCAAATAGCAATAGCCAGCTTACAACCAGAAGGGGCAGTCACTACGCATATTTATAACACAATATGTAGAATTTGAAAAAAATTGCACTAAAATGTCCCAATTTTGGACCATCAATCAACACTGCTAAAGACCCATATACATTGGTTTTCAGTTGAAAAAAGTAGCTTGGGGTTTAAGTCTTCTTTAAATGTAATTGTTTCAGTCCAAATTTATACCCCGCCTTTGACCAAACTGTTAGAAACAGACTCCATGAGGGCCTGACGTCCTCTAGTGGGACCTCTGCTCACAGCACAGCACCATGCAACTCAACTGGCATTTTCAAGAGAACACCAGAATTGGCAGGTCTGACATTGGCACTCTGTTAGCCTATGTGACAGAGTGAACAAAGTCGGTAGACGCTGTGGTGAACATTAAGCTGCCTGTAACATCATCCAGCATGACCGTTTTAGCAATGGTTCAGTGATTGTCCTGGAGGAATATCCTTTGAGAGTCGTAGCATCAGGTACCCTTACTGATATTGGGTACCGGGATGAAATCCTCAGCAATTGTCAAAACTTACGCTGCTGCAGTGGACCCTGGGTTACTCCTGATGCAGGACATTGCCCGACCTCATGTGGCAGGAATGTGTAGGCAGTTCCTGGATGACGAAGACATTGATGTCATTGACTGGCCCTCTCGTCTCCCTGACCTAAATTCAATTGAGCACTTATAGGACGTTATGTATCGATGCATCTGACAATTCCAAGCACCACCACAGACTGTCCAGGAGGTCACTGATGCCCTGATCCGGTCAGGGAGGAGATCTCCCAGGACACCATCCGCAGACTCATCAGGAGCATGCCCAAACATTGTTGGGAGTGCATACAGGCACGTGGGGGCCATATACACTACTGAGTCACATTAAGAGTTGCTGTTATATTATTCACGCTAGTTGGAGTAGCCTGTGATTTCAATTATTTGTCCTGTCTGTCCTGTTACACGCCTTACTCAGGCTCCACTGCCACCTTGTTTTTTTTTTGTTTCCTCTTGTGTTTACGATTGCTCCAACAGGCCAGTATGTATGCAACACTTCATATGTGCACCCAAGTATTTTCCTCCTACTCACACACACATGTGGATACTTCAAACTCATGTTCTTTTTTTAAATTCACACACAGAGCTCTTGCATTTGTGTTTGTGTGTGTGCGTCGTCCTAAACATGAGTCACTTCCTTCCCCACATGCTGCTGTGAATCACTCCCCCCTCCAGGGAATATGGGCTGTCTCCACCCCCCTTTCCTCCCTCTTCCATGCCCTTCCCCCATGTGTTCTCATGCGAGGCCCTGGAAAGTGTCTGGAGCTGTGTGAGGAGGGGAGGATGAGGGGATGGAAAAAGGAGGTGGTTGTTAGATTGATGCCTGAGGGTCTGGGTTTGGGTTCCTCTGCCTCTTGGGAGAAAATGGTGGGAAAACGCTCTGTAGTCCTCACTCATTCATACATTCATGAATTCATACATTTGTTTTTGTCAGTGTCACAGTGAATTCCTAGCTGGTGTTATTCTGTGTATTCTGACTGTTTGTCTGTAAACTAACACACTCAGTGTTGAATCCAGAATGTATTCATGTTATTTAGGTCATTGCTGGAACAATAATCAGCCTTTTGTTCTGCATGTTCTTTTCACTTAATTGATTACATTGCTGAAAGCAGAGTAATCAATGTAATAAAAAAAGCAATATATTCAGTAGCTTTTATCAACATTTTCATGAGAGATTGATAAAAAATGTCTTCCTCTTACTTTTAGCCTTATTTTATTGCTTATAATCCTCAGGACAAACCTAAAGATTAGTTTAAGAAAGAGCTCTAAAAGAAGGAAAAAACAACAACCATCACAGCTTTATAGGCTACCTAACCTGGCTCAACACAACATACTAGCATAATTTCTACAGTTCACAGTTGCATTTCCAAACATCAACAGTGGGGGCACTAATGGGTCCTAAAGTGCAGCTTTTAAGTTCCGGTCATCGATTAGCCAGCCAGCAGCATCAATGCCCTCCAAATGGACTTAAATCCCTGCTGTGACCAGTCTTTCTTTGTGCTGTATCTGTTTTCTTACAAATTCCGTCTCAAACTAATAATTTGTTTGTGTCTCCTTTCTTGGTATTTATTATTATTCCAAAAAGACTTTTTAGATCTGTCTTTCAATGCCTTCATGGAAATAAAGTCAAATATGAAGACTGATTAAAAAGTCTGCACAGATGATGCAATGATAGCTATAAGAAAATTAAAACACTGGTTTATTGGAGTTAATTGTCAGGGCAATTATTAGTCAGTTATTTCTTTAATTGTTTGGGTTTTTTTCGATGCTATACATGCTTCGATTGCTATATAAATAAAGTTTGACATCTAGTGAAATATATATGTATATGTATATATGTGTGTGTATATGTATGTATATATATATATATATATATATATATATATATATATACACAAGATTAAAATTATTCAATATATATATATATATATATATATATAGAGAGAGAGAGAGAGAGATGGATAGATAGATAGATAGATAGATATAAACACACACACATATATGCTGGTGACCCATTTTCACAGTGTAAAACCTCTCCACTGTCCATGAATAAGCTCATTATATTAAAAAAAACTCATAGTTTTGCCAGAATGTGGCTTTTCTGCCATGAAAATGGGTCATCATTGGAATCCATTGTGACTGACTCAACCCAAGCTGACCAAAGCTTCATCACAGAAGAAACTTTGTAAAGCCTACAGAGGGAGTGTTTGATTCTCTGAAACAGATTTTGGATAAATCACTTTAATAATGATTTCAAGAGGACTGAAGAAGCTTTAAAAGTTATCTTATTGAAATAATTTTAATCTTGTGGTGTAGTCGAATGAACTAAAGAAATGAGCTTTGATTCATACACTGTCCTGATATTAATCAAAGGCTGAAGTGCGATGGTTAAGACACACACACACAGACACACACTTATCCACACTATCTCTGCTCATATGCAGTAATGAACATGCTTCAATTTAGAACCAGTTTTATTGGCAAGTATGTCTACACAAAAAAGGAACAAGTTTGCTCTAAATGTACAGGGAATGTTTTTCAAACATTTAATCGAAAAAATAAAATGTAAAAGGTAAGACTAAGATATACAAGCAATTGGAGGCAGTGCAGGATTTCTTGTCATCTTCCAACATAATGAACAAAGTGAGTGAGTTTTGTTTTGGGTCCTTATCAAGTCTACCGTTTGTCACAGTTGTGGACAAGTTACTATAATTGTTACTCACTTTTTCCTCTTTATGTCATATTTCTAATTTTCTCTCTGTTCTGTAGATGAAGACAGGTCCGTTTGCCGAACACTCCAACCAGCTGTGGAACATCAGTGCTGTTCCTTCCTGGTCCAAAGTCAACCAGGGCCTCATCAGGATGTACAAGGCAGAGGTACTTCAATCTCTGTCGTTGTCACTGGCCAGTCCAGTTTTTTAGTGAATTATAATACTGATGCAAGCAGTTATGTGAAGAAGGAGTCTGTGTTTTAGTCTTGGCTTACCCAAAACTAAAAACCTAAAGACATAAAATCATACAGAATTCTATAGAAGAAATTTGTGCCACCGCAAAGCAAGGTTATATGAATGTGGATGTCTATTCATCCAGCTTGACTTGCTCTTGGTCATCTCTTTGTCAGCTCTGTGGGGATGGTTTGCAATCACTGTACACATTTTCCAGATAAAAAAAAATTCTCACCTGCACAAACAAATCCACTGATCAAGGCATGCTGTTGAAGCAAACTGATTTCAGTCCAAACTGTTAAAAATACCGGTGTGATTTAACCTGTATAAAACAATTTTCCCATATATTTTTTCAGCAAGACTTGGCCCACACTACTCGACTTTCAAAGTGGTCACTACTGTACTGTACACACAGCACAACTTTCTGCCTTGGAGTCCTGCAGTTGTGTTTTTCTCACTACATGACTGATCAGCAACAGGGGGTCACATATTACAGGACCACACATTCAGTAAGTGACACAGGAGTGATGCGGTCTTCAAGTTGTTTGTGCGCTGATAGGCAGTAAAAGAACAAGAAGAATAGAAAAAGAACACAAATGAGAGAATGAGTTTGGATGTGTAGGCATGTTCGCACTGAAAACGTGAAGCTGCCTGCTTATGTTGTGGATCAGCAAGGATTCATAGTAACACACTGCAAAGCTCCCTCCATCGAATAGATGCAGAAGACTGGATTCAGAGAGTCTCTGCGGTGACAGCAGAGGAGAGCTGAGAGGGGTGTCTGCTATCATTGTCTGTTGCTCACCCCTGGCTCGTACTCTGTGATGCAGCCAGGGATTTAGCCTGCTAGATAACATCTGTGACACGCTGTCCCTGTCCCACATCACGTCTTTGAGCAGTTCACATACTGACCGCCGCGAGTCGTTGTCGTTGTCTGCCTCTGATATGAGGCTTTTTGTTGGTGATCTCCAAAAAACGTTGGTGATTGGAAGATCAGGGCTAAAGACTTTTTGTGCACTTAGCTTAATACTGTACAGCCATGCTAGAAGTATTATGAGGCCATGCTAAACATGTCTTGCTAAATACTAATGTGACAATGCGAACATGCTCACAATAACAATACAAATATGCTTATGTTTACAAGTTGTGTAATGTTTACCATCGTCTCTGTTTAACTTAGCATTAGGGATGCACCGATACCATTTTTTTCAAAGTGAGTATGAGTACAAGTATTTTCATTTGTGCACTTGCCGTTTCCATCTACCGATTACGATATTTCTACCCCAAAAATAACTATTACGTTACAGATGCACTGAATTAGAAGACAGGATTTATTTTCTTCTCTGCTTGTTACAACAAATGTTAATATATTTAAAAAAAAAAAAAAATGTAAATAATCTTAATTTACCTGTGTCATCAAAAAGCCTCCACATTGGCACTGTCTTCACATTTGACAAAATAAAACTTGACACAATATCAATGAAATTTGACAAATAAAACAATGAAACTTATTGCACAGTTAACACAGTCAACTTTAAATATTAATTAAACTATTGCACAGTCTTCACATTTGAATCAGTGAGACATATATTGAAGTAGCCTAGTATTTGTATCAACGTCTGCACATAATCAAGAACTGACCATCAAATCAAATAAGGACAGATCATTTCAAAAACATTTTGACAATATTTATTGTTACTTAACATCTAATTAACAGATATATAATACTGTAGATTTATATTATGTTCTTATCTCTTTAAGAAGAGAAGGGCTGTTTTTAAAAATTGTGTATTTTTAAAATAAATACATTTTTGAAAAAGAATCAAAGTTCTGTTTCTGCTTCCCCTCAACTAAGGTTTCAGCTACTGCACTCGTGCACTCCTGGCCAACCCCTCCATCAGTAAATGGCTTTCTGTATTGACCCAAAATCCAACCAACTCTGGGGGAACATTCATCGGCTCTTAGAGACGACATGTGGAGTTATTTTTCTCTGTCTCCGGCTCAGCCGTCTCTCTGTTTTCTCTCCCTGTATTGCGCACTCGTTTTGTCTGTATTCAGAGTCACAATGTTTATGGCCTGGAATGCACAAATTTGATTGGCTGAGTAGCATCACTTTGGATGCCTTAACTTGCATGCAATTGGTCAGTGGATTTCCTGATTTGCTAAAGGATCAAGAAAGTCATGAGGATTCATCCTGCTGACAGCATGAATGTCTGTACAACACTGTTTATTAGAGCCATACCTGCTGGGTGGGTCCAGAGACAGCACTGTCTGTTGGTCAGTCCACAGCTGTGACTATTTAATGGCCAAATACCTGCTAAACTAATGACATTCTTATCATCCTCAGCTGTACTTTGGGTCTTGTGCTTATCATCAAATGTTAGCATTGATGCAAGCATTTTAAATAGGTAATCTGCTAAACATTATTATGTTAGCATGCTTGATGTAAGCATTTCATTCAAAGGTCTCCTGTAAAGGGGTACAGTTTACAGTTACATAGACAAAGTTGCATAACAATGCTGGAAAAAGATTATAACCATGTTATCATGCAAAAAGCGCTGCCCGACGCATATGTTAAATGTCAGACTTATCGACACTACCTCGTCCATGAACATCACCTAGATCAGGGGTCTGCAACCTGCGGTTGTTTTTGCCCTCTGCAGTGGCTCTCTGTGAATTTGACATGGAAATGAATGATATATATTGTTTTATATCATCATCACTGTTTCAGGCCTACAGTGCTCCTTACATACCCCGAAAGTAAAAATGCAAAGCTTACACACAGAATTGTTATTTGTTCAACCAAGTTTTGATCAATTAAATTCTTATTTTATACAAACCCTAATTCCAATGAAGTTGGGACATTTTGTAAAAAGGAAATATAAACAGAATACAATGATTTGCAAATTCTTTCCGATTTAAATTCAGTTGAATACACTACGAGACAAGATATTTAGTGTTCAAACTGATACACTTTATTGTTTTTGTGCAGATATACTCTCATTTTGAATTGGATGTCTGCAACATGTTCCAAAATAGCTGGGACGGGGGCAACAAAAAACTGAGAAAGTTGAGGAATGCTTAAAAAACACCTGTTTGGAACATTCCACAGGTGAACCGGTTGATTAAAAACAGGTGAGTGCCACGACTGGATATAAAATGAGCATCCCTGAAAGGCTCAGTCGTTCACAAGCAAGGATGGGGCGAGGTTCACCACTTTGTGAACAACTGTGTGAGCAAATAGTCTTACAGTTTAAGAAAAACGTTTCTCAACGTACAATTGCAAGAAATTGAGGGATTTCATCATATACAGTCCATGATGTCATCAAAAGATTCAGAGAATCTGGAGAAATCTCTGCATGTAAGTGGCAAGGCCAAAAAACAACATTAAATGCCTGTGACCTTTGATCCCTCAGGCGGCACTGCATTAAAAACCAACATCAAATTATCACATGGGCTCAGGAACACTTCGGAAAACCACTGTCAGTTAACACAGTTTGTCGCGACATCTACAAGTGCAAGTTAAAACTCTACAATGCAAAGCGAAAGCCCTATATCAACAACATCCAGAAATGTTGCCGGCTTCTCTGGGCACAAGCTCATCTGAGATGGACTGAAGCAAAGTGGAAAAGTGTGCTGTGGTCTAACAAGTCCACATTTCAGATAGTTTTTTGGAAATCATGGACGTCGTGTCCTCCGGGCCAATGAGGACAAGGACCATCCAGACTGTCATAAGTGCAAAGTTTAAAAGCTTGCATCTGTGATGGTACAGGGGTGTGTTAGTGCCCATGGCTTCATGGGTAACTGGCACATCTATGAAGGCACCATAAATGCTGAAAGGTACATACAGGTTTTGGAACAACATATGCTGCCATCCAAACAACGTCTTTTTCAGAGACAACCCTGCTTATTTATGCAAGATAATGCAGAGCCACATTTTACACGTGTTACAACAGCTTGGCTTTGTAGTAAAAGAGTGCAGGTACTAGACTGGCCTGCCTGTGGTCCAGACCTGTCTCCCATTGAAAATGTGTGGCGCATTATGAAGGGCAAAATATGACAGCGGAGGCCCCAGACTGTTGAGCAACTGAAGTTGTATATCAAGCAAGAATGGGAAAAATTCCACCTACAACACTTCAACAATTAGTGTTCTCAGTTCCCAAACGCTTATTGAGTGTTGTTAAAAGGAAATGTGATGTAACACAGTGGTAAACATGCCTCTGTCCCAGCTCTTTTGGGACCTGTTGCAGGCATCAAATGTAAAATTACTGAATATTTGCAAAAAAACTATAAAGTTTATCAGTTTGAACATTAAATATCTAGTCTTTGTAGTGTATTCAATTGAATAGAAGTTGAAAAGAAATTGCAAATCGTGCAAATTGTATTCTGTTTTTATTTACATTTTACACAACTTCATTGGAATTGGGGTTTGTTAATTTTTACAAACTACTCTATTTCTGTTTATTGTTGGCCAGTTCTTTTATTTCATATATGAAATCATTAAAATGGAAACGCAGAATTCAAGTACCTTACAATAGCCCCATTCACACTGCCATTTGGATGCAGGGATCCTGCGCCAATTCTCCGCACCCTCCTCTATGTGAAAGTCTCGGGGGCGGCGAGGGGTGACATTTTGCTCCAGCGCTGATCCATCTCTGGAGGTAGTATCAGAGGCGCAGTATTGGCGAACCGAACCAGTGTGAATGGATAAGCCGGCTGCACGTATCAAGGGCGTGTCGATCTGACAGTCTGATATCTACACAGGTCCTTCACTCAACTGAATAAAGAGAAATGTCCAACAAAGCAACGTGACTGTCTTTGGCAACTCACTTACTTAAAAATACTGCAGATATACATGGAGAAACATCTGTCCTCCCGCCTGTCCTACCGACTCTTCGCCACATTTCTGGCTGAAAAACAGTGTCTGTTTGGCAAACCACCACTGCAGTGATAATGCAGCTTCTTTGTGTGAAAGGGGCTACTGTAAGCATAAGTAGCCCACTGCAGAATTGCCACATGATGTGAAAATATAAGTGAATGCTCATTTAGGCCTATTAATAATCTTGATCTAGAATAATCTAGACTTTCTAGGCTGTGTTACATTCATTATAAGACAAACAGATGTTTTGCAGCTCTTGACAGATTTTTTTTTACATAGTAAATGTAAAAAATGACCCCTGACTAAGATAGATCAGCAATGGCAGTTGTTTAATAATGAAGAGAACAACTCCCACAATCCCACCACTACTTTTGTCTTGTTTTGAATGAAAAAGGTTCACTGCTGTGCGTTGGTGAGTCAAATGGTTTGAGTTAAGATGAACAGCATGTTTTGTGACACTAAAGCTTGACGGTGTGTTTTTTATGTCCTGAGTGGAGGTTTTGGACTGACTGGACTTGAATACTTATATCAGCTTTTAAGGCATAATGTATCTCATTCACTCTTTAACGTCATTGTTGTGTGTACAAACATGCACAGCATCATGTTATTGTCTTTTGTTACCTCCCTCAGCAGTACTATTTTCCCTAGTTAGAAACCACCTCTTGACATGGTAAAGAAACCTGTCAGAAAAAAAGTCACTGAACAAACTTGTCTTCTTGTAAATCTTTCAACGTGATTACTGAAACTGTGTTGTTGTTTACATGACATTTAAGAAATCAGGTTACTGCTGAAAGCCCTGATACTCTGCTGCTGTTGGTAGTGGTAGAGAGGCAGGAAAGGGTTAACAGAGGAATGGAAGAGTGTGTGTGTGTGTGTGTGTGTGTGTGTGTGTGTGTGTGTGTGTGTGTGTGTGTGTGTGTGTGTGTGTGTGTGTGGGCGGTTGGGGGTGGGGTTGGGGGGATGTCTAAACCCGTTCTCCCCGCCTGCATGCCCACATCCTGTGTTTCCAGAGCAGCCTGTGAGTCTTCCCAAAGAGCTGAGGGGCCAAGCTGTCTGCCTCTCCCTCCCCCACCTCCTCCTCCTCTGCGTTCCCTTCATTAAATCCTCCCCTCCCTCTGTCCCAACCTTCCTCCAAGCCTGGAGCAGCCATCAGCAGACTTGCATTCCTCTTTCCCTTTTCATGGCCCCACACAGGGTTTTGGGCAGAGAGCTGAACTACAAGTAGAAAGAGCCAAATGCACCATTTTCTGTGTGAGAGAGTAGACAATTCTGGAGCCTGTATGGAGCGTCAACTAAATGTGTGAAATGACACGGACTCAGGGAAACAATGGGAGGTGGACTTGGCTTGTTAGCTTGACTTGAATGGACAGAATTACACAGCATGTCTTGTCCATACTTGAAAAGAAGAGCAGCCACTCAGCTCTCACCTGTACACTTTAAAGGCCCCATCCAGTGTTCAGCAGATTGTTGCCTGTTAACTGCCAGTCATGTGTAAGTGTTTGTCTTTGTTCTACTTCTTCGGGCTACTAGCTTCAGTTGAATTCAGCACACTATGAAAAACCAACTAGCACAGACATGAAACTTGCTTGAGAGGGGTAATTCATCACCATGAACCAACATCGTGTCTGATTTATTGTTATCAAAGACAAGTGAGTTGTACATCTCAACAAGTTAATTTACATATTGGAGGGAAATGAATAAAACACTTAAAGGATAGCCTGGTGGCATTCTATAATTTTCTCATTGTGCCAGGAAAAGACTCAAACTGTCTGTGGCTCTCAACTTTCAGTTCCCAGTGAAATGTGAGTCTAAAAGATTCACAAATATCATCGCACTTTTAAAAAAAAGCTAATAAATTATGAAGAAAATACAGTAAAAGTATGTCCTTACAGAACTGCTTCTGATGATGGCCACACACTTATTTACAGATGTTGTATTGTTACTTTGGCCCGGTCATCATCAAAAAAAGCATTTGAAAAATTGCTTCTTCTTAGGTTTTCAGATAGACGTGTAAACTCTGGGCAAAGCCGTGTGTGTTGGAATAGCTGGCAAGCCGATTTGAAACAGACAGTTTTGTCAAGGCAGTTGTTTGTTCAGATAGCTTTGTACACAGATCAACCAGTAGCTGAACCATTATGAATGAAAAATCATGTTCTGCTATGAATGAGTGCATGGAATCTAAGAGCATGTTGCTGCCACTGCTGCTGTACAGACACTTTCTTCGAACACACGCTGCAGAAGAAAGCACCCTGCGCCCTCTATTTGTGGCACCAAGTGCTGATCGGCTTCCCATCCGGGCCCGGTTCTAGGCATGGGCACGGGGGGGCAATGCCCCCCCAAATGCTTCGGCTGCCCCACCAAACGGACCCCGCTTCATTCCGAAAAAAAAAAAGTATATTCAAATATATAATATTGTAACGTATTCCCATAAATGCTGCTCAGAGTAATCACAGTCCACGGCTCTTCTGCCAACAGAGCCGGTGTCTCTCTCTCTCTTGTACCGTGCATACAGTCAGTAGCAGCTTCTCTCAGTTAGCATCACATTAGATACTATGGACACTCCAGGCTTGTTAGTTGTTAGCATGTCGGCTAGCTACTGCTAGTAGTAGCCTAGTCCCATCGGCGGCTGCTGCCGAGTTTGTCTCTGTCCCGCTCCGCGACATGGGAAGCGTCACACGGGCAGGCTACGTACCGGTTGTGAAGCGGGTTTCAACTTTCAACCCTTGCCAGCCCCGCTGTTAGTCCTGTTGCCCCACGAGCCTCACCCACCCCCGCCGACAGGATTATAAACAACACACGTTAGTGAGAGGGGACTCCATAACCTATAAATTCAGGTTAGCGCCGCCGGCCACTGTTTAACGTTACTTCCTGGGGCCAGAGCCTCTGACAGCGGCTAATCTGAGGCTGCTGGCATCTGGCAGGGAGAAACAGGGAACCCAGGCAGGCACACACGACTTTTCAAAGCGCGAGAAAGTGGTGCACAATAATATAGCATCAACCAATCAGACAAGATTTATTTATTTATTTTTATAGCACTGTTTACAAAATTGCTTTGTCACAGATTATAAAGAAATGTACATCTTGCCCCACCACCAAATTTCCCAACCTCCCTTCATATCTACCACGATGAATTTGGGAAATTTGGTGGTGGGGCAAAATATATGAGACACATTGGTGGTGAGCAGTTGGTGACCCATCAACATTTCTTACTGCCCCCCCAATCAAGGCAATCTAGAACCGGGCCTGTTCCCATCTCCACCATTTTCCTCTATCCATGCCCAGCGCCATCTGTTCCTAACTCCTCTGTCAAGTAAGGCTGTATCTTCACCAGGTTTAATAAACTTTGCTTCCATTTGAGTTGAGTTGCAGGCCTACCACACCGCAATCACGTTTCCTAGCAAGACCTGCCCTACTCTGCCTCTGATTGGCTAAATTTAACCACATTTGGCCAGTGTTGGGTGCTGGTTTCTCACACTGAAAGGTTCCCTGAAAAGGAGAATGTAAACCCAACAAATCCAATCCATTCAGTTAATCGTTTTCCCACAAGGGATAAGTGTCTGGAAGTGCAGCTGCAGGCTAATGCTAAGCTAGCACTTGATTTACGATGATCCAAATTGAATGGACAACCGGTATTGTTGGGATATGAGATGTATGTGGTCTCAGATTTCAGATATCATTCCATGGTGATACGACACTGGTGTCATCTCTTTCTGGTATCAAAGGTCAATCTTTTTATGAACTGGACTTACTGGACTGTTCTGCTTGATTTAATACTTGTGTTGACCTACTTTGTCATTACATCCATGTTACTGATGATTTTTGATTGATTAGTCACAATTGTCATCCCTACAGTATTGTCAAAAATATTATGATGATTATGATATTATGATATATGATTTTATCAACCAATTTTCAGGTTCATGCTTTTATTTGAGAGTCCTAGTAGAATCAGTTTACTTTAATTTTGAAAAACATATTATTTTTATCATATGGTCCATTGCCACAGCAGCACTGTGTCTGGAATGCTCCATTTTAGCCACAGAGTGAGACATCTCGCCTCTGTTCAGTCTTTGTTCAGAGTTGCACATGCACATTACTTGACAGGCAGAATCAGAGGCAGAGTAGGGCGGCTCATGTCGAGCAAGGTGGTGTGATCTAACAAAACGCTGCTATAGCAGGAACAACTGTATTTTTTCTGACTGACTGGAGTGTATATATTTTATTATAAATGTATAAAAATATAGATTAATATAACACCTGTAAAATAGTGATGCACATAAGTTATGAAAGGCTCGACTCCAAAGCAGGTAATTAAGGCAGTGCAGTAAAAGTGTTTTCTGTGGGAGAGAGTAACTCCCTTTGGAGTGGACTATGGGCTTTTTTACTTTGCAGAGCTTTAACATGATGCACAAAAATGCTACATAACACAATAAAGGAAAGGTGAAAAACCAAAAAGTTGAATTTGACCTCTTAAATTGTTTTGCGACTACAATGGAGCTTTTATGGCACAGTGGAAGAAGATACATCAGGCTTTGATAGACACACTGTTCTTATTAGTAGGAAACATTCATTGTTGCTTTGAATCTACAATGTAATTTGTTGACAATAATGCAAATACAGACTATAAGAAATATGTATAGTGTGATTTGTAAGTAACAAGGACTAGAACAGTGATGGTGGCTAGTTAAATACATCAGTGTGGATTGAGTTAGGGGAACGAAGCATCAGTGGGTCTGCAATGATCATTCAATCTTTGTTCATACATTTTAATAGGCTCTTTTTCTCAGGTAACCTTTAAATGTTTTGTTTGAAGACTTTATCAATGACCTTTAATAACTATACAAATCTTCATTGATGTGTGTGTATGTGTTCATACCAAAGTTCTCTGAGGCCTGTTTTTCCACCCCAGTTCTACTCAGATGATCATGACTGATAGTGTCACTGCACAGACAGAGTTCAGTTCCACTGTGTTCTCCCAGCACAGCCTCCCAACCCCCAACGCAGGCACCCTAACCCCCACCCCTGCTCCCTAAAGGCCCCCACACACCGCCCTGACTTCCAACTGCCTTATCCGACCACTCTCCGACCACTCTGTTGCCTCTCATCTGACACGTTCGGCAGAAATGTTGCATTGAACACACCGCTTCGACGTGCTGCCAGCTCCACAGTAGTGTGTACGTTCTGCGCTTGCGCAAGATGCAATAAGCGGGTGGCTCTAGTGTTAAAGACGCTAGACTAGAGGTTTATGCACGCAACTCTCTTTATTTTCAATCAAAACGAAACTGAACTATTTCAGACAAAAACAGCTGTATACTAAACATGCAGCGAGGCATTACCAAACGAACACAGATTAATTCATCCTGAACGGAAATAATAACAGCTAGTCTAATGCCAGTACTGCAAAACATGAAAACAGGGGATGACGGAACGGAGTGCATAGAAAACCAATGCGCACACAGTATTCTGCCCCTCCCACACACCGCGCTGATTCGCTAGCACACCGCCAATCAGAAATCCAATGGCTCAGACGTCCGACAGCCCACCTCCTCAGACTTCGCATGTTCAATCGGATCAGACAACATCCGAGCAGCTCCGAAAGCCTCCAACACAGCTGAACACACCTAACAGATTTGTTCCCGACCTCGTCCGAGTCTCTCCAAATGCTTCAGTCATCCATCGGTTGGGCCGGTGTGTTCCTGCCTTAAAACTGGGAACCTTCTCAGGGCAGGTCCATGACCATTTTGAACCTGTTCAGAGTGAAAGGCCAGTATAAAAAATGAATGGCAACACTTCAGGTCAAGGTTAACTGTTTGGGTCTGGCCTTCGCTGAATGTCTGCAGTAAAGATGACAACCAGTTGTGTGTGTTTACTCCATTAAAGTCCTGTTGGGTCTTTTCACCTCTGTCATGATATCTGTCGAGTTCTGCTCTCCATTCCAGCCCCCCTTTTGCAAACCTCCTCCCAGTGGTCCAAAGCTGCAGTATTATCCTGTAGCTACAGTACACATCAGTTAAAGGTTGCTTTCTCGGAAACGGTAGCAGATCATAGAGTTGAGGCAGCACACCAGAAGGACATCAGAGCAAAAACCAGAGAGCATCTTCATAGAATATGATCCCTTTCAACAGCATCACTGATAGTTGCTGCTGTGCGTGTGTGTGACATGTACTGCTGTTAAGCGTTTTGATGCTAGTAGTGATGCTACTCTCTCACTGAATTTACATGGTGCAGAAACAAGTGAGCGGAGTTACTGTGACAGAGGCACCATTCACACTAAGTCACTTAAATGTTAAAATGATTTTAATGCTTTTTTCACATCACTGTAGTTGAATTGCTTCCATGTTTTTTCCTCATCTTTCTCATGTGAGTAAAACGGTCTCTCTTTTTGCCCTCCCATCTCAGTGTTTGGAGAAGTTCCCTGTGATCCAGCACTTCAAATTCGGCAGCCTGCTGTCCATCCAGCCAACGAAGCATTGACGCTCATGCTGTGCACACAATGGAAAGACCAAAATCTCAACAGTTTCCCCATCCTCTGGCATCCTCTTGAGCAAATGCACCGGTAGCAAAAATCAACCATATGTAGTTTGACACTCACATTCCCACATGTTCACACGCATGTGGTAATGAAGGCGTGTAGGCCATCTATAACTTAAATGCAGCGCATTTTGTGGATGACCTTTGTGATTTTGGAGCATCTATATTTTTGTCATGGTATTTATATAATGGATAGTTTGAATTGGCTCCTTTTGAGGGTTGAGGGTTGAATTGTTTAGCAGAGTGCTCATTAAAGTTTCATACTTGAATTTACCTCAGAGTTTGGATCCTCATCAGCAGGAGCCTCATTCAAAGAGTCCATTTAAGGAAGTTTCTTGGTTTTGCTTTAAAGCTAAATGTTTAAATTTTGTTGCACTTGTACCAATATTTGAATTGCCCACTTCATCCCAAAATGTAAGTCCCATTAAGAATTTGATAAGAAATGGCTGTGAGGGTAGATTTATCTTTTTCCTAAACAAAATGATTTTCATGTGTTGTTCAGAGGGAAAAATAAGGGATTTGATATGAAAATCTTCCAGAATAGCTCATCCAAAATGGAGTGTTCAGACTTTTCACAATTTCAAAAGTCAGTTTAGATACAAATCTCTGCATGAGTCTAGTTTTCTTTTTCCCTCAAAGTCTAGCCCTTAGCAGTCTTTCTCAAAAGCCCCAGTCTTAAGTGATTTATTTTGTGTCAGGTAAACACTGCAGATTGACAAGCTGCATCTGAATACATTCTTGTGGTTGTGCTATGCAGCTTTTTCCTCAAAATCCTCAATGGACTCCAGATTAAATTAGTCAATTCTGCATCTCTCAGTTGGCACATTTTGAAGATCTTGGCATGTGTTAGTTTTTTTTGTTTTTTTTATTAAAGAAAGGCTATTTTTGTGTTATAAACATGACTGCCATTTTATATGATAAACATCCACTGGAAGCTGTGTTGTGGATTGAAGGTCATAAAGAGGAAGGGAATCTGACAAAAAGATGTCATTCACTGCTACTGATTAGTGAAAAGTGGGAAGGATACTGGGCCATGTTTGAGGACAAAACAACATATTTGTTAACATTGGCTAACAGCATTGAACCACTTCCTAGCCTACATTATTGTAAATGATGTTGTTAAATATATTGTGAATTGAATGATGGCCTGATTTCCCACCAGATGTTCACTCCACTATCTGCTCTGTTGCTGATGAATCAGGAAGCAGTGAAATGAGGAAACAGTTTGGACAATGGAAACTTAAATCTGGAGGGACACTAGGCCACATTTCAACATAGAACTACATATCTGATAACACATTAGCTTCAGTTAGACAACAGCGACAGTTAGCATTCAGCCATTTCCTAGCTTACAGTACCATTAGATACATGTTACACAATATGATAGGAAAGGTGTAAATTAATTATGAAATATGAATGCACATCTTAGATACGTTTAATAAAGCCTGAAAGTAAATCACACTGGATGTAATAGAATCATAATGTAAGCTAGGAGGTGGTTGAGTGCTGATGTCAGTGAACGGGTTTCCAAACATATTGCTTTACCTTGAATACTGTATGGCCCCATATATTTTCAGAGCCATTGTCTTTTCAGTTGCTGATCAGTCGGGAAGCAGTGAAATGATAATGATTTGTCAGGTTCTTTACCATTTTCAACTTAAAACCTGGAACACAGCAGTATGACATTTGAGCTCCCAGTCGGATTGGATGACAGAAGAAAATGGCTGCCATGTACATACTGTCTACAGTTCAAACTGTTTACCACTTTGGCCTCCACCAGTCATTGTGTAATAAGATAGCATTGGTCACTGCTAATTCGAAAGATACGACAATGGTCTGCAAATAGTGGTTTTAAGTGAGAAATGTTTGTTTTCTTCTTATTTTGGTGTCAACAAAAAGGTTTTTGTTTCAATCCTTTAAAACAGACACAACTACTTGCAGGAACATTTTCATCCTCAATCTGCATCTTTGTTTCCAGCTAGCTTTGTTTGTACTAAGGTTCCAAACGATTTAGCCAACCGTGAGCTGAACAAACTTAAAGTAAATTGCTTGTTTGAGTTACTTAATAACTAGCCATAAAACGTTCCCCGAACATTGCTGTAAGAGGCTGCCTGATCCACTCCATGTGCGGCCAAGTTTCCTTCACAAAAATATTACCAAACAATAAAAATAAGTCTGTAAAAACTGTGGAACTTAAAGTCCTGTTTTGGAAACTGTTGGAAAAACACAGAGCAAATATTGCAGCAATCGCAACATCAGCAGGATAATGATCTTACATTAAGTTTGTATTAGTTCTAAATTTTATTTTAGTTCATCATATGTAAAGTTTAGGTCATTTAGATCAAGGCATTATGATATTACGTCTGGACTTCCAAAATACGAGTGCCCCAAATTCTTTAAGATGTTGCGACATGACAGAAGTGTTTGTATGGCTGCCGCTTGCATGAGCCCCAGTGTTTTAACTGAAAAAGACTTGGACGTGCTTGTGACCCAGAGATGAACCAAGCAGTGAGACAGATGGATTCTGAAATGAGGAAAGAAAGTGTTGAATATTGTATGAGTCAGAACAACTAGTTCTCCATGTGAAGGATGATTTCTTTTAACAGCTGTGGTTCCAGGAGTAGGGGAACTCCAAAACAACATGCAACAGTCATTTTTTTCTTTACTTACTATGAGTCCTCATAAGGACGGAGGTGGAATTCCCCTTACATACAGGATGTTGGACTGCATTGCAGAGAGGGGTGGAACCAAGCATAGCAGTCCAAAAGCGACCGAGGGACTTGCTGTATGACGCAGCCTGTGAAGGCATGTTCTTCACAAGAGTCAAGTCTCTCTACCAGACGCTTTACGGAAGAATCAATGTAGTATTAGAGCTCGACTCTGAGAGAGAGAGAGAAAAAAAGCACTGGTGCATTTAAGAAATCCTCTTCAACTCTTATGTGACCGTCATCACTTTGTATCAGTAGGTCTCTGTGATAGTCACTAGTTAATACAGCACATAAAGAGCAGAGTTGGGTTACTTTAAAAACGTACTACGATACAGTTACTACATAATTACTGTTGAAAAATGTATTCACTAACTAGATCCAAGTATTAAAGTAATGTTACTTTTGGATAACAGTCTTAACATTTAATCTTGATAACGTGTCTGTAGGAAAGACACACTTGTGTAGGCTGTTCAGTTTCACTCACTGAATGTATCTGTAACCTAATTACATTCTTTTTGGTAACCTAGCAGAATACGTTATGTTTTGATTGTGTTCTGCTACCCCCCTGCCTGATGAAGTGGTGTGCTAAAAGCCAGGCATCATCTCCAGTGTTTGTTCTTGTCAGCCTGAAAATGTTGCTCACTCAGTAAGTCTGCAGGTCCTAAAGAGCTAGTTCATTATGATCATATTCAGTTTTAGATTTTGAGAAATGAGGTATGGTTAGCAATGGCAACGGTGGACTGCAATCGCAGTACACAGCCACTGATAACTCAGTAGCACAAAACACACCGCCCCTCGGCCAACAACGATGGAGCACCAGTAACAGACTGTCGTTCAGGCGCTAACTGACTAACACAAAGCACACAGTCCCTGAGCCCAATAAAAGAGCCTCTGGTAGTAGCTTACATAAGCATACACCACACAGCTCCTGAGCCAAGCTAACCTCATAGCCAAAGCACACACCTTCAGTGAAGAGTGACAGTTGTGCTAGGGAACCTTTTTAGACTAAGCTTAGCTATTTTGCTTTTACTTATCAGATTGTGACATTAAACAGTTTTTTGTGTGTTTTGTTAGAAAAAGACTAAGAGAGCTTATAAAACATAACAGCCTAGATGCTAACATATCTCCCTGCTGACCAGTGAGAGAGAGGAGAGCAGCCTGGAGCCCTTTTCACACAGACACTGCATTATTGAGGAAAAGAAGGCTTGCGTTTACACTGCCTTTGTTTGTTCACTCTGGACCAAGCAGCACCAGCTTAAAGATGCTCCAGTGTGTCATTTCATCCAGCATGCCAGTGTTGTGACCCAAAAGAGGCGCGACAGTACACGTCATGACATTGACATCTGTGTGTTGTTTTCTAATTGTTTCCAACTGTTAATCTAAATATGTACCTGCTGACTGTTTATATTCATATTGATGCAGCTATAATGTGCTGTGGGTAGATCCTGACCCACCATGCATCCTGGAAAGTGACAAAGTTAAGTTTTTCGCCCTAAATTGCATAATTACATAATGACCATCAGTAAACTGGACACTGTCTGACTCTAACTCGTGGGGATGACGGCTGTTTTAAGGGGGAAAGTTCACTGAAGTCTCGGTCAGGAGGGCAGATTGTGACAATTATTTATTTTTTATTTTATTTTTTTTTTTTAGATTTTTTTCGGCATAGACTCCTTTATTAAGCAGTAGACAGATATGAAATATGGGAGAGAGAGGGGGATGTGACATGCAGCAAAGGACCTCCGGCCGGATTCGAACCGGGGTCAGCTGCGTTTATGGCATGCGCTCTAACCACTCGACCACCTGCGCGCCACACAGTTACTTTTTTAACACAAGTTGTCAGAGACAGTAACTACACCAACACAGTAGTGGAAGGAAACAGACAAGGTGAGTTAAAGTGTTTTGCTCTAAATCTCGTCGTCTCGTCTCTGATGCGGCTCTGATACTCACGCCACAGGCAGATCAGAAGCACAACAAAACCTTTCCCCTTTCTGCCTCTGTGACTTTCACACAGATGGCAAGGCAGGGTATAGGCACATGATTCCCACCTTGAAATGGCAGTGTGAAGTGGGCTTGTGTCAATGTAGTCAGGCGTTCTCTGAGGAGTACCTCTGGTAGGAGGAGGAAGGGGATCTGACCAGAGGAAAGGGTTTTTTTTTCTGTTGGATACTTTCAAAATGTAGCTTACTCTTGCTGGTTTCTATAGTCTCCCAACCTGAGCTTTAATTTCCGTTTCAGAAATCATAGTCCTTCAGACTCATTAAATATTCTTGAATTTGAATATGAGGGGTCTCTTTTGCCAAAAATATTTGAACTCATTTTTATGTCCCTTAATTTCTCTGGTAACATCTTATTAGAGCCATCATTAATCAAAATAAATCTTAGTTAAACTTAGTTCATCGTTATTTAACTGTCAACAAACAAGTCAGTTCTTTATAAAACATTTATTAAGCCATTGGTCATTTTAAAGTTACAAGTGATGATTCCAAAAATCTACAACTACTTAAATAATTGATTATAAAGCATTCTGTTGTTAACATTAATAACTATTACACTTATTTTATCAAATTAACAAATGTATAATTTATTGATGACAGTTATTTTAAAGTGTAAATACTCCTTTCTTTCAAAACAAATGCATGAATGTCCACATCTGTGATGTTACATATGCTCAATCTAACAGTCTTTTCACTTTATACTTGCACTGACTTGTTAGAGTAATGTAGATTACCCTAACTCACTCTAATCACCATATTAAACATAAAGCCCAACACTGAACCGGACTGATGTATACCTTACCTATATACCTGCAGTGCTTTAAAAGAGCACTGTGTAGTTTTGGAGAAGACATTCAAAGTCAGTATTTTGATGATTCAAATATTAATGAGGTGATAATACGAACATTCTACATAAGTGAATAAACAAGCTGATCTCAATCCCAGAACACTATTTGAAGCGAGAAAGGTGGCAGGGTCCGCCACATATAAACAAATGGTAAAAATTGTGCTGTCCTGTAAAGTCAGTTTGTTTAATCAATTTATTAAGTCATGAATACAAAGAAAGTTTGATTATTTGGTTTGTTTAGACACACACACACACAACAAAAAAAATCAGCCAATGAAAATCTTTCCTGTCTCATTAACATTTCTTCAACAAAACTACAGATTACCCCTTTAATAAGAAGAGGGTTGGTCTAAAAACAAGTCTTTACTTTTGTTAAAAAATGATCTTGAAAATGTTTTGAAAGGTGTCTGATAGCTGTGCACACACCCTGCTCATCACTACATGTGGACTGTTAACCAGCAGTCTACTCAACCTCTGCTCAGCAGCAAATTGGTGGATTTGCAAATAAAGTAATATGCTAACTGTGTGGCCTCACTACTATGCATGTTGTGATAGAGAAAGTGATCTTGACGGTTTAGAAGTATTGTTTTCAAGTTGTCCTTTGTGTTGAAGTGATGCATCACGACTAGTCAGTTGGGGCTATCACAGATGTTTTCTACCACTTATATTTACCAGTCAGGTGTTAGCAAGCAACAAGGAAATGGCCGACTATGAGTAGATGTGACTGGCTGAATTCACGATTCATAAGTGAGTTTGTATGGTGGATTTGGGGGTGCAAATCTAAACGGAAAACAAGGCTGAATTTCTTGGCCTCATTTGGAGGAATGTTTGGAATGGGACAGCTGCATCGACCCGTTCTGACTTGTCTGGGCTTGAAATGTGGACTTCATGTAGGAAGATTCTGAAATGAGATGCAGCTGCAGACTTAACTGTGGATAGATAGCAGTGGTGGAAAGCACTCAGGTACTTTACTTCCTTTACTAAGTATAATTTCAAGTGATTATACTTCTGACAAAAAATAATAGTTTCTAGGTTACGATGTTACATATTACAATTTTTAAAGATGTTCCAAAACTTTCTGGCTTGTCACCATTGAATGTGGGCCCCTTGTCAAAAGGTTAAAAAGGGTAATTTTTTTTCTATCACTATAAGGCTAAAAGATAAAAGGATCATTTTCAGAGGATATACATTTTTGTGTAGCAAGGCCTTATTATCTAACGTGAATTATTTCCTATCCCCTCAGGTTTATCTTGTGGCCCTTTGGAGGAGTTTATCTCTTGGTTGAGAACAGTAAGAAAAACACAAAAAAATCTAATAAAAATCAAATGCACACACCCATTTACAGTGCCTATAAAAAGTTTTCACCTCTTAATTGTTTTTCTTTTTAATGGCTTTTATAAATGTAATCATGGTCAACATAAACAAAATATAGAAACTAAACAATTTACAAAAATAAACTAAAAAATCAGATTTCTACAAGGTCAAGTGAATTTATTATGAATATATGATGTAAAATAAGTGATTTCCTAAGTATTCAACCCCTTTAAAGTAATGGACTTAATCCAATTAAAGTGACTGACTAGCATCCATTGCAAGAGAACCAGTCATTGGATGCTAGTAGTCTCAGAGTTAGAGAAAGTGAGATCACCTGAATGCAGTGAATGTTTCTCAACTGATTGTAGTATAAAGGCACATGTGTCTGAAGGTCCAGTCACTGGTTAATCAGTACTCCTGGCTCTTAGAGGGACCGTCACAGTCATTTTTGTTTTTAAACACAAATACTTGGTGACTTAAAGTCTTTTGCCAAAAAAAGCAGAAATGTTGGTAACAGTTGGTAGGACAGACAGGATGGCAGACAAGATGACAGACACTTTTCTGGGTATAACTGCTGTACTTTTTCATCATATAAGTTGCCAAAGACAGTTACTACATTACTGTTGTTTGGTCCTGTAACGTTGCTTTGTGGGACATCAGCGCCAGAGCGATAATTTCACCCATCACCACCTCTGAGACTCTCACACAGATGAGGCGGAGAACTGGTGCAGGATCCCTGCATTCAAAGAGCAGTGTGAATGGGGCTAGTGTTGAAGAAAGCTCTTTAAATCTCAGCTTGAATTCAACCAAAGGCGTGTGGGACACTCCAAGGTCAATTGGAAGAAGGTTCTTTGGTCTGATGAGACCAAAATGGAAACAAGATTCAGACTGCAAAAGAACTCCGACTTGGAAGAAGATTTATTTTCCAGCAAGACAATGACTCGAAACATACAGAGGTGAACAGAAATGATTAAAAAACAATGAGGGGAATGTTCTGGAGTGGCCGAGTCAAAACCCAGACCTTAATCCGATAGAGACCTTGTGGCTGGACTTTTTTTTCTGCAGAGAAAGTTCTTTTACTTTGATCTCTTATGTACGTTTATTTAGCTAATACTTGGCGTATTGCTGCTTAAAGGAGCAGATCATCCTAAAATGGAAGTTAAGTCATCCCACCCCCTTCTCCAGGGTCAACGAAGAATCCTGAAACATCTGGAAAACAGCAGAATACTAAGAAAATACGTGAGGGCAAGGTCTCTGCAGTTACAGACAAACTTTTAAAGGGTAATATGCGATGATTAAGACGGGTAGTTTTGTGGAAGTCCTTACATTGTTTTTTTAGGATAATCCTGCATAGTATAATTTTAGTACGATTTGAAATGCAGGACTTTCACTTCCAATTAAGGATTTAAGGTAACTGTATGAACACTTTCTTTCTACAGCACAGCAACACACTCACACATATCCAGACATATACACATACACTTCATTTTTCTTTACAGTTCACTCAAAGATCCCCTCCACACATGTATTAAGACATGCATAAAGATTCTCTAACGTGTGTCTGGAGTATAACTACTGCATTTAATCATGTAGATGGAGCCTACTTTTTTAACACAAGATGTCTCATACTTCACTCAAAACAATTTGTGATGTCACAACTCATGCTCATAGCGCCACCTCTTAAAATCAAATTTTAATGAGCTCAGAGAAAATGTACACTTTGAGCAATGAATATAGAAATAGCCTACTAACTCTTTTTGTTCCCACACATACATCAGGAACAAATGATCATTCAGTTTCTTGCTCAAGGGCACTTCAACATGTGGACAGGAGCCACCAACCTGAAATTAATGACCGACCCTCCACCAACTGAGTGCCAGTCACTGTACTTCCATTTATACAGGCTTCCACTCTGTCCATTGAGTAATAATAATTATGCTATAGTTTTTTATTAATATTACATACAAAATGAACTTCTTCCAGGGGAATGTCCCAGATGTGTGACCTCATGTGTTTTTATTATGATATGCAAATAAGATGCAGTATATTATCCCTAAAATGCAGATAAGTAGTTAACCATTGTTTGGTATACAGTAATATCCAGTGAGTTATTTAATATTCATGTGGGAGTGGCCTGATTCTTTCAATGTTAAGGTGTGGCCACATAATGTTTCTTCATTAGAATTTATTATCATCAATTCAAGCATGTAAAGGGGTGTGGTCTATCTTTCCCTTTAATGTTTTGTTTGGGTGTGGCCTATCTGTTCTTGATATGCAAATGATATGCAAAGAATGTTCCACTATAGTATTATGCAAATAAAAGAGTGGCCCGTATGTAAAAACAGACGTGGTCTATTTTTTCTCCACTGTGCAAATAAGAGTGTGACCCATTAGGGTGGAACATGATCTGTGTCATTTTACATTAGTATAAATATCTGACTGAATGAAGCATGGCCTGGTTTTCATTGAAAAAGGAGAACTGCTGTGTTTTACTCAAATATAATCTGCAGCTTATTTGTGTTTCTACCAGTTTTTTCTTGCCACTCGCCAGTTTATTTCTCTGTGTCGACTGCAGTGAACGGTGTCACCTTTTAAAGTTTTGGATGTGTGGAAACATCCTTTAACTGTGAAAACTGAAGCTGCACTAAAATCATGTTTTCTAATGAGAATCAGATGACTACCGACAGCACGCTACATAAACACACATTCAAAGAGTCACTTGAACCTGGCCGCAGTGAGACCCAGTGACATCACAAAACATACTTCTGACCCCACTCATCCACCAGTGATACTGGGTGTGGCTGGAGGTTACACAGTATTGAAACTAAAGAAAGAAACTATAAAGCAGAGAGGGCAAGAATACTACTCGTCACAGTGCTGTGAACTCACTCTTGAAGATCCAGCAGCAACTGAGAATGTGCCCCCCCCAAGTCACCAGTGCCATCACGGTGGCTCATGGTCAGTCATGGACTGCTGTATTGATTATTTTATACTGCAGCCATCTGAACACAGTAACAAGCGACAATGAGGACATATGGAGTGTTTGATCAGCTTTTTACGGTCAAAACCTCAGAGCAGAGAGAGTACTGGCGGATGTAAATTCGATCAACTTAGATGAAATCTTTCCAAATGAGCTCTGATGGCATAGTACCATATCGAGCCTCACAGTAAACAGGTCTCATGCACACAGGTTTAGTGTAGTGCTTTAGTTGTTACAGTAAAAAATTACATTGTTGTAATTGTTGAAGACCCACCAGACATGAGGTTCTGTAGATTGCAGTGTTAGTACAGATAACCTGGATGAATGGAATCTACATTGTTTGATAGGCCTACCAATAAAGGTAAAAGAAAATAAGTTTGTCTTTGTAATTTGGGTGAATCGACCCTTTAAGGTTAACTATATCATATTTTGAACATTATTACAGCAGCAAACATCTCTTTTCTATGTCGACATAATGCAGTAATGACGTGCTTTTATCCGAACGTCTTTATTCTTTGTCTTGGTCGCCGACTGGCCGTGTGTTGATAGTAGTCCTCTAAGCCCTCTCTGTGTCTGCTCTCAACATGGTGCCCTGGTAATAAACATTCTCATAATGTAGATTAACAGTTTGTGAAAACATCTGAAGAGAGGCTAAGCAGAAACAGAGACTTGATCCATATTTGATCAGCACCGCCTGCTTTGATAGTTTGATCTGAGATAGGTGAGCCTCTGTTTTAAAATGGCGGCTGAATATTCATGAACATTCTACTGTTACAGTGAATCAGTACACTTAAACATGTTTCTGAAAACACTTAAAGTGAAAAATGCAATAACACAGTTTTGGTCCATATTTGATCAGCATTGGCTTATTTTACAGTTTGGTCAGCAGTGTGTGTTCAGATTCTGCTGTTTTTTTCTCTGTTGGTTTGTTCTGAGATGCTGGTGCTCTGTTGTGATATCTAGTGCCACTGAATTCCATATGTATCAGCTTCAGAATTATATCAAGCAGAAACATATGAGGTTACATTCAGACAAAATCAGGTGTTGTTGCAATAAGCTGCGATGATGTGGGAGTGTCACCCATGGTCCCTATAACAACAAGCCAATCCAGAAGGTGGTGCTAATACATTTAAAAGTGGTTTCCAACCTCTGTCAAACACCAAGGAGAAGCTGCTCCGTGTTCAGCTGCTAGCATGCTGGTCCTGCTCATAACTGTTGGTCCATTTCCACAGATAATAGTTAACAATCAGGATGTGAGGCACACACTCATCATTAAACTAACGTTAAGTGACACTGAGAAGTGTCCACTGCGTCCCCCTATAGCATTAGCTACGCTGCTAGCAGCATGAGACTGACCCTTCCTGCCCAGACTCTGATCTGTTGCTTTGTCATTTTGTGTGCCGTTTCTCCCAGTGATTGTCTGCATCAACAGATCATAATTATTGTTTGCTGCACGGCCACATGGAGTGGGTTGTTTCTGCCTCCCCCTGTGGTCTGCACCGCAGCAGCATTAACACCCTACCCTCATTCAAGTGAAGGAATGGCCGCATCATTTAAGTCAATCTGAGTGGGGCCTTACAGGATCATTAGCATGTCTGTGAAAGCCTGAGCATCGTACAGATGTTCAGAAGGCTGTTTACTCTGTCCACACCACTGTGACATCATTGTTCCAACTGATCACACCTGGAGAGAAAACATTCAAAAGAATATCAGAGCAGCTAAAAGACGTCAGGCTGCTTTACAATACGGGTGAGAATGGAGAGTTTTCTGATGTCCACATTTACCTGGACCTGGTCTGCATCAGACCCTTCTGACAGAGACCCCTCCCTGACCTCCCCTCCCCCCGCCGTCCCCCCACAGTCCTCTGTCCAACCTGACTGACCTGCATGATGTGGGCTGCCACAGTCTGGCCCTCCCTCCGCCTGTACACCTATTCCCTATAGTCTACCCCCTACCCCCTCCCTTCTGCTGTCACATGTGGCCTCCCCCCGGCACATCGACCCCTGCTCCTGACAAAGCATGACCCCCTCCTGTCAACCCCCCTCCCTCTGTTGTCTACCCCTCCTCCGCCCAGCACCCCACCCCCCACCACCTGGTATTGTCCTTTAATGTGGATGTGTTGATGAAAAAAAAGGGAGTGATGCGTAAAATAGACAAAATGATTGAAATAAGTTCACCATCTTTTGTTTTCTATCTTGCTTCAGATTGTGAGCTTTAACTGAATTCTTTTTTTTTTCATTGTATAGGCAATGAACTATTCAACTAGCATGTTCAGATATCTAAGTTTTTGGTTTTGTGAGTATATTTTTTATTTGACATACATTTTGGTATGTTTATCATATAATATTTCATATATGACATATATCCAAATCAAAATATTGAAAGTAATTGAAGTAAATAAACAAGTAAGGGAAGTCAAATAAAAAAATCACTGATGCGAAAATGTCAATCAAAGATTTTGATTGTGTGTGTGTGTGTGTGTGTGTGTGTGTGTGTGTGTGTGTGTGTGTGTGTGTGTGTGTGTGTGTGGGTGGGTGTCACTCTTTTCCAATCCAGATGGAGGAGCTGTGTAAACACCATTGTCCAGCCCATTTCTTAGTTTTGGAGGGCTGTCTTGTCTTGTCTAGTTTTTTGTTTTTTTTTGTGAGCCTTTATGTTTGATCAAAGATCTCGCAATAAATACTCAGATATTTTAACCTCCTGCAAGTCATACTATATAACCACACAATGCATTGTTCACATTGCCTTATCACTTCCATTACAACCTACCAACTCCAAGTTGTTATGGGTAGTGGCAGCTGGAATAATGCTGCAGAGGTAGAGGAGCGAGCGAGCAGCAGCAATGGATGCGATGTGTCGAGGCAGAGTCATGCCTCACTCTGAAAAAAACAGCCAGGCGGGAGGAGGAGGAATGAAAGAGGAGGAGGAGGAGGAGGAGGAGGAGGAGAAGGAGAGATGGAGGGTGTTGCGGGCTGGTAAGTGGAGAGTTTGAGGGAGGGTCAGCCTGAGGTGGCTCTGCTCTGCATACAGCCCCACTGATATCTTCATTCATTGATTTTAAAGAACACCACCAAGTGGCACACAGGAGAGATAACAGGACTCAGAGTTTTGGGAGGAAATTCCAGCTGAGATGAAGGCTAACAGGAAGTGTAGTCAATATAGAATTATTTATAAATTATTTATACATTTGTTAACAGTCATAAATAGCAAGGACCATTGTTTGTTTCATATAAAGATACAAGAAGCTGCTGGTAAGCGTAGCTTAGCTCAGAGACTGAAAGCATAGCAGGTAGCAGCTAGCGTGGATCTGTCCAAACATATCAACACCTGCTCTCCTGTGAAGGTCACTAATTAACATGTTACATCTTGTTTGTTTCATTACTTAGAAAAAATGAAGACTGAAAATGCAGTAACTGCAGGACTTTTTCTTTGCTCTTAGCGCTTGCCAGGCCACCAGCAGTGAGACCAGGAAGTTGCTTAAGAAATAGGATCCATTTAAACTGGGAAGGTGTTATTTCTCCAATTTCATACTTCATAAACACAAACATAAACTGTTCATTAGCATGTCTGTCTTATTTGTGTCTTATCAAGACAGCCCTACACACAGAACTGTCCAACGTTGGTTCGTGTCTGTGCAAAATACCAGGTAATGCATGGGTGTTATCAATTGCTATAGCTAACAATAGCTTACTTGAGCTAACCTGGTTTCCAACTTGTGCTGCAATGTGGTCAACTAGGGTATGACATCATTCCCAACTCTGACCTCTGAGGTAAATTGAACACACAATTAAATGACATGAACATTTGACGTGTTAGTAGACACATTTTGTAACATTTCGATAGATCCAAGCTACTTTTATCCCCATTTCTTTTACTAAGCTACGCTAAGCTAATCGTCTGCTTGCTGCAGCTTCTTATGTTTCAGTTTCATCAAACCGTCTGCCAGAAAGAGGATGTGTATTTCCCAAACTTTTAATTTAACCTTTAAAACTACAGATAGTAGATTGTGTTAATAATGTATAAATAGGGACGACTGAGGACATTTAGCTTCATCTTTGAAAGGATGCACCTTCCCACTATTTTGTTTTGTGGTACTGAATTCATATATTCAGAGTTTCAGAGTAAAGCTGTGAAAGCAGCACAAATCTCAGCTTCACAAATGAATTCTGGCCATGTCAACCAACATGGTAAATTTTTTCTGGTGAAATTGAGATTTGTCAATTTTGTCCTGAAGATTTGTGCATGAGCTATTTTTATACCTCAGCACTGGACTTGTACAGCTTATTAGTTAAAAACCCTGTGATTGTTTATTGTTGACTAATTTGTTATTGTTTCATTATATGCTCTTTTTAACTGCTTACATCAGATCTGTGACACGTTGCTAAGTGATTCATCAAGCAGTAATATATTACTTATATACACTGTAAAATGGTGTCTTGCTTCTGTGTATTACTGTGTTTGTCATCATGTGTGACAAAGGTTAGTAACTCCATTAGCCATCATCAACACACAGCTTCATCACTGCAGTCAAACACAACAGTTAAAGATTAGGATTTTAATTTTTTATTAAGATTATAAATTTTTAACAAATATTTTCTGGAACAGTTTTACCCGGTGATATACAATTTAGTAAGCACAAAAATACAAGAATAACAACAAAATATGTAGAGAATGGCTGAATACTCTCTTTATTTTTGGTACACATTGTACACAGTGCTCATAAAGCTAATGCGTGGATTCTCAGGTTATGGCTAAAATCATGAGTTTGCCTTTTTAAAACAAAAGGACTAAGACTATTATTTTACAAAACAACGGAAAACTCACAAAACCAAGACAGGAATTATGAACTGCTGTGAAGGCTTTGAGCAACAACCATGATTTAGAGAGGAGGATGTTCAAACTGCTAAAATCCCCCAGCCTGTGTGCTGTGACACACTGGAGTGGAGGTGAGGTGATGAGGGCAGTGACAGCCCACAAGTGTTACAGAACTGAAGTGTTGGCACTCGATGAAGTGGCAGGAGCTGGTTCAGTCCATGTACCATGAAAGTGATCAGGAGAGAGTTTTGAATGTGGTGTTTGTTTCACATGACAACAAGCTGCTCAGTGTGCAAGGTCCAAACTGGAGATGGTGTTTTTCCAAAGGGACAGTAGAGACATTCAGTCACTTTCAGTTCATAACGATAGCTAGCAGTAGTGTGCATCAAATTTAAGGCAACAGAAGTCAATCCATTTCATTAGTCACAGAAGTGTGCAGTGCATCTCCCGCTCTAAGAGCAGGAGAGCCTGTACATGATACATATGGCACAAACTCTTTCTCCTCCCTTCCAAAACTACTCTCATTAAATAGCTTTTCTTTTTTTCTGCAAAAATAAAGTTGATTCAGGCCTTGTGGGGGAGACAGGGTCAGTTGCAATGCCTCTATCTCCTCCTATTCAGAGTCAGCCTGTGTGATGTCGCCCAGTGTGCACCAGTGAACTGTGCACACATGTTACTGATGGGGTTTAAGACAAAGGTGTGCTTTGAGGTATAATATTTGATACTTTGATCCTCTGTATTATTTGAATTGCCCTATCTGTTACACAGGAGTATGGAGGCTGGCTAATGTCAGCACTGGGACTTCAGCTCATCATTCAGACACTGTGGGATCAGAGTGCTCCAATGGATTTTGCTTTATGTTCCTTCTCAATGTTTTAGCTAAAACATGAACATTTGCAACGTTCAAAATGAGGTTATGATATGTGATATGCTAATGTATAAACCCCTGCACCGAACCACTGGTGACAAATTCATTCACTGATTCGTGTGTGCTCATGAAAAAATGTCCCCACAGAACATTTGATACTTGTTCCTCGATGATTGCACAAATGACTTCTTCTACATGAAACATAGTTCATATGTAAACTTTCTGTGTGAGAACACTTCTTTACCAGGAAACAGTTCTCCACTGGCTTCTGCTTGCTCATACTTTGAGGAAAAACACGGTACAACTGACCCAGGTCCCCCTGAAAATAAAGTGTTTGACTCAAAACGCCACGATCGCCCGAGTCCATGCTCCGAGACTGGCCAGGACTTGTTTGCTACAGATCTGCTCCAAGTCCGTCTGTCGGCTCAGCAGCCCCGAGAACCCCGAGCCGAAGATGGAGATCAGGTTGGAGATGTTGGAAGTGTCCGTGTAGTCCGGGTGTGTGTACGAACAGTCCTCCCGTTTCACCCTTTTGCGAGCTGCTGTAAAATCTGATAGTTCTTCAACGTCGGATACACAACAAGCGAACTCTACCTTTCGTTTCTTGGCCGGGGACTGTGCGCCCTGGCCGCACTGGAGCGCGTCACAGCAGCAGTCTTGATGGAGGTAGCCGTTCTCCACCGTGGTCACCACATGCGTGTCCAAGTCCAGGACTGTGGTTTTGTTGCAGTGCGCTCTGCCGTTCGCAGAAAATTGGTCACATTCTGACACAGGGGAAGCCTCCATGCAACAGCTCCGGTAGAAGGAGGGCTCCGGTTCTTTACCGTCGTATTCCAGGTGAGAGCAGCCGGGGAGGGCGCTCGCTGTCCGGGTGTGCGCCGCGTCTCTGTGGCACGCAGAGCCGCACAGACTCACATCTTCGCCGCAGCAAGCAGCCCGCGCCTGCTCCTCGTCGTCGGCGTCCTCTGCGTCCAGCTCCAGCGGGTTGAGCTGCTGAATCTCGTTGCAGACCGTCATCACCTCCTCGTACTGCTGCATCCTGTAGATCTCCGCGTATTTCTCCTTGATGTAGACCTGCCTGGCGTTCCTCAGCACGTAGGAGACCAGAAGGTTTTTGTGTAGCTTGATGCCCCCTCTCTGCGTCCTGGAGTTGTGGATCTTCATTAAGGAAATGGAGATCAGGCTTTGCGCGTCCACTGCGCATTCCATGGTGTTGATCATTATAATGTTCCCCCAGTCCACCTCCAGCCCGAGTAATACCGACTGTCGGCTATTTGAGCGGGACTCGTTTTGTTCGAGGAGAAAAGCTCAAGTCAGCTCTGTGGAGAAACATTGGACACAGTGATCCGCCTCCCTGTGTGAGCCAGCAATCATTTGCAGATGGCCTCAAACCAAAATATATATACCAAAGACAAAAGGTCCGCCCTCATCAGGGAGAGCCATTCAGCTGCCTGGGATCTGCTGAGTGACAGACTGCCGCTCAGGAAATATGTGGTCCTCGACCAATGAGCGTCAGGCGGTTCCTCTGTACTATTCAAATTCCACCCAGGCTGTCTAACAGGAATGCCCTCATTTCAGCTGCAGTAGAGCTGGGACTTCCAAAAACCAGCCTGTGTTCCGGGTAAAGGTTAGACTACATGTTTCAGTAGTCACAGTTTCTGTTGAAGATTGGGCTTCCAAGTTTTTAGAAAAAATGTCAATCTTTGGAAAAGAAACAGAAGCATACGTTTAGTTTAAAGTTGTGTGTGGAACTTTGACAAACATGACAAGAAAAAGACAAATTGACATCAGGACATTATCATTTGAAAAAGGAAGATCTGCTTTCAACACCTCCTTTCACCACTGATTAAGGACTCAGCCATACACTTCACTATCACATAAAGACTGGCTGTTTTTTCTCCTGTGGTTATTTATTATCGCAGTTAAAAAAACATTGTCTTCGTTGCCCTGGATAATCCACAGACATCACTGTCAACTGTTTTTTTTTTTGTTTGTTTTTGTGCCACAGAAACAGTCCCTATGAATTTGTTGTATACATTTTACAAAAAAATAGTGTTGAGGTAAAGGCAGAAATCTCACTGATAAACATCTAAAATCTGAATGAATAAAACAGTAACACAGTGTCACCAAACACTGACCCATATCAGAAGCAGTGAAGACATATAAGCAGTCACCGGCAGGGCTGAAACTGTGCCATGAACGGCCACTAGATGGTGGCTTCAAGAATTCCCAAAGTGCACTGGATTCCACTCAGTGTCCCAACTCTTCTTCTACTGAGGCTCTTAGTTGACTCCTTCTATTTGTTATGGTTGCATTTGATCAGCCAACTGCAGATTCTTCAGCAACACAGTTGGTACATTTAGCTAGTCTAAGAGCATGGATATCAGACTGATATTTCAGGTGACCAGAAACATCACTCCTAATGAATGATGATGTTGCTCAGTGTCTGCTGTGTGTGTGTGTGTGTGTGGTGTGTGTGTGTGTGTGTGTGTGTGTGTGTGTGTGTAAACCTTTCAGATACCTTTGTAATGATTAACTTTTTTAAAATACTGCATCATAAATGCCACAGAAGATCTTCTTTTTCCACACAGACAATATTCAGACAGGCAGTGATTCACTGGAGAACATTTTGTCCGGTCCCTCAGGAGGACCAACTTCTCACTAAAATGCTGCTCACTGTTAACTGTGAACCACTGCTCCTGGGTCAGAGTCATGCTTCTCAGTGTAGTAATCTAGTAAAACAGAGCAAATCACTAACTGGGAGAAGTTACAAGATACTCAAGCTGCTACCATGGGAGAGTTGTAATGCAGGTATGTGATTGAGCAACATAGTAAACCAGCAGGAGACAAACAGGTTGCACACACCAGAGGCACAATGAGACAGTGAGTTACTTAAATATTAGTTTTGACTAATAACTTGATTTTTCTCCCAAATGTCATGCAGAATGCAACTGGGATCTGCTTGGTGTGTCGATCAATGTCTGACTGTTATCTTGATTTTCTGATAGATACATCTTTATAAGCTAGTTTCCAGTTGTTGCCTTACAATAGAGCCCAATGTTTTTCTTGCCATACTCTACCTTTGATTGGTTGTCTTCATTGGTTGGGTTGGTCAGATTAAAACATGAGCAGTGGATTGGTAAGGACAAGAATCTCAGGGTAGGCCAATCAGAGACAGAGTATGGCCAATCAGAAGCTGTGCAGGGAGTGCCTTGGCAAGAAAAGAAGTGTGATCCATAATGATGTGTCAATGTTGGGTTTGTGGCATGGTTGAGCTGCCCCATGTGGCCAAAAATTAATGAATGCAGCTTTTGAATTGAAGTATGTTTTAGAGGCATTTGGCACATTGACAGACATGTCTAACCTGCCCTCCTTACACAAACAACTACATAGGTCGATTGTGAAAGCAGCTTATTATGGCTTACATGCAATTTTCTTGTTAGGCAGTGACCTCTTGTGGCCCTAGAGATTATTTCAGCAGCAAAGAAGGAAGTGAGGGAAAGTAGTATAAATAGTGTCAAGTCCGCTTAGGAAGGTAGTTAAGTTATATCACATATGATCAAAACTGAAGTTACGTATGTAACATGATTTTAAGTCCAATCACAATGTTTTCCTCCACCTAACCACATAGTTGTAGAGCCTAAGCCTAACCAAGTAGTTTTGATGCCAAAACAGAGTAGTTTTAGTGCCTAAAGCTAACCACATAGTTTTAGTGTCTAAACTTGACCAAGTAGTTTTAGTGCCTAAACCCTACCAAGTACTTTCAGTGTCTAAATCTAACCAAGTAGTTGTAGTATCTCAGTCAATCAATCAATCAACTTTATTTATAAAGCACTTTTCATACATGAGTATGTAGCACAAAGTGCTTTACACAGGAAACAAAAACAATAATAAAGAAAGCCAAGTGCCTAGCCAAGTGGTTTTTGTGCCTAAACCTACCCAGACTGCAACTGTATGATGACGGTCCAGCACACCTGTCGCTGGTACACTGTAATACTTGTGTTTTTCTCGAAACAGTAATATATGTAGTTTTGGGAGCCACTGGGCATCGACCTATTCGTTTCATTAAGATATGAGGATGTGTTGGAATATCAGACTTGTCATTATAAGCAGTGCTGGTCTCTGAGTGCCCTCTATGACTGAACTCTGGCTTTCTGGTTACAGATGACAGATGGTTAGGGTCAACCTTACCTGTCTGTGACATCACAGACACACTGCCAATGTATCTTCTGCAAAATATATATGGCAGCAGCATGACAGTCACTGTGGGGCATGATGCGTAAGCCAAAAACAGCAAGTTTCTCATGACATCACAGCAGTCTGATGTGCCTGGAATAGTTCTGCTTCCTCAAACTGTGTGATCTGCAATTCTGAATATTCATGATTCGATTGTCAATAAAAATGTTGGAATAATAACTGATGAACGATACAATTTCTGATCACTCACAGTGTTAGTGACCATGTAATTGTTATGGTAGTGAAACACCTGGAATGACTAAAGGATAACAGGATATTGAAGAAAACAGAATCTGAGCGAACCCACAGTTACAATTGCAGGCAGCCAGCATTGCAGTGGCCTCTACAGGTTTAGTCATAGGTTCAAATGCTTGCCAAGAGAGTGCAATAACCTGTGTTGAACCTGTAGAGGCCAGTGCAGCACTAGTTTTCTGCCCTTTGTGATTATCACTTTGTTACTGTTTCTCTCTCTTAGGTGGGACTGTGCTTCTACAGCTTGCAGAGAGCTACAACATATTTATTTCAATGCAGGATGAAGTAGGAGTGGAGCTCCCTCTGGATGAGACCAAGACCATGCAGAGGGATGGCTGAAGGACGCCTGCTTGTAATTTTCCCTATGAATGATGGATGTACGACGCAGAGCAGGACACACACTCATATATTCTTCCAGAAGAAGTAGCTGTTTGCAAAGAGGAGCACACCCAAGAGGGTCCCTGTGATGGAAAACAGGTTTCCTTCAGTTTAATGTAAAGAGACCACCACTCGTGAGATAAAGGCTTGTTGGAGGTGCTTGCACTAGTATTCAACATATAAGGAAGAGCATCCCGACATCGCAGTCTATGATATAATGATTTATGGAAGAAAGTGTTTTGTAAGAAATCTCCTGCAACATTTGATCAGAAGCTTCAGGGGGAAATAAGCAACTTTTTCACACACAATGCATTGAAAAAATAAAAGAATGCCTGACAACATGACAATGCATCACAATTACAGCAATGCATTGTAACAATACATGTATAGCCACAGTTTGATAAATAGCGCACTGCTGTACCATAAGAATACCTGGTTATTACCCTGCCAGCAGGATGACGATGACAGCTACACCATCAGAGAAGTTCCATACTGTTTATCAATGTGAAAAACTACAGAGAGATTGTAAAGGATCAGGTCACCTAAATATATCTTCTCTCTTACCTCTCAATGAATGTAGCCATGGACTAGATTGTTTTGGCTTCATTTATTCAGGTTTTTGTATTCCTGCCTCCAACCTGCTAATACTAACTATAATGATCAAATGAATTTGGTAAACTACTCTAATCCAACAGCAACATTCTCTGTTACCTTATATAATTCACAACCTTGCTGTTTGTATAATAAATGACAACAGTTGAGCAAATAAGAGAAAGCTATCTGCGTTGCTGTATGGTAAAGTTACAGCATACTACACCTACAAACCTGGCAGAATTACACCTACAAACATCTGAAGCTCAATAATTAATCTTTCATTTATTTCATATGCTCTCCAAGAAACTGATAAATTAGCTAATTATGTAAAAGCTTTTAATTTGTTACATATATACAATGAATATGAACACTTTCCCATACTAAAGTATCAAGGAAATTAAAATAATCCAAAGCCATATTTAACTAGACCTGTGGCACTCATTTTTGTATTCAGGACCAAAAAACTAGATGTGATAGAATTACATTAACTCTACACATAACTACATTAATACCACGTAGAACCAACATTGGTTGCAAGAAAGTGAAAACTTGGCGGAGGTACACATTTTTGAAAATGACGGCTTCTTCATTCTGGTAAAAAATGACTTCCTGTTAATAATTTGATTACTGTAACCATTCAGCAACAACTATTTAAATGAATGAATATTGCCACGTTCCGTTATTGTCTCTTGGATGTTCAGGACAAAATCCATCCCAATCCAGAGAACATGAGAAATTGGTGAGGTTCAAAATACACATACAAAAAATCACAGAAATGAAGCTCAGCCAAAATTTAACTTAAAAAGTATTTGGAGTACAGTTGTAGGATTTTACAAAGTGTCATGAATTTAATAGAAGTTTCAACAAGATTTTTTCCCCCAAACATCCATGACATGAACTGGGAGGCCATAGGGAAATTGGCATGGATTGACCCTTTTGTGATGTACCTAATCTCAGTTCAAGGGTTGTCAATGCTTTAAACTCTGAAGAGAGCCAAACTAGCTATTTGTCTCTTAGTTATGTTAGGTTTGCTGATATTGTTCTTTTTGAATTACTCTTTAAGAATAATGAGTTAAACCAATGCAGATGTGCATGAGACCTTTAATTTCCAAAGTGGAGAGACTCTCTGTCATTCTGCATACACCTGCTGAGCTGAAGGACGAGTGAGACAGACTCTAGTTCAGCAAGCTAACTTAGTACACTTCTGCTGAGACAAAGAATACGTTGTTGACAAGAACAAACCTGCTGAACCAAGTGCTGGACACAAAAATAGCTTGACTTTGGTGTCAGGTATTTGGAACTCTCTGAGTTCTCTGAGGGAACAGTAGCCAATTCGTATTAATTGTTCATGATGGCTAAAGGTTCAGTGTGTAGGATTTAGTAGTGAAACCAACTGCACATTCCTCACCTCACCTTCCACTTTGAAACATAAAGGAGCGCTTCTAGTACCTTAAACTGAGTTCTATCTCATTCGGCTACAGAAGCTACGCAAGCTTGTGGAAAGCAAACAGACATCTATGCTGTCAGAAAAATACAGAACCAAAAGAGAAATTCATGGGCTGGTTAAATTGATCTTCTCATTTCGACCCTCAGAGAGAGAGAGACAGCGTGTTATTCCCAATGGTGAAATATTCCATTGATTCAGTAATTCTTGAAAAAAGCTCACTTCATTCTCAGCATGAAACATGAACACATGATTTCATAAAATGACAATTAGACAGTTGTCGCTGTAGTTTTACTTCATGTAACCAGTGAAGTCAATGTACCTTCACTCACATGTTCCATCCTACCCCCCCTCCTAAGGGAGACAATAAAAAGCAACTAACTAACTACCACTACATGATTATATTAGTATATACAATAAATACATATAGATCTAAACTCTAAAGCTACATGAAATTGATAATAATACATTTTCATAAAACATACTAATTTGATTAGCTTTCTCTGTCTGTCTCTCTAGACTCTGACTGCAGTCTCTTTCTATTTTCAGTCTCTCATCGTTGTATCTGCACTCCCTTGTTCCATCCTCGCCTGTCTCCTCTCCTCATCTTCTCAGCCTCACTCCTCCATTGTCTCTGGCACCTTTTACCACTCCTCTGTTTATTGTACTGACATCCTCCTATTTTTCAACCCTCACCCTCCTACAATGCATGTTTATTCCTATCTGTACCTTGCATAGGGAGTCACCATTGCACCCCAGTTGCAGGTGTCAGCAAAGATGCTCATGTATCCATACTCACAGTTATTATCAAATATCTGAACAATTTCACTTGTTTTATCTGTCTCTGTATCTTCTACAGCTAGTCTGTTCAGTCTCATAGAAGAGTCATTGTTTGTAGCAGATCTTTTAGGCATTACGTGTAAGCAATATATTTTTTTTTAAAACGGAGGCAATAAAGGGTAATGGATATGAAGAGTATAATGATTTATTGATGAAAATGTGGTCAGTGAATTGGGAGGGACTGCCTGATTCCTGTATGGCTATCACACTAAATATATTATATGCTAGTTATTTTAGTGATTTTATTGAAACCTCTCAGGAACAATGCATATCAGTTATTCTAAGGGAAGAACACAATGTATTTTTATTTGGTGAAATAATATTATAATACTCTCTACTTCACTATGACTCTGCAGTGTATATTTTACTCAAAAGTGCATAAATCATCCTCGTAAGTAAACTATTTCCTTGCCCCTAAATATGCCCTCAAGAGAGTACTTTCTTGCTCCATTGGCATTTTCATTATTAGTGATCACTCACCAGTGTTTTTGGTCATGTCCGTCAGGGTTCAAAGCACTAGGGGGCAATGACACTTCCAAACCATCTTCTTAAAAATCTAAATTTTAAAAACATATTTACCTGAACAGTTGAATTATTTCATTACTGAGAATAACACCCCAGATGTGTGTCCTCGTTTACTCTGGGAAACTGATAAGGGCGTTATTCAGGGCTCTACTATATCTTTTTCAGTGAATCTTAAGAAAAAACAGATGGCTGAACAACAGCTTCTTGAAGATTAACTAAACAAACAAATTGTTGCTACCACAGCAGCTCTGGAGACTATTCTATCTAAAGAGGCTATGAAATCCATACTGTTTGGTAAGCATAAGATGTATGAATCAAGTATTTAGCCCTTTCAATTAAAGCTAAAGCTGGCTCCCAGATTATTCCAGTTATATGGAACAGTTCTGGTACAAGAGTCTATAACAACAAATATATTAACAACTCATTCCTTGTTTTCTGAATCAGATCACAATGCTGAGGCTTTGATGCATAAGTTCTTCTTTCTTTTGATTCTGGGGCTCTCCCTGACACTATGATGGAAGCAAACATTTCTTTAATTTTAAAGACGCACAATCCTGCAGATGAATGCACCTCCTACAGGCCAATTGCCCTGTTGGAAGTAGACCGAAAATTACAGGCTTAAATACTGGCTAAAAGGCTTTGATGGTGTCCCCTCCAAGTTTAATTTTGGTGGACCAAACTGGGTTTGCATAGGTTGCAACAACAAACAATGTAAGGAGGCTTTTGAATCTCATACAGTATGGTTTATGTCAGAGGCCAGATCTCTCTTCATTACCCTTGGTGCAAAGAACGCTTTTGACAGGATTGAGTGACTTTACCTGCTGAGAGTTCTCTCAAAATTTAACCTTGGTAACAAATGTATAAGTGGATATCTCTTCTGAATGCTGCGCGTCATGCCTGTGTCATTACAAAGGGCCTGAGGTCGTCTGCGTTGCAGGGTGTCCATCCTCGCCACTTTTGTTCGCCCTTGCCATGGAGCCCTTAGCAGAGGCCATTAGATGTGATCCTTTGGTGACAGGCATAGAAGTGGGCCCCCTACATATCATAAAATCTCTCTTTACTGTGATGATGTCCTCTTCTATCTAAGCAACTCTGAATCTTCTATCAGAAAAGTTGTTGAAATAATCAATTCTTTTGGCCAATGTTCAGGTTACACAATGACTTACTCTAAACCTTAAGCTATGCCCCTTAGCCCTCGTGTATCTTGGTCTCGACTATGCTTTGCCCCTTTCCGTTGGTCCCAATCTGGTTTTGTCTATCTGGGCATACACATTACTCCCTTTTTCTCTGGCCTATACAAAGCCAATCCTTTGCCCATAATTCGCAAGATTAAGGAAGACATGGCCCCTTTGGACAGCTTTGCCACTGTCCCTCTTAGGAAGGGTGAATCTTGTCAAGATGGTTATACTTCCCCAGTTATTGTACCCTTTCCAAATGATCCCAGCTCTTTAAACAAGAAAATCACTTTCTGTTATAAACAGCTCTTTGACTTCCTTTCTCTGGAGGAACAAGCAAGCCAGATTGAAACACTACAATGCCTGATCAAGGAAGGGGTTTTGGCAGTGCCGGCTCTTAGACACTATTAGGTAGCATCTCTCTGCACTCATATATGGCACTGATATGAAAATTACACACAATCCATCTGGCTTAATTTGGCCTATTCCTCTGTGTCATATATTATATGCATAAAATGGGCTCACCTTTATTTAAAAGGCACATTTATTTTATCTTATTCCACAAAATACTTTAAAAGTTTGGAAGACGATAAGAAAGTTAGAAAACCAAAATGGCTTTTTTTTCTCCTCACACATGTTCACTTAAACCCAGGTTTTTCTCCTGGTTTGGTCAACCAAGCCTTTTCAATACGGTTTTGTAGGAGTACAAAGACTGTGGGTGACCTGCTGATGGAGGGCACCATGTTGTCACATCAGCTCAGAGAGAAGTACAATCTTCCACAGAATAACATTTTTAAGTATTTCCAAATGTACCAAATATCAAGTTGCATCCTAATGGGTTTTCCATTTAAGCTATGGAGGAGGCTATTCAACTTATCACTAGGTTTTACAAAGCTCCGGCAATTTCATCAAGTGACTACATGGTTCAGTTCAAATCTATCTGGGAAATGGATCTGGGAGAGAATTTCTTGGCTGATGTGTGGGATAAGGTTTGGTCAGGTTTTGCAGGTTGCTTATTTACCAACAAAGCCACAGAGTTGCAGTTCATGGTCAAACACAGGCTCCAAATCTCACTGATGAAATGCAATACATTTAATCCATTGCTTTCAAAATAATAAATGTAATAAATGAAGGTTCATATTTCCACTGTATATTTTAATGCCTTCTATTAATGACTTCTGGGTGAAGATATGTAAAGAAATGAATATCATAATCAGGAAAAAACTAGACCTCACACCTATCTGTTTACTCTGGGTTTAAATCTTACTGCATTGGGTGTCGGCCCCTCCTCACTAAAGCTGCTTCAGGTGCTTCTCTTTGGTGAAAGGAGCTGCTTTCTTCTCCTGTGGATCTCAGACTCTGTACCCACAATTTCACCGTGGATTTGGAGTGTGATAGAACTCCTCCCATTAGCTTCTGGTTCAAAGACAAACTTTTTCGCTTTTTTGAAATCTGGAACCCCTTCGGAGTGGCCTTTCCAATATAGCATGGACTGAGATCTCAAAGTACATTAGAAGAAAACACATTGTTGTTTTCTTCATTTCGACTGATTACCCTGATTATTTCTAAACTAAACTGTGCAATTCTTTTTGTTTACCTTAGTTGTCCATGTGGAGAGGGTATTGTGGGTGGGCTGAAAAAGAGGGTTCTATTCATCTGTACTCCTTTGCTGTTTTTTTATTGCAAGTGACCCTCAGAAATGTAATAAATATGTTCAAAACAGCATCGAAGTCTGTGGCCATACACTTCTAAATTTTAAGATGTAGTTTCCCCTACAGTGTCACTTGTTGAAGCGCCCTCCAGTGCAGTGTAGTTTTAAGATCAAAAAAAGTTCGAGCTGGGACGTGATCACATGTCCAGAGTATGATGTAGGCTGCATTTACACCAAATCTGGTGGTGCAGCAAAATGCTGCAGGTTGGTGCAGCAGTTTGGGAGTTTCACTCCACGGTCTATGTGTGTGACATGTTGGGAACCCCTGCTGATCAGTTTGCTGAAAGATGAAGCTCATATGTTGTTATGCTATTAGCATGCTGGTCCTACTAGCGATTGTTGATTGAAAATAACAGCATCCAACCAGGATGAGGCAAATCATTACTGTGTGTTTTAAAACTGTGGGACAAGACCAAACCGAAGTGAAAGTGAAACAATGCTACACAGAAAAAATAGCTGTTGTGTTCCCTCTTTAGTATTAATCCATGCTAAATAACATGCCCTGCTACTGACACGTTCAGTTCTGCCTCTGATCTGCTGTCACTTCTCTGCCACAGTAGGTTAAACATGCCAGTCCTACAGTGATCGTCAGCATCCACAGATGTGTGTTAGCGCACAAAGCCAGACTAAGTGAATACACACAGCACATTACATGACAATCCACTGTGGTTTCAGTCATTCATGCCTAAGCTTCAAGATCTCAGTAGTTTCTACACTGTGACATGAGGTACCTAAATTACCTAGGTTGAACGCAATTATTTTTACCCGAAGTTTGATCTTTTTCTTAACTTAACCAAGTAGTTTTTGTGCCTAAACCTAACCACATCACAACCATTTCACAATGTTAATAACAGTCCACAATTCACAACATGTCATAGCATTTTGTGTTTGTCAGCAAACTTTATTTTGAAAATCTACCCATAGCGGTGTAGGTAGAAAATCATAGTAGCTTAAAGCCCCTGACCAAGCTGCTATTTGAAGAATCAGGATTGAGAACAGGTTGACACCAAGTCTCATGGGAATCAAAATAATCCACTATGTTCACAAGCTAGTCACCAGTTTTCTGTTTCTGTAGTTTGGTGCCAAGCAGGTGGTGTTCAGTGGGTTCATCACAGCTATTTTCATGGAATTGAAAGGGTCTTAATATGAATGAATTTATGTGTGTGACATGTATACAATATATAAAGCAATATATATTGGTGTGCGCATTAAGAAATATTTTGTGGTGTCTTTTATAAAAAAACATTAATTATTTGTGAATTCTTCACATCATTCATCAATAAGACCCATCAGATTTCATGCTTTGCAAACAGCTGCTTGTTACCGCTGGAGATGAGGTTGGCTAGAGCCATTGGACTGAACTAAAACAATGAAATGGAAGACAATAAAATGAAACAATGAGCTGAAAGATGACAAAATGCTGTGTGGTGCTGAAGGGAACTGCAGAGACATGACACATTCTCTGTGGGAAAAGTTTCTCAATTAACAAAGACATTTGAACAATTGTTTGTAGAAGAGCATTTACTGATGCAGCTTTAATTAGTCATGAGTTCAATCTGTACACATATTTAGGAATTTGCTGATTTCAATCATATTTCCTGAAGAAGCACAAACTCATCCACAGTGGTCGTTACTAATATTTGCACTTTTATTAACAAAGAGACAACCACAGTCCTAGTGCAGCACTGCACAGGCTGACAGAGAGGTGGAAGAAGCATGAATACATTATCAGAAGGACAATTGCAGAGTCAGCAGGTGGAGTTTTAATGATGGTGAGCTCAGTAATGGCCAATCACATCAGCTCTTTTAATCCCTTTAAAGGAATAACTGTAACCAGCCTGAAAATCCTCTCATGTAGGAGTTTCTGCATGCTCTGTCACACCCTGCCTATAACACTTCAGAGGGGGGAGTGGTCCCAAGTGTAATCATTCACACCTAACATTGTGATGCTAGGTGTGGTCAGGACAAATTGAATTGTTCAGCCTGTAGAGGCCAGCAGCACTTACAACACTTACAACAAGATTTACAGTGAAGTCTCATCTTTAAAGCAGCAGACAGATTCTGACACACACCCACCTTACACTGCGATTGGTGAGCTTTTGATATTCTAAACGCAACTATTCCTGTCACGTTTCATGTGAACAATGTAACACAGAATGTCTTTAATGAGAGAATGTCTGAAAGTGTTAATGATCTGCTCCTGAAATCATGTTCTGTATGATGGATATAATTTTGTGATGATACTGCATTCCTAGATTTGAGCAACATCCGAAATGAAATGAAAACAGTGTTATTATTAGCACCAAAAACGTTCTTCTATAGCACCACCTTCAGGACAAATCTTATATTTGTAGCCCCACTAATGCTTTATTATGCTGTTGGTAATGAACACTGCACAGTAGCTCCTTCACTGTCTAAGAACATTATGTCTTGTCCTTTCTCTATCTCCCACTGTTGTCCAAAACATCCACATTTAATTTTCCAGTCCAGCATTTATCCTCCCTCCATTATCAGGTACTGAATTCCATCGTTTCTTGAACTTGCGTTCTCCCTGTCCCTTCTTTCTAAAGAGAGTCCTGTTCATTATAAAAAGGTTCTTTCCCTGCTGCTAGGAGAAAGAAAATCTGTTTTCTTTTCTTTTTGTTTCTGTCTGGGTCCCTGCTGCTCTGCTCTGTCTCCCCCCCCATCCCCCCGCCCTCACTCGCTCCCTCCCTCTTTCCCCTCCTCCCTCCCTTCCTCTGCTTTGCTGGCTCTGCTTTCATTCCAACCTCCTCCCCCTCAGCTCCTGCATCCCTCCGTCTTCCCTCTGGAGAATAGGGGTCATTGCACAAATGATTACTCAGACCCCGGTCGCCATGGCAATGCTGCCATGTAATGGGCAACAGGCATGCATCTAGCACAGCAAAGACGCCGATTAGTAAGCTGGCGATGGAGAACGCAAGCACTGCCTTTGTGTAGCTCCGTTTTGCCTCCATTTTTTTCTCAAACAGCCTCTGTTTTTCTGTGTGTCTCCAGCTAACTGGGGTGGAGTGAATGAGGGAGGGGAACAGAAAGGAAGCCTGCAAACATTCTGCTCACAGCCCTCCAGCTTTGTCTCCTTTTCTTGCCCGCCTTCTGTGTCTGAATGGCGACTGCTGTTGGTTTATCTCGGCAGCCATTTAGAAATGGTTCTAACGGTTCTGTTTGCAAATATATCATCCAACCAGTTAGCCAGAATCTAGAATTGTAGGTTTGGTGTTAAAACAAGTCTACATGCAGGATAAGATAAAAGAAAATAAGTAATTAGGGCCCGAGCAGGTCATCGACCTGTGAGGTCCCTATTGTAATTGGAAGGACTAGTGTACCGCTTTAACTGCAGTTTTGGAGGCCTGAACATACCCAAAAACTCACCAAATTTGGAATATACGTCACATCTAGTGAAAAATTTGATAATTTAATGCCGTTGGGCGAGGTCGTGACCTGCGGGCTCTGTAGCGCCCCCTAATGTTCCTCCCTGCCTTCCACATGCACGTAGATGAACGAAATTCGGTACGCTGATTCATCGTGAGCAGACGCACAAAAAAGTCTGTGGGGACCATACTGTCACTCCAACAGGAAGTCAGCTATTTAGATGTGTGGCGGCGTTTTTGTCCAATTCATGCCTACTTTGAAAATTATCTTGTCCTAGAGCTTAAACACCACAGTCTTAAAATTAACTCAGTAATTTTCTTCATGTCTTGAAGAACAAAAGTTATTAAAATCTTTCAGCTGCGACATACTTTAGTGGGCGGGGCAGTGGAAACCATTTTTTTCCCTCGCGGTCAAGCATCGAGGCTTTATAACTTCAACATACAATTTCCTATCCACACCAAACTGCTCGTAAGTGTAGAGGGTGTCTCCCCGAACACATCTCAGCATCAATACTTAGTCTGCCATTTTGATTTTGGCCGTCATGTTGAAATATTGACAATCTTCGTACTTAAATTATCTCCTCCTACAGACGTAACGCCACCGACTTCAAAGTCACTCAGTAGCATCCTCTGACCTTGAAGTTGAAAAGTTATTAAAATCTTTATCCTACGTCATACCTGCTGGCCACAGTGGAGCGGGAAATTCGAATCCTTCGCCGTAAAGCATCGTGTCCTCATAACTTCTTCATACAATTTCCTATCTCGGCCAAATCTCTCAGGAATGCAGAGGGAGTCGCCCTGATGAGATCTGTGTGGTCATGGGGCGTGGCGTTGACGCGTGGGCTCTGTAGCGCCCCCTATTGTGATGCCCCGCCTCCTACTTGTACATAGAAGGACGCAAATCGGTACGCACCTTCATCATGACCAGACGCACAAAAAACCCATTTGGATGCTTACTCTCACTACAACAGGAAGTCAGTTATTTAGATGTGTGGCGGAATTTTTGACAAATTCATGCCGACTTAGAAAATTATCTTGTCCTAGAGCTTAAACACCACAGTCTTCACATTAACTCAGGAATTTTCTTCATGCCTTGGAGAACAAAAGTTATTAAAATCTTTCAGCTGCGACATGCTTTAGTGGGCGGGGCGGTGGAAACCATTTTTTCCCCTCGCGGTCAAACATCAAGGCTTTATAACTTTAACATACAATTACCTATCCACACCAAACTTCTATTTAGTGTAGAGGCTGTCTCCCCAAATAAATCTCAGCATCAATACTAAGTCGGCCATTTTGATTTTGGACGCCATTTTGAAATATTGCCAATCTTCGTACTTAAATTATCTCCTCCTACAGATGTAACACCACCGACTTCAAAGTCACTCAGTAGCATCCTCTGACCTTGAAGATGAAAAGTTATTAAAATCTTTATCCTACGTCATTCCTGCTGGCAGTTGCGGAGCCCGCCATAACAATCCTTCGCCATGAAGCATCAAGTCCTGATATCTCCTTCATACTATTTCCTGGCTCGGCCAAATCTAGAGGGAATCTAGAGGGAGTCGCCCTGAATAGATCTGTGCATCAATACTGTGTCATATCCATAGCGCCACCCACTGGAAACCCACTGGAAACATGAAGTAAGTTTTATCGCAGTCAATTTTGGCGCCCTACATGCATGTACATGAATGAAATTTGGCATGCATGTGTGTTATGAGAAGACGCACAAATGACTCATTTACACCCACACTCTCAGTCCAACAGGAAGTGGTCTATTTAGCTTAGAAGCACATGAATGTATGATGTACGTGATACAAGTCGCCAGTAGATGGCACTGTTGTCTTTCAAGGCACATGTATCCTATCTAGGTAACCTCTGAATGATTCCATTCAATTCCAGTAAGTCAGCCGCATATTCATCAGATTTTATTGAAACTTCAAAAGGTGGCAGCATGCACTTCTTGGAATAAAAACTAGTAAACAAAGCAGAACTTAGATCAAAAGCTTGACACTGATAGACAGCCATAAATACATTTTTGAAAGAGGGCAAGTGAAGCATTATTCTGCACATATTTATGTGCAGTGATGACAAACATAGTCAGATGTACATGGCATTTGCAGGTAGTTTTGTCTGAATTGCACGTTACAACAGGGCATATTTGAATGGTAATGGGTTGAGCCACATAATGGATAAGTGAGTGGTAGTGAGCCACAGAACACAATTTTCAAATAAGCCAATTTGCTAAGAATGCCATTTGCGTGTTGTGTCTGCCCTGTCAATGTGGCACACAACAAGATGTGTGTAGTTGTGATTCTGCCCAACTCTTCCGCGATGAACGAAGTGAATTCCACTTCGATATGAAACAACTGAGTGAGTTCTTTGGTTAAACACCGCTACTGCAGGACGCTCGTCAAACCTGGTCACTTGACCGCTGTCCCTTTCCAAAAGGAAGAATCACATCTGGCTGCACTCCACTACCTATCTAAATCTGTGGCATTCCACTTCCATCCTCCCCTATGATGCGCTGCCTTCCTGCCTTCACGGTGACAACAGAAGGCAGTGTCTTATCTGCGCCGGTGGTCGAGTGGTTGGAGTGCATGCCACATACGCAGTGGACCCAGGTTTGAATTTAGGGCGGAGGAAGTTTACTGCAAGCCACAACCCCCCCTTCTCTGTCCCACTTCCAATCTAGAGAAGGCCGTAACACTTCACACAACGTAACGGTGCAGAATCGATTGTCAAAACGTACCCGATTATTAAATGTTTTAGAAATCATTCACCTGCAGCCCATTAGGATTTCTGTGGATTGCACGAAGTTGTTCTGACTTCACCTGAAAGCGCTTGATACTGGCAGGGGCAACCCACCGCGTTACAAACACACGTTGGGAGAAGAGGCTGATATTCACCCCCGGCGTGCACCGTCCCAAACGCAGGCGGTTGCCGCCTCCGTGAACAACGATCGAGGAACGGGGCTCAAACCGCGGCGCGTTTGGACGGCGGCATGCCCCGACGCGCGCGCGGACTGCGAGGGCCCGTTCATCACTGCTTGCAGTTTTAATTATTTGTGTTTTTGAGCAACAAACTGAATATTACCTATTACCTATCTTCAGTGGGAGCTGTGGAAGCCTGTGGAATCAACACAAACAGTCCATATTTAAATATTCATATTTACTTTACAGAAAAGCAATTCAAAGTATTCTTAGAGGAAACAGCACAAAACCACCCCAACCACTGTCTGTTCACCATGATACTGACTGGCAAGCGATACAGATGTATCCACTGCCCTACCACCAGATTACAGGGTCGCTTTTTTCCTTTAGGCTGTGAGACTCCTAACCTTATCCTCAACAGTCTAATAATAAAAAAATGTTTTACTTTTATGACTTATTATTTATTGATCCATTGATATAATGTATTTGTTCATGACAGAAATGGGCTACAAGCTACATTTTGTAACAGTGTGTAACAAACTGTGTTTAAATGACTTTTGTATACTGAACACTTCCAACATCATACCTGCGAAACATCAGCATGTTAGCACTGCCATTGTGTGAATATAAGCATCCTTATGTTATTTAGCTCAAAGCCCCTGATACTCTTATACTCTTTTCACCCTAGACAGATGACCCACTAGCACCCGCTAACAGGGTTGGAATTTCATCATTTTAGGGGCAAGGCCATTTGGCCTTCACTTTTTTTTTTTTTTAGGGGCACCAAGGCCACATGACAGGGCACAAAGGCCGTTGAGTAAAATTCGATGGTTTTACCTTTCAGACTGATACCATGATGTCCTGATATACAATAAGACATGGATTATGTATTAAAACAGTTTTCAATACCAATATCAAGTTAAAGTTACATTAGAAAAAAGTTTTTTAGAAGTAGAGCTATGGTTAGGGTAAGGTGATTTTGTTGACACTACATAGAATAATAGTGAAGTTATTTAATATTTTTTGTAGTTTCTCTTTTCAGTGTTGCACTTTGGAGACAGTCCCTGCGCCCTCCACTCACAGACAGCTGACCATACAGACCAGTGTTAATGTCAAGCCGCTCGTTATAATGAAAAATACGATTGAAGCTCGTTGTCTACCTTACTAAGGAAGGAAAGAGTCATCGTTTGTTTCAACAATGGTTTGCTTATGAGTTATTGATCCAGGAAGTTTGAATCTGTAAATATATTTCCAATTTTACCAAACTAAATCCTACCACGAGTCAGTTACGTATCATATCAAAACCAGCTTAGCTCTCTTGTTTACCTGTGCTGTAAGTGTCGTTTCTCCGTTTTGAGATGCTGCTGCTGTTTTAGAGGCTCAGGCTTTCATGTGAGATCATCGATGTGATGATGAGACTCCACCTGCGCGAACCGCAAACTCCCTGAATTGCTATGCTGAAACAGAGTGCACTTGGGTGGCTGTAATTCAAGGCAAGCCCACTACGCTGCACTGACGCTTTTTACATGTAACTTGGACAGGGCCAGGGGCACAAAGGCCACGTGGCCGTACAATGACTTGTTTTCATAGGGCATCAAGGCCAAAGTGTGGGGCCATGGCAGCCATGAAATTCCCACCCTGCCCACCAACATTTGGCTTTTTTTCTTCAGAGGGAAAGGGTTCAATCTGCATTTATTCGTATCAAGTGACTGTTATACAGTTATCAGTGTTTACCGTTTCCTGTATTGATCGGTAGTGATAGAAACATGACGCCCAGGAGGACATGTTCATTTTCGCCCTCTTTCTGGGGCAGCGGTATAGACATGCATTGAAGTTGAGGACGTTGGCGAAAGAATATAGAAGAATATTTTCTGTCTGTCTATATTTTAAAAACCTAACCACCATAATAAGGATGCAATTAAATTCCATCTGAAACTACTCAAATTGATGATCGAAATAGTTTTTTTTTGTATCAGTACCCAAGCCATGCCTGCAGTCCAACTGGTTGTGTAGTCTTGCAGAGCTGCAACAATTCTCATTCTGGTATAGAGAAAAAAAGCTAGTTTGTTTGTAGTTCTTTAAACAAATTACAATCAAAATGGAAACAAAAGTGTGTGTGTGCTTGTGAGAGAGAGAGTGAGAGAGAGAGAGAGAGAGAGAGAGAGAGAGAGAGCGTGTGTTGGCTTCTGCAAGAAACGTATCAAATTACCTCTGCACTCTGAAACTACTTCAAATACTAAACATTCCCATACTAAGTCAGGAAAGTCACTGTTATGTCTGGACAGCTTCACTCAGATGGAAACAGAGATCTCATGTCTGAAAATATATGTGTGGACTTATTAAGGATAGCTATAATGACCCATTTCAAAACAAAAAAAAAATAATTATTCAGAGTTAAAGGACTGAGAAAAAACTCATGTCCAGTGTACAATGGCTGTATTCTATTTCTGGAATGTCAGTTGCAGGGTCCTGTTATAATACATACTCAGTCACTGATATGGCTTGGTGGGACCCCTTTAGTACTAAGCACAAAGAGCCATCCTAAAAAATGGTATTTTGGGCAAACGTATAAGGTTACCATACTATGTTGTCATAGCTCTTCTTTTAATTCTAACACTACAATAACTGTTAACATTGAATTGTTGCCTCTTAAGAAGTTGGGTGTTTCTTCATCAGCTGGATGCTGACTTCATCGGCTCTTCACTGTTGTGTATGTCACATTTCATGCATTTATCAGAGCTGCTTGGGCAGCACTGTAGGTTAAAGCTGGTAAATACGGTTCCTTTTAAGGATTTGAGTCATTATGAGTCACTCACTAAATTGTACTGGGTTGTGCGAGTCACTTGAGTCACTTGAGTCAGTATTGCCTAATCACAATGGAAACTCAGTCATAGCCCATTGTCTCTTAACCACTAACATAGTAAAAAACACAATGCAATAAAACATTATATACATGATTGGAAAAATAAAAGAAATACTAAAATAAAACAAAATAAAACAAAATAAAACAAATAAATAAATAATGAAGTACTGAGGTAGGAACGGTGATAAAGTTCCCAAATAGAGATAATAGCCTACTTACTATACTACTTCATATTTTTATATAATATTTATATATGAATTATTTTCTTTTGCAAAGATCAATCGACCTATTTCATTTTATTATGCTACATCTATACACCAAACCTACAGTAGCCTAGACTACCTGCAGAACATTGAGTATGTTATTTCAGATTCTCAAATAACATACACAATATTCTGCAGGTAGCCTACAACAGAAGCCATTCTTCCACTTCTGAAATTCATAAGTGGAAGAATAGCTTCTGTTGTACTATGACAGGGATGTGCTTTTCACGCTTACTCAAGGAAGTCTTACCCAGAGACTTCACTCCCTCGTCTGCTACTCATTCAGAACGTAGCCAGCTGTTTGCATTGTCCTGCTCTGCCTCGAGTCGCAGACATTTATGGCAATGCAGCTCGCAAGCTAGTGCTACAACGAGTCGGCTGTGTTTCCGGCTGTGTGCTACGAGCTACAAGCTACTTGCTACGAGCTACCGGCTAAGAGCTTGCTACGAGTGTTTCCCGCATTGGCTTGCGGGATAGCTTGCAAGCTTCGGTGCCGGAAACACAGCCGATTCGTAGCTTGCCAGCCTTGGTGCCGGAAGCACAGCCGACTCGTAGCTTGCGAGCCCCGATACCAGAAATGCAGCCGACTCATAGCTTGCGAGTCGGCTGTGTTTCCTGCATCGAGGCTCGCAAGCTAGACCGCAAGCTGATGAGGGAAACACTCGTAGCTCGTAGCTAGTAGCTTGTAGCTAGTAGCTCGTAGCAAGCCCAGGGCTAGTGGGCTACATGCTTGCTATGTATATGGCTCTGCGCAATGCTATTTATCATTTTAGATTTGATTATAGTAGGAATCAAGTGATTCAAGTTAATTATACTCAGTGTTGGTCAAGTTACTTGGAAATAGTAATTAGTTACTGATTACTGATTACTTCTCCAAGAAAGTAATCCAGTTACTTTACTGATTACTTATTTTCAAAAGTAATTAGTTACTTTACTAGTTACTTTACTACGTTACTTTTCAAAAACATGATGCACAGCCTGAATATGCTACAAAGCAATAGACCTTTCGTGGCAGCAGGAAATAAATGGTCAGACATGAGATAAACAAACCCAGTGTGAGCCAATATTACAGTAGCACCAGCTCCCAAAGGTCTTTGCATCACTACCCTCCTCTTCTAGTAGGGCTGGGTATTGTTAAGAACCTCAGGGTTCGATTTTGATTCTTTAGGTCGCAATTCGATTCACTATCGATTCGATTCAATATTGATTTAAATGCTTCGATATGGATTCAGTAATAAGCAGCAATAAACAAATAATTCATTGGAGTACCTGTTGATAATTTTCAAATTCAAAAAAGTAATCTTAAATTATAAATCTTTCCTCTAGGAAGCTCTAGTCTAAATGTAAACACAGGCACACGATGTGTTAAGTTATAAAATAGTACAATCATAGTTGAGCTGAGAAAGTGCCATTGTTTCTGGGACTGCGTCGTACATATTTGTCTGACATAAAGAGACATAACCGCAGTCCAGAGGAGGCTCGTCCATAGAGGCAGAGGAGGTTGGTCCTCCTCTATTTTTGGGAGGCAAGAGGAAGATTCATTTTTTTTAAGAAAGAGTAACTGGTTGAAATAAATCATTACCAAATCTCAGTATCATTTATAAAATATTATATATATATATTATATCATTAAAAAAGTTTCTTCTTTGGAAGAAAATCCACCTAAAACGGTTGAACAGCGACAGCTGCAGACGGAGGAGACAGAGCAGTCTGTGAGAGGAGCAGGGAGCAGGAAGGTGGGGGCTAGAGGAGGACGGACGGCTTCTGTCCTCCGTGGGAGGGATCTCCTTTCATTCACTCAATGCATTCAGGGTTTTTTCATGCTGATCTATGATTGGCTAAGACACGTAAAATGACGCGCTAAGGGAGGACGTCCTCCCTTACCAATAAACAACCAGAATATAAGATTGACAGCAGGTTGGTCCAATAACAGTTCCCAAATTTTATTCTCACGTTTATACAGCCGTAAACAAAAAAATACTTCTATGTACCGTATTGACCCGAATATAGTACGAGTTTTTTTTTTCTTTTTTCGATTAAAATTATATGAAAAAGTGGGGTCGTCTTATAATCGGGGTCTAACCGTTGACACATGCTGATAGTTGTCTGGGTCGCTACGCGACCGCAACAGCAGAGGGCGCCAGCTTATTGTAGAGACGTCACTGACACTGTGGCTGCGGTTATCTGTCAATCACAGCGGAGAAGAAGTGACAGGAGATGAAAAATGGAGAGACGCGGTGATTTTACGGAGCAAAGTGGTTCAAGTGTGGCAAGTTAACAGACATCTGAGGCGGAGCTATGATGCTGATTTTAAGATAATGGTGATCAATGCAGCGGAGGCGTCAAACAACTGTCAGCCAGCCAAGAAATATGGAGTTACGGAGTGTAACGTCCGAAGATGGTGGGTCCAAAAAGATCGTCTGAAAACGCCAACAGTAAGAGAAAAGCTTATCGTGGTCCTCTAAGCGGCCGCTTCCAAGAGACTGACAGGAAGGTGTGTGAGTTTGTTACTGAGAAACAAATTTTGGTTATCAGATTCTTGAAAAGAGGGGTCGTCTTATTATCAGGGTCGTCCTATATTCGGGTCAATATGGTATTTTACAGCTTTCACTGCCCGCCATGCTCGGACAAGAAATATGGAGTTTTCAGCGATATTGGAATCGGTTTCAAAGGAAATATAAGCACATTTCTGATAGAAAAAAAACTGTTGGGAGAAATCAGAGCGAAGCAGTCAGAAAAATAATTCATAGTTTTCGTTTCGTTCATCCTGCTGGAGGACGTAACGTTAGCGGCACGACCGGGCGATTGTGATGAGTGATGTGTGTGATGTCCTGTGCTGTCCTGAAGTATTTACATTGATTGCTGTGGTAGCACAGTGAGTAGAGCAGGTGACTGGGGATCAAATTCCGGAAGGGGTATACAGTGGTATTTTTTTTGTCTTGTATATTAGCCATTTAATAAAATGTTTTTTAAAGAATTCTTATAAGTCATTGTTTTAATTGCTTAGTTTTCATTGAATATAAGAAAGTAGGGATAAGTAGTTGACTTGTATAAAATAACATGACACCGTGGACTGGTTTTCCTCCTGTCCTCCTCAATTTTTTCAGTCACCAGCCGCCACTGCCGCAGTCCCTCCGCCCTCCGGCTAGACGCAAGGGGGTTACACGTTGACACTGAGCCCCCTCTCTCCTCAGAGGAGAGTGCTACTCGCGGGCGCACGGTGCAGCGGCCAGGATGAGACCGGCTGCGCTGGGAGTTTACGTTACAGTCTCCGAAAGAGCGGTGCGTCAGACATCGGCTACTCGCCTCCGCAGCTCTGACGGTCTTTCCACGGCGCATCACCCTCCGACCCTCAAGCGAGATCGCGGGCGAGGCGCTTCCAGCTGCTGGAGGCGGGGACCGAGAGGCGTCCGGCGAAGGACCGCCGCTGCAATCAGCCCTGCATACGTCATTGTCACTCACGAGACAGTCTCCAAAAAAATCACGGTTAACGCAGTAACGCAGCCTGCTTGCGGGAAAGTAACAGTAATCTAATTACTGTTTTTGCTATTGTAATCCCTTACTTTACTCGCCACTTGAAAAAGTAATAGTAACGCGTTACTTCTAACGCGTTACTGCCCATCACTGATTATACTAGAGATTCGTGACTCACGGGTTATTTTAATGAATGGGGTTAAAAATCCGGATGAGTCAAGATTCATACACCTCTACTATAGATATTAACAGATTGCAAGGACCAGATTCTAGGTCAGGAAGAGCAGTTTTAAGACTAGTACTCTAGAGTAACAGACTGCAGACCATGAGGTAAGTTTGAACTGCCGGTTTATTTATATAACTCACAGAAATAGTAGACAATACATACATAGAAGGGTACCAGACAACATATACAGATGGACAGAGGAATCTTGTACTCAAATCCCTTAAACAACTAAAATAAAACCACAATCCTAACTCTATTTGAGTAAAGAGACAATATTTCAACAGGGGTTTAAGTTGTTCTCTAAATTCTATTTCTAGTTTCTCATTTTATCTCAGTTAGACCTCTTTTAGTTTTCCTACCATCTCATAAGTTAATTTCAACCAATACATTATATTAGTCCTTACAGTGAGGCAACAGTTTGCATTACCAATTTGGCACAAAATAGATGAAAACATAAAATAAACTTAACACAAAGTCAAAACAGAATTTTCACAGATCAATATCAATCAATAAACTCAAATTTCCACAACACAGTGTGTATAATAAATCCTTTTTGTTAGGTCCTTTCAATGAAAGAAGAGTCCAAATGAATCCACTGCCTGTTGCAGCACTCTAACAAGGGTTTAGTCTTACCAAGAGTCAGATGTTTGAATCAGTGTCCTTATCCCTCCGGTGTAGGTTGGCTCATTGATAGACTCTTATTTGCTCGATTTCTTTGTTGGGTAGCTCACCATCTACTTCTCTAGGTGGGCAAACAACAAGCAATCATCTCGACTAGACATAAAAACCTGGCCTGTTATGCGGCTGTACAACAGGGCAAAACTCATACACAAATTGAGTCTTTCATATTTTTTAGCAGAAGGTATACTTGAGGTGAACAAGCATGTAAATACATTTTAATTATAAATTTGGTCTGGACTACATGGCGGCTGTCCTTCTCACTTCACTAGCAAGGCTAAACTTGACCATGTGTCTGCATGTAGCTTCATAACTCGCCATTTTTAATTTGGCTGCCATTATGAAATATTGCCGTACATCATGCTTTCACTTCTTTCTCCTACAATTTGGACAGCATAGACTTCACAGTCAGTCAGAATACTCCTCGGACCATGCCAAAGACATGCTAGGAAAATCTTTGTTCTACGTCATACCTTCTGGCCGTGGCGGTGCCTGCCATAAAAATCCTTCGTCATGAAGCATCGAGTCCTAATAACTTCTTCATACCATTTCCTATCTCGGCCAAATCTCTCAGGAATCTAGAGGGAGTCGCCATGAATAGATCTGTGCATCAATACTGTGTCATATCCATAGCGCCACCCACTGGACACATGAAGTCAGACAAACATCATCCAATTGACATGACGTTCACTGCTTGTTTTCTTCCCGTCATGACATGCTTGTAACAGGTGAGCACGCAGTCCGACAACGCCGCAGTCGGACAACGCCGCAGCCCGACATGCACGGACTGTGAGGGCCCGTTCATCACTGCTTGCAGTTTTAATTTCACTTGATTTTGTGCCAAATTCAGAGTCATGCACATGCCTCTGGCATGGTGCTCAACTTTTGCTCTACGCTTTTCTCCATTCAGCTGGAAGTGGAGAGCAGTGTTGGGAATAACGCCCTTACAATAAATGGCGTTACTAAAGACATTACTTTTTTCAGTGACGGGTAATCTAACTAATTACTATTTCCATTGTTACAACACTGTTACCGTTACCAACTATTAAATGTGGCTCATACTGAAGCTGTTCATTGAAGCTGTTGTCATCCAACTTGGCTCTCAGCCACCGGAGCTGCAAAGCTGTTTTTTTTTTATTATTATCTTTAGCTTGGCGAGGGAGGAGGGAGGGGCAGGACAACCGCATAAGTGATGGTGATTGGCTCTCTAAGGTAGAGTGAGAGTTCGTAAGCCAATCAGAGGCAGTGTTCAGTTTACACACAAACCACACACGCACTCAGCAGCCTCGCACACACAAACTAGCAGAGGTGAGCTGCAGCACTGGCGAGTCCAAAGGGAAAGTTAATGTTTTCAAAGTGGAAGTACAGACACTACTTTAATCTCTTTTGTCTACGTCCATTGTTAGCAACTCTATTCTAATGAATCATCTCTCAGTGGCACACGCTTCTACAAAACTAGTAGCCAGAAACACCGTTGTTGACACTGTTGATGATGACAGCAGGCCAGGTCTGGCTAACGTGAGCTCTGCTAACCAAGAAGGACATGGAGCTGCCAAGCAGCTACAGCTGGATCTTTTTGCTCCAGCTTCACTAAAACTTTTCACAGACTGAACTGAATGCAATGATAGGCAGGTATGTTGTTGAGAACATGCTCCTGTTATCAACAGCTGACTCAGACTCCTTCAGAGCATTCACTGACAAAAATATCGGGGAGAACAGGAGCAGGTCCGCCATGCAGGAAGACATTCCAGAGGAAAATTTTACTACTCAAAGCTTGCTCCTTTACGGCTATGGAGCCGTAGGGGAGCTCAATGAGTGTCCTCATTTCAGTCTCGTTGTAGTCTTTTTTGGTCTCAAACATTTCTCATTTGATGAGGGAAATTTAACTACAATCCAGCTATGTGAAGTTTGGCTGTTGAGATGAACTGACCCTTCTAAGACACAGCTTTGACCTGCAGGGACAACGTCTAGGTCTTTTCCAGATAGTCTCATTAGCCCTGTGCTGCTACTATGTTCAGAACAACCCTGCAACCATAAGGAAGGACTTCAAGATCTGTGCCTGTCATGGCCTAAGTATCATACACTAGATCCAAGGTGTTAGTGCCTATCAACAATTTCAACTGTCTATTAGAGCAGTTCATTCAGGAGGTGAATGTTCAAGTTGGAGAGGGTATTCTCATAGAATGACTGCGATACTGTGGTCACGTGCGATACTGTATCAAGGAGGCAATTGCATCTCAGTCCATCACTGAGTTATTAGCTCTCATGTGCCCTGTAATGAGGGCTGGATCTAGTTTAAAGGCTATGTACGAACTGAGCCATTTTCACTGTCCCACAGGGACCGTTTCTCTTTAAGTTGCTTTCTCTTATCAGCTACTAAAGGTGGGATTCGATCATTAGGACATGAAGACACAATATGGCCATCCTCACCACACAGTACCATGGCTTTAGTCTGCTGTTAGGCCTTTGGTCTGCAGTGGAGTCTGTTTAGCTGTGTCGTGCTTAGTCGGATGCTTTGCACTCAATTAGTCATGTTGGCCTTTGTTTTAGGATGGTTTTGTGACTTTATACTTGTGAGCTGGCTCTGAAGCTCAGTAACGTCTTTTTAATTCAGCAACAAGATTGTCTTGAGAAGGCATGACTGATTCTGCTTTTGGTGTCTTCAGTCAGGTGAGTTGACTTTGCAGCTCAGTGACTTGTTTCCTCATTTCAGTGATGTCACTCTCTAATGATGTGTCTTTTTTCAAAAGGGTTTGCAGTTAAGAGATGGGCACTGACTTGATGCTTCGACACGCCAAGGTATTTCCTCGTTCCGGTTTCTTTAGCAGTGTGTCTATCCTCCTCAATGCGTAACTGTAAACTCGTAACTGTAACTCATCCTCCATATTCCAACATCCTCGACAGAATTGCGCAAAGGATGTCAGACAGCTTCACTGGCAGATACACTGCCTCTCAAGACTTTAGACTTTAGACTTTCATTCATCCCACATCAGGGTAATTCACTTGTGATAGTTGCGGGTAGACAGACATACAATAAGTACAAGAGCAGGTAGACATACAAACAATAAGTACAGGGGACATTAAACAAGTAGACTTAAAAAAACTACTAAAAAAAGTACAAAGTTTGCTATAGTACCAGTTTTGACTGAGCTGTCAGCAAGGTCGTGAAGGCGGAAGTCAGCTGATGGATCTACACACAGTGGTGACACACTAGCGACCATAGCAGTGACCAACGCAACCACAGAGAAGCAGAAGGGGAATCTCACTTGATAGTTAGGTGGAGAAAAAGCTTTGCTGGACAGCCACAAGCAACACAGTATGCAGAGAAACTGCGGAGAATCTCAAATCCGTGGTCAGAAGGCAGGAGAGTTTACTGTAGATCAGGCGAGAGGGGTTGGTCAGAGACAAGTAGGGTTGGCAACAGGGAATCAGGCCAAGGAAAAGTGCTGCAGAGTCTTGCATGACGGCAAAGAACAATTTGGCAATGAATGTCTGTGAGGCTGGAGTATACATGTCGGGTTGATAGTGATTAGGTGCAGCTATGTGCTCAGGTGAGTGGAGTTGACGGATTAGGTGAGAATGGCGGGTAACAAGGCAGGCAGAAGTGACCACGACTGTGGTGCTTGAACTGATTGCCTAGCAGTCTGCTATCGGCCAGTCTTAAGAGACACAATGCATTCTGTGGCTCCTGAGTATGTGTACATCGTGTCAGTCTTCAGTTCCAGTGATTTCTACAACTCTCATTTCTCTGTGAAGGAATAAGTGGAACACAAACTAGTTTGGCACCAAAACATTCATGAAGTCTGGTTCAGTAATTCATTTATTATAGGTCCTCTGAAAATTGACCTTAACTTGAGTAATGAGTTTTAGTCAGGGGTGCCCACAGCCCTTTTTAGCTTGCAAACTACTTTTAAAATGACCAGGTCAAAATGATCCACCTACATAGAAAATACTAAACATCTATCTATTAAGAGTATACTGTATAATGCATAACTGATAGAGGGAGAGAGTAATATAACTCTTGTTATTGCACATCAAAATTGACAGCAGTAATGCACATAGGTAACAGACAGCCATCAATATTGCACACAGTTTAGACATCGGGAGCTGGTGGTTTTCTCCGTAAAGTTTTTGAATGACTGAAAACTGACATGACACGTGACCCCTACAAGAAGAGATCTCGGACTGGTCATCCTGTACGTCAACCAGGTGGCATAGATTCGCCTTGGCTTTTCGGAGATTCATTCATTCATTACATTTCCTGCCTTGTCACGCGATCGACCCGCACTACCTTTGTAATCTACTTGTCGATCATGATCGATGTATTAGGCACCCCTGGTTTTAGTGATTATAAAAAGTAGTGTGAATCAAATGTTCTCTGTAGCATGGCCTCTTAACTTCTTCTGAGTGATTCTGATTGATAACAGCTGGTGACTTTTCTGAGCTGAATTTTAATAGAGCTTGTTTAATACAGCCATTCGACTCAACCACACACACTACAATGGGAAAGTCCAAGGAGCTCAGCATTGATCTGAAAGAGAACATTACTGATGTGAACAAGTCAGGAAAGACACTTAAAGCCAATTCAAAGTTACAGGTCTCCAGACCAACTGCACAAACAACTGTAAGTATAAAGTTCATGGCGCAGTTGTGTCACTGCCACGATCAGGAAGAAAACAGAATCTATCACCTGCTGCTGAGAGAAAACTGATCAACCATAACCACTAAAAAGCAAGTCTGTGATGAATTAGAAGCTGCTGGAAGACAGCTGTCAATTTCCACAGTCAAGTGTGTTTTAAATCAACATTGGCTGAGAGGTTGCTGTGTTAGAGAGAAGCCCTTGATCTAGAAGGGGCACCTTAACGCTAGACTAAACTTTGCTGTTGATCACATGGACAAAGAAAAAGCATTCTGGAGGAACTCTGTGGTCACACAAAACGAAAATGTAGTTGTTTGGCAGCAATGAGCAGCAATATGTTTGGAGGACAGAAGGTGAGGCCGAGAAAACCATACCTACTGTCAAGCATGGTGCTGGTAGTATTATGGTGTGGACGTGATGCTCAATGTTTCTGGAGATGGCAGTTTCAGTTAGTTAGTCCATCACGTTGGTCTAGACTGAAATATCTTCTGGATGGATGGTCACAATTTTAAGCATTTTGACATTGATTTTGACAAAGGTTAAATCCAGTGGCTTTTGGGATTCTACACCATTTACAATAGCACCACAATGAGGTTGATCGTTTTGGTTCAGATTGAAACAGCCCACAATCATTCATTCCTGTTCCCTCAGGGAACAAAAGTAGGGAAGCAGTTTAGTGTATATGCTGTAGCGTCAGTTACATCAGAACCGGAGAGTATATTTCATTGAAAGAAGAGCAAAGAACGACACTGAAAGCTTTTCTCAATGGAAAAGATGTTTTTACTCTTCTTGCCACCAACTTCCACAAGGGTTATGGTTATGGTGGCACTCTCCTACTGTTGATCTGATTGGTTTAAGTTAGCAAGTGATAGTTGGTGATGGACAGATGGTTTGACCAATCCCCTGCTTAGATTTGTGTGAACATGCTGGGCACCAGACTGGAACCAGAAATAGCCTCTCTGACCGAGAGGTGAGTTTGATGAAAGAGTACAGAGGTGATTCACAGTGACTCTGCTCAGAACTATGATCAGGAGTAATGCATTGGCAATGGAGTAACAGAGAGTCAGGCCTTTGCAGTGCATGAAAACAGCATGTAGATCCAGAATATTTTCACATCTTACTCCGTGAATTAAAGACTTATTTGGACCAAACCAGAGGGGACTGAGGGAAGCAAAACCAAGACTGTGCTGGTGGGTTTTATTAAGTCTATGTTGAGTTTAAGGTTACAAGGCAGTTAAGCTCATGTTGGTTTGGTGAATGAGAGAAACCTTACTGTGATGGTGTACACTTGTATATTTCTGTTAAGTGAGGAAAAAAGTTTATTTTCTGTACTTATTAGACTAAGTAGTGAACTGACTTGCACATCTCCCAGCTGAAACTGACAATCACCTCTAACGGTACAAAGTGGTATTAGGAGACAGGATGGGCCAGGGGTAGCTGGTTAGCATGCTGTAACATAACGTCAATGTAAAATTCCAACCAGGTCCTACAAATTGTCCTTTTGCGATTCAGTTTTTCCATAATGCAGCTTTGAGAGTTATAAAACACACAATCAGTGTAGTACTGTATATTTTAATAAACATGTTTAAGTCCTGATTACTGCATGGGGAGGAGACCCATCTCAATGAAAATGAGCTACATAACTCTGTTCCAAACCTGCTCTTTAACAATGCCTTCAAAATAACAGCCTCCCCTGCTGAAACCGTTCTCTCCTTTTCTGTTTCTCTGCCACACAGAAACAGATGCACGCACAAGCACATACACATGGACTGAAACACATCCCCCTTTCCCTCCCCTGCTCTCTCTTTGCTGTGCTGCTTCTTTAATTCAAATTCTGTCATGCTCGTTCCAGGCTGCTGGCTCCAGTCTCTCTCTCTCTCTCTCTCTCTCTCTCTCTCAAGGAAAATAAAAGTGAGGGGAAAAAAGCTCTTTGAGGGACAAAGCTGACAGAACCACACATGGACAAATACACCAAGCTGAACTAAACAGCAAATGTGAAAAAGTCTGCTGTGCAATTGGATTCTTGCAGGAACATTGAGCATCATCTTCTCCCTACTCCTCATCTCTGTTATACACTCATTATTTTACTTTACTTTTACCTAGATCTCTCTCATCCCTGCCCTACTGGCAGAAGGGAACATGCTTATTGTAGTATTTTAATGATCATCATGTAGACATACTTTAACAATACAGATAATAATAAAGAATAACCAAAATTGAAGCACCATAAGTAGCCTTAATTTAAGTCTTTAGTATGCATCCAGCTCTAAAAGATTTTAACCAACACTTCCTCTAATATAACTTGAGAATCATTTTGTCAGAGATTCCCTTTTAAGTAAATAGTCATCGTCTGGAATAGGGCTGCACGATTCTGGAAAAAATGTGAATCACGATTTTTTTGCTTAGAATTGAGATCACGACTCTCTGGCACGATTTTTTTCACAAAATGTTTATTGCACTGATGAACTTGAACAAAACAAAAAGAAAACATGATAGTATGGCAGATACTACTATGCCTCTGCCAAAGCAATGTTTTTTTGTTCATTTCAAGTTCTATCATTGGATGAGAAATTATTTTTACACAAATAAAAAATTAAAAAAATTTGTCTCCCAAAATGAGAGGGCATCCTTTTATACCTCATGTTGTACAGTGTTTATTGGGGCCGTATCTTAAGCTAGGTGATACGTGATAGCTGCTGTGATCGGCTTTCTAAAACGGAGGCATAATTTTCTTCCTTTTCCAAAAGCCGCCTCAGAGGTAGAGGTAAACATGTGACGTGACGTGAGCCCGACGTTGGGCTGTGAGCAGTTGACAACGAATTTGTCTTCAAAATAAGAGCTTTACATTACACCCCATTGGAGTTTAGAGCTGGGTTCTTAGCGGGGGGCTTTTAATTTGAAAGTAGCGACCGTTCCTAGATTGTGGCTACAAAAACAAGATAACACAACCATACAGCTAGAGATCCAGGAGACGCTAGCATCTCCTGATCTCAGCGGCTGTCCAGTTGCTCATCTAGCAGGCGAGGCGGAAATAAGTGGACCCTCCGAGGCGGGAAATCGGCGGACCAAAACAGACCCCCAGTTTGCCGCCCTCTGTCTAAAACTGCGGACCTAGCCGCCAAAAGGACGGGCAGATTGGCGGCTTGCTGCCCCGTCTAAAAACGGCTTCTCACTCACTCCTTCCATACACTTAACTGCAGGCGGGCTTCCGCCACTGAATCACGTGTTGTACAGCCGCTTTACCACAGGTTGAGGGCGGAGGCAGCGGCAGTGCTGCGTTTTGGGGCGCTTCAAAAAATCCGGGAGGAAAATAGGAGCATTTGTTTGTGATTCAGCTGAGATATAAAATGCTTCAGAATCGCTGTGTGTAGATATGAGATCACGTGTATGTGTGAATCGAGATCGCGATTTTTTAACGATTTTTTGTGCAGCCCTAGTCTGGAATATTTTATTATTATTATTTCCTTTAGAGCCTCAGAAGATATCACACCCGTCTAGCCCGCCATCTTGGATCCCGTCTGTGCATGTGCACGCCCGCACAGTGCGACCAGTCCTCGCTCCGACCGAGCTTCAAACCAAGCAAAAAAACACTGCATGAAAAGTGGGATTTTCGTCAGTATGCGGCACTGTAGATTGACGTGGAATTTCAGGTTTGCAGCAATTTGCAGGCAACACTGAAAACTGACGTAAATTGTCAGAAATTGACGTGGGCCTTGCTTGGCAGTTGTCCCCCCATGACCCCCCTCCCCCTGATTCTAGGGGAGGCTTTAACATGTAAATGAAAAGGCTGTGAGCTATACAAATGCAAATCAGGGTAGCAGGGGGAGTTTTACCCCAGGTAACCTTGTTCTAAAAGGTGTTAACTTCATTTTAAGAAAATCTCTGGTATAAATAGATCAGGCTCAGTATAGCTTAATTATAAACCCTTATATTTGAGCTTGAATGGATTTATTTAATGAAAGTATGCTAGATCAATTACTGTGTATGTCATTAGCAATGGCCAATGTTATGTAAAAAAGATTATTTATTCTTTTCTCTCTCTCTCTCTCTCCTGGGAACAAGTTAAAGATAAAACTCCAGTTGTTAAGAAGTTAAAATGTGCATTAAATATTTTGAGATAACCAAGATATTAAAATGTAAAAAAAAAAAAAAAAGTATTTCTATCATTTCATGGGTTCTGAATGTTTTAAAAGCAGTTGAAAAGTAATTCTTATTGCCTGTGAGAGTTCATGACCTGTAAGAGTTTTCACACTTCCGGGTAGACCGGCGCGTGAGTGACGAGGAAGAAGGAGCGGAGAGTTAATGGCGTCGAGCAGCTGACGGTGGACTGTGTGTGTCGTGTTTTATCACTAACAGACTGAACTGTTGTCTGACGACGTGCTGTGAGTGTGTGAGTTGGACTCTCCATCGCAGTCGAAGTGTTTGTTTTTTAATGGACACGAAGCAAGTTCGGCTAAGATAGCTAGCAGGAGCTAAGCTAGGCTAGCAGGAGCTAGGCTAGCGGCCCGGTCATTGTCGAGAGGACGTCTGCGCGGACGGGAGAAGCTTTGCCGGGTCGCCACGAAGAATGTCGCCGACGGACGGCGCTTCCCTGCGGCAGAGGGACACGGAGGTTTATCGCTGCGAGCATTTTGTTTTCACAGACCAACCTCGCCTCATAACAAGGCCGCGACCTCCTGTTAGCTCGGAGCCACGTCTGCAAGTCCAGATTTACACGATGCCGATAATGACGCCAGCATTGTGTGTAAGTAACCTTAACTGTTACTGTTTTCTCCCTGTTTTAATTTTACTGTGTCTTACGTTTTCTTTATTCATACCAGTGTTTTCAATTGTTTTCCAGCTGCCTGTGAGACATTACGAGACAGTACGCAGGACAACAAACAAGCAGATCTTGCATTGCAGGCTGACGCTGTGAGGAGTTGAGCTCGGAGTCGATCGAGGACAAAGAGGGTAAGATTTATTAGATTAGATCCGTTTTTGGTTAGTGTGACTATTATTCTATTAAATGATAGATGTGTTGTATCCACACGCAGTGCATCGCGCAGTACTGATCGTCTTTATTTTTTGTTTTTACAGCTGCTGGAAGCGAGCCAGAGTGCTAGCTGAGGATGAGGTGGACTTTTCGATGTGCGCCGCCATGGACCTGATGTCTGAGGAGGAAGACGGCACAAGATGGCGGGTGTCCGGATGAATTGTGCGACCTCCGTCCTTTCGCAGTCGGGAGCTCACCGAGCTCTGCGGCACACTGCAGTTACATGAGAGGCGATTCCGAAGTACAGAGCAGCGCACCACAGACGTCTGCAGAAACAGACACTTCGCGGTGCTGCAGGATTTTGGGCCTCTTGAGCTTCCCGTTTGTTGTGTGGGCAGATTATGCTTTGTACGTGCTGTGTGTTTGTGCTAATAAAACTCTTTCTTTGAATAAACAACTCCTTCCTGGTAAATGTTCCTTTCCTCAGTAAATTCATTCATGTCATTGATGATATCATAAATATAAATGAATGAATAAATCATATAAATATATAAACATAATATATATATATATATATATATATTCCCACCGGGGTCTACATTTATAATGACCCATGGTGACCAATCACGAGTGATTTTGCTTGTTTATGAGTAGTGGTTTCATCCAATACTGAGTGAGGATATTCAAGCCAGCCCACACGTTCTCTGGCCAGGCGTGGTTTCGCTGCTATTCATATGCCAATTGGAGCCGTTCGCACATCCGGGAGCTCCACTGACGTCATGGTTCGTTTCCGACAATTTTCGGCACAGACAAACGCCACGTTCACAGCCTGTAAATTGTCGTTAACTCCCGAAAATTAAGGAGATTTCCGGGCGTTTACGGGGCCGAAAATCCCACTTTTCATGCAGTGAAACCTGACCTGTGTAACAGGTCATAAACACAATAAATCTCTGTTAAATCCTCAATTTACACAAACAATTATTTCACAGTCTCTGAGTTGTAATGTTACTGCTACGGTGCTTTTTCATCTCAAAATGGTGGCGGAGCGGTCTCTTAACTCACAACTCCGTCGCCCACACAACTACTGCACATATCTTTCATTCACACAGCGTACATACACTTGTATAACATTCACAGTCTTCATAAACACAAAATATTAACTGGTTAACAGTTTATGGCAACATACAAGTATGTGCAAGGAAATAAACACAAAACTCACCAAAACCGATGTGGTTTAGTTCTCATAAAATCCCCCGTCAGTTCCCGACCAGGCAAGTTATGTTTCTCAACTGCAAAATCAACTTTTTCACTCTTTTCTCTGCTTGTTAACTACCGCTCCTTATCTCCGGTTTCTCCTCTGCTCTCTCCCTCTGCTGCAGCGTCTCTCAGGTGCTGCGTCTAGCGTCACTCGCCTCTTAAAGGGGCAGCGACATTAATTTTCTGTCAACATACTTTTAATCTTCAACATTAAATTATTGTTGTATTAACAGTTTTAATTAACTCTGAGAAATCAATTTACATTAAATGTATCACTTTTAACTTTTAAACTTATTTATGCAGCTTTTAAACTATTTATTCTTATTTATATGTCATATTTTAACATGAGTTACATCCTCCCCTCTTTACCTAATGCACGTCCCTGTGCATTTTGAATCTATACCATCATAACTCTAGGGGTTTTTGGAAAGCTAGGTTCTTCAAGGGAGTCTGTAAACACATCACTCAAGGTTTGAAATAAAGACTGAACTACTGTAACCAACGGGTTCCCTAGCTCAGGATAAGTCAGTCTTTTAGCCGCTTTTCTGTCTCTGATAGGTCTCCTAGAACAGTCGCTTTCGGTCTGGTTGTCAGTTCGGTCCATAACACTTGTGTTTTCTTTGCTCTCCTGAGCGGGTTGAGTAGAAGAATGGACATTATCCAGATCTTCCTCAGGTAGGTTTCCAGTTTCCTGTCCAGCTGTTGAGCTGCTCTCTTCAGGATCAAGTAAGTCATAGTCTGCAGGAACGGGTAAGTTCAGGTCACAAGTCTCTACTGGAACATCCTCAGGGAAAGCTCCGGCTACATCTGAAGGATCTTGCTCAGTAGCAGTCAACTCTTTCAAAGGTTCCGGTTCAATCCGTTCTGTTAAGTGTTCCATGGGTTCAGGGGTCAGGTCGAAACCTAGTGTTTCCACTCTTAGGTTTCTATGGCCATCATAATGATACTCCTCAGAGTCAGATTGGGATTCATCCCCATCAGCCCGATCTGAACAGCCATTTTTAGGATGTTGTCGAGTTCTTGGTCGCTTTACTGCCTTTGGTGGGTAAGTTTCACTTTCGATTGGGGTCACAGGAAGGAAACCGCACGGCAGCAGGAGGTCACGATGACGAGTTCTTTGTGGACCATCTCTCGTCTCGGGTCTCACAACATACACTGGGATGTCTCCAGACTGTCTCAGGACAACATACACGTCAGATTCCCACCTGTCGGCTAACTTGTGCTTGCCTCTAAGGCGGACGTTCCGAACCAAAACTCTGTCGCCTTCATTCAAGGTGGAGTCAACAACATGTTTGTCAAACCTCGCTTTGTTGCGATTGGCTGTCTTTTTAGCATTCTCAGTTGCTACTCTGTAACTGTCTTCAAGTTGGGATTTCAAATTCGGACATATTGCGAGTGTGAGCCTGGCTGGTGGTTGACTGGTAGGCCAAAGGCTAGGTCATCTGGCAATCTTGGCTGGCGCCCGAACATTAACTCGTAAGGGGTAAAGCCGGTTGTCTCGTTCTGGTTTGACGTACTCCCGCCAGTGACTCTTTTTCTGGTTCTCGAGGGTTCCCAACATGTTGAGCAGGGTCCTGTTGAACCGTTCTACAGGGTTCCCTCTCGGATGGTAAGGGGTGGTTCTTATCTTTTGGGTGCCAATGAGCTCACACAGTTCTTTTATTGTTCGGGACTCAAAGTCGAGACCTTGGTCACTGTGGAGTTTTTCAGGGAAGCCATAGTGGACGAAAAAGTGATCCCACAGGCTCTTGGCCACTGTCCTGGCTTTCTGGTTCGGGGTGGGGACTGCCAATGCATATTTCGTAAAATGGTCGGTAATGACCAGAATGTCTTTGGTGTTACTGGAGTCCGGCTCCACACTGAGAAAATCCATGCACACAAGCTCGAGTGGTCTTGTAGCCACGATGTTGACAAGCGGTGCGGCTTTCTCTGGCATGGTCTTACGTCGTATGCAGCGGTTGCAGGTTTTGACCTTAGTTTCCACCTCAGCTGACATTTTGGGCCAATAGAAACGCTTCCGGACGAGGTCTAGGGTGCGCTCTGTGCCCATGTGACCCATGTCGTCGTGGAGGCTCTTGAGGACTAGAGATCTCAGGGCTTCAGGGAGCACAAGCTGGTAGTGAGTCTGAGCAGCTTCTTGCCGGCTGCGATATAAAACACCATTAAAGACCTCAAGTTTGTTCCACTCTCTTAATAAGAGACCAAGCTCAGGAAGTTCCTTCCTCAAGGATGGTGGGGGTTTCTCTCCCGACTCCACTTGCCTGAGTACTTCACGAATGCAGGGGTCAGCATTTTGCTTGTCTCTTAGTTCAGCTGGTGTTAACGAGGGGACAACAGGTAAGCCACCAAGCTGATCCTCCTCTTCAAAGCTTTGTGGGAGAGCTCTTGGATGATGGGCAAGTGACACAACCAAGGTGGTGCTTGGTGAGGTTTCCCCAGAGTGGTTGTTGATCACTTGATGAACCAAGTGCTTCTCACAGATGGCCTTGATGGTGTTTTCGTTCAGGTTTGCATAATCTGCTTCTGACAGGTGTCTTTTTGTGAATTGCTGTATCCTCTCCAACTCTTTTTGTGATGATGTGTCATCAGGCAATCTGCCATGAGGACGCCTGGACAGCCCGTCCGCGTCTTGATTTTGCTTACCGGCTCTGTATTGTAGCTGGAAATCGAACGTCGACAGAGCGTCCAACCATCTGTAGCTCGAATGTATGTTAATGGATTGCTATCGGTGACAGCAAGGAAGGTGTTGTAAGGTGTTCCCGTACAGGTAGTCCTGGAATTTCTCTGTTACTGCCCACTTAAGGGCAAGGAATTCCAATTTGTGCGCAGGATACCTGGACTCACATTTCGACAGACCTCGACTTGCATAAGCAACAACTCGCTTCTGTCCCTGTTGCTCCTGGTAGAGGGCAGCACCGAGGCCCGAGGTGCTCGCATCTGTATGTAAAATGTAGGGGAGCTTGGGATCAGCAAATCCGAGGATGGGTACAGTTGTCAGTTTTTCGATTATGGTGTCGAACGCTGCCTGGCAAGCAGGCGTCCATCTGTCACCAAAGATGTCTTTTGGGTTGTAGTATTTCTCAGGGCTCACTGTGGTTTTAGTACACTTTCTCAGCGGCGGATAGCCAGCAGTGAGCTCGTTGAGTGGCTTCACAATCTTTGAGTAGTCTTTTACAAACCTGCGGTAGTAACCACAGAAACCCAGGAAGGTTCTTAGCTCTTTCAGGTTGTTTGGTTTTGGCCAGGTTTTTAATGCTGCTACTTTGTCAGGATCCGTTTCGATGCCCTTTTCAGACACGATGTGGCTGAGGTATTTTACAGATGTTTGGAAGAACTTGCACTTCCCTGGCGACAGTTTCAAGCCAAATTCTTTCAATTGGTTGAGCACGCGCATCAACCTTTCCTCGTGTTCCTCCAGTGTCAAGGAGAAGACGATGAGGTCATCAAGAAAAACTAGGGCTTGCTTCAAGTTCAACTCTCCCGGGCAACATCAGGCATCCTGTTGAATTCGAAGAATCCTTGTGGGTAGACGAATGCAGTTTTGTGTTTGTCTGCTTCCTCCATCTCTATTTGATAGAAGCCTGATTTAAGATCGAGCACTGAGAACCACTTGGACCCGGTCAACGCCGAGAAGGACTCTTCAAGATTAGGTAAGGCATATGAATCTTTTACTGTTTGGCTGTTCAATTTTCTGTAGTCTATGCAGAGTCTGACATCGCCATTCTTTTTCCTGACGACTACAATCGGCGAGGAGAAAGGTGACTCGGATTCACGGATGACTTCTGCATCAAGGAGTTGCTGAAGATGGGTTCACACAGCCTCTATGTCCTGGGGGTGTATAGGTCTCAGCCTATGTTTGAATGGCGTCTCGTCACTGAGGTTTATGTGGTGTTTTATTTTGTCAGTGCGGCCAAAATCAAGCTCATGCAGTGCAAACACCTCCGGCATGGAACTCAGTTTCTCAGTTATCCTCTCTTTCCACTCACTGGGTACAGGAGAGTCAGTGAAGTCAAGGTTGAGATTTGGTTTTTGGTCAGGTTTTGTGGGGGTGTCTGAGTCAGGGGTCTCGACAGGTTGAACACTCCTGACAGCGTGTATCTCTGCTATCACAGCCTTTGGAGACAGGGTGATGTCATGGCGTGACTCGTTCTTGAGTATGACTGGTATGCAGCGTGGCAGCTTTGGTGGTAGACTTACCAGTCCATCTGTCACCAGGATGCCACCTGGCAGGGAAGGTGACTTTGGTGACTCTACCATCACCCACTTTCCATCATCAGGTGTCGTGCAGCTCACTGATCCTTCAAGGACTTTGGTCTGTCCAGCTGCAATGGTCTCAAAGTCTTTACTATGAAGCCTCACCTCTCCCAGGCTGGAATCAACAGAATGCCTTTTCCTGATTCCGAGGGTCTTTAAGACATTTTGTAGCCATAAGGAAGGGACTCATAGTTCTGAGGTGTGATGTCTGCATACTTTTCATAAAGAACATCCAAAGTATTTGTGCCTATAAGCACTGATGACAAGGTGGAGCGCATGTCAGGTACAACCAAAGCCAGCGTGGGCACCTCAATGTCCACTCCAAGCAAGCTCTTTGGGAATCTGACGGTGGCCTGAACATAGCCAAGATAAGGGATGCTTTGACCGTTGGCTCCTTCCAACTCAAGCAGGTCATTCAAGGAATTCATAGGTAAGTGAGACAGGTTCTCTAGATAGAAAGAGTAGGGGATTGTTGTTACTTGAGAGCCTGAATCCAGCAAGCAACTGCAGTCTTTGTCACCTATGGTCACTTGTGCGGTGCACTTGGCTCCAATCAGACCTTTCGGCAGGGTCACTGACTGTTTTTGTGTGTGAGAGAACACACAGGCTCTGTACAGCTTCTTTTTGGGACACTTGGTCTGTGTTCCAGTCCCCGTTTGTCCCACAACCGGAACTGGGTCTAGTTTAAAGGATCAGGCTTTGAAGCATCATTATTAATGTCCCATGCTAACTGCTTTCCTTTTAGCTGCTTCCTCTTCTCAGCTACAAGAGATGAGTTTGGCTCATTTTCACACTGAGGCTTAATGTGTCCGTCCTCTCCACATCTAAAGCAATACCAGGGCCTTGATCTATTGCTTGTGTTGCTGTTTACATCTCGGCTATGGGGCTGCAGCCTTTGAGATGTTGGAGCTGTTTTGGGAGCTACTGGTCTGGCAGCTGATTTAGCCTTTCTACTGTCTTTCTGTGTGATACGTGTCTGAGTCTCAAGGAAGTGTGCACCTGCAGAGCAGAATCTTCATTTCTCACTATGTGCTCACTATTACTTTCTGTATGTCAGGTGGATTGACGTCAGAAGGTTTCAGAGCAGGCTGTGTCTTTTCTTTAGATGGTGTCGGTGGTGGAGACCAATGATGTTGAACATGCTGCTCTGGGGCCGTACTGGGCAGGGGGCTTACCTGTACAGCATTTTCAGGGTCATGTCGCTCTGGGGTATCAGGTGGGTTCTGCTCCACATCTTCATTTTGGGTTTCTGAGTGATCTAGATCGACAGTCTCACTGATGACAGAGAGCTCTTCTCTGAGGACAGCTGCAAAGTCTTTGCCAGTCTGTTTTGCAATGTCCTTTAACTCTGAAAGGTAAGTCTGTGTAGCCGTTTTGCTAGCTACAGGTGTGTAGACACTGGCTAAGGCTCTAATGTGATAAGTGACATCAGTCTGAGTCTTACTGTTAAGTCTGTGTGGCAATGAAGGTAAGAGAGACTGTATAGCTGTACCATACACATACTCTACTACAACCTGTTTGCCTGATGCTGGCTCAGCGAGATCTACTGGGATTGTCCTTTGAATGGAATCATATTGTTTCAGGAAGTCAAATAGTTCTTCATCAGTTTCTGTACCGGCTATACCACTAACTATGACTGAATTAGGGATTTTCACACTACTTGTTTGAATGACATCCATATTGAATCGCTGATAACAATACTATACGGTCTCTGGTTTCTAGTCTTAAATGCTTTAAGCCACTCCTGGCTAGCTCGCCATGTTTGTAGCACCGGTATCACACCATTTACTGCGCCACTGGACTAGTTCTAGGTTCTAAGGAGTGGGGAGCAATTTACTGAATGCAAAACGCACATATAAAACACAGTACACAAACAAAAAGAGTACTCTGCAGGTTCTTAATATTGAGGCAATTATAATAAATGAAAAGGTATTTCACTCTTTTTTTGTTCTTTAGTTCACCTAAGTTATTTTAGTCAAGCTAAGTTGAACTGGACCAGTCTTTTTTCCTTAGGTTACACCTATTTTGGAATTCCTATTTTTCTTCTTGAGTTAACTCTTTTTTTCCTTCCTTTACAGGCAAGAAAATACCTTCAAATACACAATCAAATCAAAGTGAACCACAATCATTTCAAATCACATTTAAATATATTAACTCAATATACAAATAAAAGTATGACACTTTCAATTCAAGTTCGAGTCCAAATGAGAGTTCAAGTGTTCAGTTCAATGAAAAGTTTCAGTTCGATTCAGTCCAAAAAATAATAATCCAATCGGTTCTCTGTTCAGTTAAAAAATAATAATCCAATCAGCTCTCAGTTCAGTTCAAAAATAATTCCTGATACTCCTACCGCTCTGGCAGCGAGTCACCATATGCAGAAGATTTCCTCACTGAAGTGATGGAGAAGGTGAGAATGAAGATCTGGGTCTAGCCCGCCATCTTGGATCCCGTCTGTGCATGTGCACGCCCGCACAGTGCGACCAGTCCTCGCTCCGACCGAGCTTCAAACCAAGCAAAAAAACCTGACCTGTGTAACAAGTCATAAACACAATAAATCTCTGTTAAATCCTCAATTTACACAAACAATTATTTCACAGTCTCTGAGTTGTAATGTTACTGCTACGGTGCTTTTTCATCTCAAAATGGTGGCGGAGCGGTCAACTCCGTCGCCCACACAACTACTGCACATATCTTTCATTCACACAGCGTACATACACTTGTATAACATTCACAGTCTTCATAAATACAAAATATTACCTGGTCAACAGTTTATGGCAAAGCATTTGCTTGTTAACAGCTACGTTTTTAGCTAGGCTCTCCGCCAGAAAAGAAAAGTACAGCACGGTAAATGTGCAAGAAAATAAACACAAAACTCACCAAAACCAGTGTGGTTTAGTTCTCATAAAATCCCCCGTCAGTTCCCGACCAGGCAAGTTATGTTTCTCAACTGCAAAATCAACTTTTTCACTCTTTTCTCTGCTTGTTAACTACCGCTCCTTATCTCCGGTTTCTCCTCTGCTCTCTCCCTCTGCTGCAGCGTCTCTCAGGTGCTGCGTCTAGCGTCACTCGCCTCTTAAAGGGGCAGCGACATTAATTTTCTGTCAACATACTTTTAATCTTCAACATGAAATTATTGTTGTATTAACAGTTTTAATTAACTCTGAGAAATCAATTTACATTAAATGTATCACTTTTAACTTTTAAACTTATTTATGCAGCTTTTAAACTATTTATTCTTATTTATATGTCATATTTTAACATGGGTTACAAAAAGCTCAAATAAAGAGGTACACCAAATGACAACAGACATTGTTGCTGACTATACGTACCTCAGTCTGAGCTCAGTCGGGCTGTGGTGGTGGTTAAATGCAAAAGGCAGCATGCTAACATGTAAATGGGGACAATGATAACATGGTTAGGAGGTAATTGTCACCATCTTAGATGAAAACAAGTTCTCCATCCAGAAAAGCCTTCAGTGTTGTTCTTTGTTCTTCTTTCAGTGAAATAATCTCTTCAGTTATGATGAAATTGATGCTGTAGCAGCTACGCTAACTTCTTAAGGAGCCACAATTCAAATGACCACTTGCTTCTCTCACTGGTCTTCACACCTTAACCCCTCCCTGTAGCTGCCAGTAGGTCCTTATAGAAAGCTGATGGACTGACAACTATAAGTACAGGTGTGAACATCACCAAGATGCATTGAGGACACATTTGAGATCCACTCCTTCAAACCACTTTCATAGGTGATCTGGTCATGTAACCACATTTTTTTCGCAGTTTGTATGCACATGTGTTATGACAAAGAAGTAGTAGTATTAATAGTAGTAGTAGTAGTAGTAGTAGTAGTAGTAGTAGAAGAAGAAGAAGAAGAAGAAGAAGAAGAAGAAGAAGAAGAAGCCACAAAAACAGGCAGAATGGATTCCACACCATGTGCTTCACAGTAATGCAAATAACATGCTTTGTGAACACATTGTCTGTTTCAACTTATCCAACCACTGAACTAGTAACCTCAATATCACCAGTCTCCCTCAACAAGTGATTTTAAGAGTTGCTTCATGAGGAGAAACTTAACAAACTTTGTGAAATGGCTAAAAACAAATTCTGAATCACTGTCTCCTTTTTGTAAATTCAACATTAAATCAGAACATGAAGTTGTTTGTCTCCTTGTAAAAAGTGTCAGTTTGTGGCAGTATGTCTGTACCAGCCTGTCTGCTTCTGTGTCTAAAGTGCTAAAGTCTTACCTGCTAATATTTAGCTGCTGTTTGAACACACTGTTTACACTGATTTCACAATTTACACTCACAGAAGACAACATTTTTTTTGGACATTTTCTTCTGTATTTGGTTTCACATCTTCACAACCATTCAATCTTCATCTTAATGTATGACCTTACATAGTGTGAACCATTTTTCAGTTTTTTTTAAAAAAAACACCACAAAAGAAACCTAACATTTGGCCTCTTGACTTTGAGAAGATAAATGAAAAATAGACAAGTTATAAAGAGATGAAGGGTGTTTCTGGGAAATATACATTTTCCACTTTTTCCAAATTTCCTTCAAATTTATGTTGCTGAAGCCTCTTCAAAAAGGTCACTTTCCATTCCAAAGATTTCATGGATAATGTCGTACCAGTTCACTATAGATGGAGCATTTGGCTGGAGCCATTTCCTTGTAATTGCTTTTCTAGCAGCAATATTTAGGATATCAATTGTTTTGTTATGTATTTAATATTTGTAGAAGTTGAACATAAAAGGCCAAAGAGGACTTCGTACCATTTAAATAGAATTTTTGTCCCAAATACAGTAACTAATTCTGAATCAAAACAAGTGATAGTTGTGGTCTTCCTGGGAGCCGCAGTTCCTCCAGCAGCTGGAGCTGTCTGAGTGATGAGATTTCTGAGCAGGTGTGATGAAAAATCTATAAACACTCTTCCAGCTGAACACCCTCCATGCAACTGAGCTCGTTATTCTCCACTGAAATTCACAATATTCCTTCCAAATTTTCTCTGAGATACAACTGCTAGATTCCCTCTCCCATTAATAAAGGTGGAGCTTGTTAGCTTAATCTCTTGAAAAGCCCTATATAGTCTTGAAATTACTTTAAGCCCTCAATCTGTTTTGTAAGCACTAATACGAAACTTCAATAAGCTATTTTCAAATGCTGTTTTACTCTGCAACATGAAGCTGTTAATATGGTGCCGTACCTGAAAAATCTGAAGAAGTCACTGTTATTTAATCCATGTAGTCTTTTCAGTGCTTGAAAGTCACTCAGTGTCCCCTGATTGAAAACAGTACAATATGAGGAGATATGATTTGGCATAAAATCAGTGTCATTCAGGATCTTAATTTCTTCCAACAGACCATAATTGTTAATAACATTTAGCCACATTTTCAGAGATAAATTAATCCATTTATTCCCTGTTTCCATTGAATAATAATATTTACTTAATAAGTCTTTTATCCCCTTATGGAGCAGGAATTGGAACAGCTCCCGACATCTTCTCTTCGATTTCTTTCCATCTCGCCCAGTAATCGTGAGTGCACCAACAATACGAAATCTTCAGTTTGGCCGATATATATAATAGTCTTTCAGACAGAGGAGTGCAAGTCCTCCCTTATCTTTCGTCAATTGAAGAGTTTGAAATCTAATCCTTGTTTTTTTTCCTTGCCAGATGTATCTAGATAACAATTTATCCCATACTTTGAATTGTTAATCTGTTATTTCAATTGTAACAGTCTGAAACAAATATAACACCCTCAGCAAAATTTAAATTTATACCAACTCAATCTGTGACTCAAAACCTAATACTGGCATTAATTTCCACCTCCTTATGTTTTCCTTTATCTTCAAGTTAAAATTTAAATCACACAAATTGGTTAGCTCTTTCAGGATGTTTATCCATTCATCCATCCATTTTTGTCCGCTTATCCGGGGCCGGGTCGCGGGGGCAGCTGCCTGAGCAGGGACACCCAGACTTCCCTCTCCCCGGACACTGCCTCCAGCTCTTCCGGGAGGATCCCAAGGCGTTCCCAGGCCAGCTGAGTGACATAGTCACACCAGCGTGTCCTGGGTCTTCCTCGGGGTCTCCTCCCAGTAGGACATGCCAGGAACACCTCCCGAGGGAGGCGTCCCGGGGGGCATCCGAAACAGATGCCCGAGCCACTTCAGCTGGCTCCTCTCGATGTGGAGGAGCAGCGGCTCTACTCCGAGCTCCTCCCGGGTGACAGAGCTCTTCACCCTATCTCTAAGGGAGCGCCCTGCCACCCTGCGGAGGAAACTGATTTCGGCCGCTTGTATCCGGGATCTTATTCTTTCGGTCATGACCCAAAGTTCATGGCCATAGGTGAGGGTAGGAACGTAGATTGACTGGTAAATCGAGAGCTTCGCCTTTCGGCTCAGCTCTCTCTTCACCACGACAGACTGATACAATGACCGCATTACTGCGGCCGCTGCGCCGATCCGCCTGTCAATCTCACGCTCCATCCTTCCCTCACTCGTGAACAAGATCCCAAGATACTTAAACTCCTCCACTTGAGGCAGGAACTCTCCCCCAACCCGGAGGGAGCAAGCCACCTTTTTCTGGTCGAGAACTATGGCCTCGGATTTGGAGGTGCTGATTCTCATCCCAGCCGCTTCACACTCAGCTGCAAACCACCCCAGGACATGCTGGAGGTCCTGGCTCGAAGGAGCCAACAAGACCACATCATCCGCGAAAAGCAGAGATGAAATCCAGTGGCCTTTACTCCTAGATATTTAATATGATCCATATCCCAGTTTAGTTTGATCTTTGAGCTGATGATCTGGCTAGGTCTATAGTTGAAACATAATATTTGAGACTTTGAACCATTCAAATTGTATCCTGATACAGAGCTAAAGGCATCTGAAAATGATAGTCAGGTTCATTATATTTAGATTTTAACCTTTGTGGGATTTTTGGGGGGGATTTGCTGAACTATACATTTTTGGAAAGGTTATTGTATAAGTAGTCAGAAAATCAATGTTTGCATTTGCCCAGATGTCTATGTGGCGGCCATATTGAATTTTTAAAAATGGCCGCCGTAAAACTTTAATTTGTAATATCTCGGCTTCTGAATAAGCTGGAATGTTGATTTTAACTGCTAAACCCACATTTTCAGGGTCAGGGAATTCAATTACAAGCTAGTTACAAAGCTACAAGATGTTAGCATATTAACCCATAGATGCATAAGTGGGTCAAAAATGACCCGTGTGGTTGTTTTCTTGCAATATCTTTGTAAAGAAAAGTTTGTGCAGCCATTCCACATTTTATTGTCGTGACAGCCTTCCATGGGCCGACAACACAGGAAAGTTCTCCCGCACAGGCAAGGCAACCTGGCTGCAGGTCTACCTCAAAGCAGATGAAGATATTGTCAGTGCTCTGCAGTTGCTTTTGGATGAAGCAGATGTGACAGGAGGAATGCTGTCAGCCCTGGAATCCTTTATACGCTATATTGCCAAAAGTATTCGCTCACCTGTCTTGACTTGCATATGAACTTAAGTTACATGCCATTCTTGATCCATAGTGTTTAATATGACAGCTATAACAGCTTCAACTCTTCTGGGAAGGCTTTCCACTTGGTTTAGGAGTGTTTATGGGAATTTTTGACCATTCTTCCAGAAGCACATTTGTGAGGTCACACACTGATGTTGGACAGGAAGGCCTGGATCTCAGTGTCTGCTCTAATTCATCCCAAAGGTGTTCTATCAGGTATAGGTCAGGACTCTGCACAGGCCAGTCAAGTTCATCCACACCAAACTCTCGCCTGCATGTCTTTATGGACCTGCTTTGTGCACTGGTGCACAGTCATGTTGGAACAGGAAGAGGCCATCCCCAAACTGTTCCCACAAAGTTGGGAGCTGGAATTGCCCAACATCTCTTGGTATGCTGAGGCATTCAGAGTTCCTTTCACTGGTACTAAGGGGCCAAGCCCAGCTCCTGAAAAACAACCCCCCATCGTGATCCCCCCTCCACCAAATTTTACACTTGGTACAATGCAGTCAGACAAGTACCGTTCTCCTGGCAACCGCCAAACCCAGACTCGTCCATCAAATTGCCAGATGGAGAAGCGAGATTCATCACTCCAGAGTACATGTCTCCACTGCTCTAAAGTCCAGTGGTGGCGTGCTTTACACCACTGCATCCGACGCTTTGCATTGCACTTGCTGATGTATGGCTTGGATGCAGCTGCTCGGCCATGGAAACCCATTCCACGAAGCTCTCTACGCACTGTTCTTGAGCTAATCTAAAGGTCACATGAAGTTTGGAGGTGTGTAGCGATTGACTCTGCAGAAAGTTGCAGAAAGCGACCTCTGCGCCTTATGCGCCTCAGCATCTGCTGACCCCACTCCATCAGTTTACGTGGCCTACCACTTAGTGGCTGAGTTGCTGTCGTTCCCAATCACTTCCACTTTATTATAACACCACTGACAGTTGACTGTGGAATATTTAGGGGCGAGGAAATTTCACGACTGGACTTGTTGCACAGGTGGCATCCTATCAAAGTACCACGCTGGGATTCACTGAGCTCCTGAGAGCGACCCATTCTTTCACAACTGTTTGTAGAAACAGTCTGCATGCCTAGATGCTTGCTTTTATACACCTGTGGCCATGGAAGTGATTGGAACACCTGATTTCAATTATTTGGATGGGTGAGTGAATACTTTTGGCAATATAGTGTATGTGCAGCTTACTCACCAAGGGAATCAACATCAAGGCAATCCCTCAAATGTGATGGCATCTCTTCCGCAAACATAGGGCAGAAAGTGACAAGCTCCCTCCAATACTTTGAGCTCTGAAGTAGCACATCTTGAGAGTCCATGTACAAACAAGAGTATGGGCACAGGCAGCCATTACTCTGCAGGATCCACAGCTGGATCCTCTGCAAAACAGATACTTCAAACAATTGGATGGCATGCTCAAACCAGTGACCACAGAGGTCCTCCCAGCCCCAAAGGCCATTTGTCAAATGAAAGTGTAAATCTGACAGCTCTTCTGGGAGGTACTCCTGCAGAGCTAAGGACTTAGCCTGTACTGACATGTGTCAGTGCAGCAGCCAGTGATGAACGATGATGATGACAATGACGATGACCATGACGGGGACGATGATTATGATGATGTAAAGACACTGTCTAATTAAAAAGGTTGCTTCATCATAATGTGGTCTAAATGTGCATGTTGATAGTTCCAGAACGTCCAAGTTTTACATTAGCTAATTTTAAACTCAAAGAAAAAACTCTTCAATAAAAGGAACTCTGAGTTATCTGACCAACTGCTTGTGATGTGTAGTTTCTTTTACCCATATTGTGGATATACACTGAACAAAAATATATACGCAACACTTTTGTTTTTGCCCCCATTTTTCATGAGCTGAATTCAAAGATCTTCAACTTTTTCTATATACACAAAAGATCCATTTCTCTCAAATATTGTTCACAAATCTGTCTAAATCTGTGTAAGTGAGCACTTCTCTTTTGCCGAGATAATCCATCCCACCTCACAGGTGTGGCATATCAAGATGATTAGACAGCATGATTATTGCACAGGTGGGCCTTAGGCTGGCCACAATACAAGGCCACTCTGAAATGTGCAGTTTTGCTTTATTGGGGGGTCTGGGGGGTCTGGGGGGTCTGGGGGGGGGGGTCAGAAAACCAGTCAGTATCTGATTTGACCACCATTTGCCTGACCCACATTTGCCTCACCATTTGCCCCTTCCCCTTGCAAGGAATATTACATCTGAACAACTTTTCATTACAATGATATTGCAAGAAAACAACCACACCGGGTCATTTTTGACCCGCTTATGCATCTATGGGTTAATATGGTAACATTTTGTAGCTCTGTAACTTGCACAATTGGATTCCCTGATCCTGAAAATGTGGGTTTAACAGTTAAAATCAACATTCCAGCTTATTCAGAAGCCGAGATATTACAAATTTAAGTTTTACGGTGGCCATTTTTAAAAATTCAAAATGGCCGCCACATAGACATCTGGGCAAATGCAAACATTGATTTTCTGACTCCTTATACAATCGACTTTCCAAAAATGTATAGTTTAACAAATCCCCCAAAAATTCCCACAAAAGTATATAGTGAACCTGATGATGACAACAATTTCAAAATCGAGCATTTGCATAATTGCAAACAGTAACAGGCTTAGTGGACAGCCCTGTCTGGTCCCTCTTTCCAGGCCAAATTAGTTTGATACTGCTCCGTTTATTTTTACTCTTGCCTTTGGGTTATTATATAAGGCTTTGCTAGTTTTAATAATGGTATGCTATCTGATGAAATTCAAATTTTCCAATACACAATATAAGAACTTCCAGCTGACACGATCAAATGCCTTTTCTGCACCGAGGCATAATAGTAGTGCCTGAAGTTTATTTTTTAAAATATTTTTTAATACATGTGATGTTTCAGCGAATGTTATCTTGTGTCTGCCTTTGCTGGATAAAGCCTGTCTGGTCCAGACTTATTATCTGGGGGAGGATTTTTGCCAAAAAGTGTGTGAAGATTTTGTAGTCTTGATTGAGTATGCTTACTGGCTGATAACTTCCACATTCAGTTTCGTCTTTCCCCTCTTTTGGTATCAGAGGAATCACTGCATCTCTCCAAAAAGGAGTTATGCCAATCTTGATAACGTGTTATATGTGTCCTTTATCAATGGGTTTAGCAAAACTTTCATTTATTTGTACCACCATCCGGTCCTGCTGCCTTATTGGGGTTTAAATGTTATATTGCCGCTTTAATTTCTTCATCTGTAATTTAAACTTTTAATAAAACCTTTATCTTATTCGTCCCCCACTTTAGTTATGTCTAAGTAAGTTTCCATCTTTGTTTTATCTGTTTTAGGTTGTTTATATAAGCTTTTATAGAAAGTTTCAAAAGATTGCTGTATATCTTTTCTTTAATATTGAATGGAACTTATTTTATGAATAGTTTTTTCATCTTGTTACTTTTTTAATTTGTAAGCTAGCTAAGCTAAGCTAGCTGATTTTCTCCCTGCCTCATAATGTCTTTGTCTCAGAAAGATCATCTTTCTCTTAATGTCGTTTGAGCAGATTTCATTCAATTCATTCTTTTTTTTGGTCCATAGTATTAACATTTAATAAAGTAACCAGTACATCTTCCGGATATATTCCCGCACTGATACAAATCTCCCGTCTCCATATTTCTTTTCATATGTGCACTTAAAATGTAATTTCTTGAAGATTAAAATTGTTACCCTCTCTTAGAACCCTAATTTCTGGAGGATGAACATTGGTTAAATCTCCATCGCTCCTTCTCAATCTCCAAGTTTTTCTGGTTCTGATTCTGTTGAATGGGTCTCTTATAAGGGAGCTACGTACCCCACTCCCTCTTCAATTTTGTCATATCTTTGCTGCTCTTGATTGGATTTCCCAACCCATTTACACTGTACATGATCATTTAGTTGACTTAATACTTTGCATTTTGGTTCTTTGTTTAAGCCCCTGTATGACTATATGTGTTACGGGCCTACTGACAGCTGGACCCTAAAGCAGAGGCAGGCAGGTTGGAGAGGTGCGTCAAAAATGTTTATTTTAACAAAGGGGCTCCACAAGTAAAAGCAACAAGTGGCTGGTAAGGCATGCGGGGGAACTCAACCGCCAGAAGACGCTCAGGCACGGGGCAAACTCAGGAACTCAGGCAACGAGGCAGCTCAGGGCAAACTCAGGAACTCAGGCAACGAGGCAGCTCAGGGCAAACTCAGGAACTCAGGCAACGAGGCAGCTCAGGGCAAACTCAGGAACTCAGGCAACGAGGCAGCTCAGGGCAAACTCAGGCACAATGCAGCGAGGTACGAAGAACTGAAAAGGCACACAAAGAAAAACGTCAGCACTAGTTGGCAAGACTGCAGCAAAAACTCACTAGGAGAGGAAGGTCAGCTCTACCGACAAGACGGAATTATCTGGCAGGGGAGAAGGGCCAAGACCAGGTGTATATATAGAGGTGGTACTGATTGAATGGCTGCAGGTGTGCCTCGTCAGCCCCGTCAGCCAAGCCCTGCAGAGGGGGAGGAACAAAGAGGCAGGGAAAAAACAGGCAGGGCAAAAACACCAAAACAGAGAACCCTCACAGTACCCCCCCCCCCCAAGGGACGCCACCTGGTGGCCTACCAGGCTTCTCGGGGTACTGCGAGTAAAAGTCTTTCAACAGACTGGGGTCAAGGATGAGGGAACGCTTGATCCAGGAACGTTCCTCTGGCCCATACCCCTCCCAATCTACCAGGTATTGAAAGCCCCGGCCCCGCCTCCGCACATCCAGCAGACGACGGACAGTGAAGGCAGGGTGGTCATCGATGATCTGGGGGGGTGGAGGGGGTTCAGCCGGAGGGGACAGAGGGCTGGTGGAAACGGGCTTCACGAGGGAAACATGAAAGGACGGGTGTACCTTTAGGGCAGGCGGAAGCCTCAGCCGCACCACAGTGGGATTTATCACCCGGTCAATTTCATAAGGGCCGATGAACCGAGATGCCAGTTTTCTGGATTCAGTCTGTAGGGGGAGGTCCCGCATGGACAACCAAACCTTCTGCCCGGGCTGATAGTTGGGCGCCGGGGTCCGGTGTAGATCTGCCAACCTCTTGTTCCGAGCTGCTGTGCGGGTGAGGGCTGCCCGGGCTTCTCGCCAAACCCGGCGGGCACGCCGGAGATGACCCTGCACCAGGGGCACAGCAGAATCCGCCTCCTGCGAGGGAAAAAGTGGGGGCTGGAAACCATTCGAAGCCATGAAGGGAGACATACCTGTGGCAGAGCAAACCAGGGAGTTGTGGGCGTATTCTACCCAAGGAAGGTGGGTGGACCAGGAGGCGGGGTGGCGAGACGTGACACAACGGAGAGCTGTCTCCAAGTCCTGGTTGGCCCGCTCCGTCTGGCCGTTGGTTTGGGGGTGATATCCTGAGGAAAGGCTGGCCGAAGCCCCCAGAGCCCGGCAAAAGGCTTGCCAAACCTGTGAAGAAAACTGGGGGCCTCGGTCCGAAACAATGTCCTGAGGGATGCCATGCAGCCGGAACACATGTTTGATGAGCAGAGTAGCGGTGTCCAGGGCTGAGGGAAGCTTGGACAGGGGAATGAAGTGCACAGCCTTGGAGAATCTATCAACAATAGTCAGAATAGTGGTGTTACCTTCAGAGGGGGGCAGGCCTGTGACGAAGTCCACAGCGATATGTGACCATGGCCGATGAGGACTAGGAAGGGGGCGAAGGAGGCCAGCAGGAGGGCGGTGAGAGGCCTTGCTGCGTGCGCAGACAGAGCAGGCGGAGACGTACTCCCTGGTGTCAGCGGACATAGTGGGCCACCAGAATCGCTGCTGCACTAGGGCTAGGGTGCGGTGGAAACCAGGGTGGGAAGCTATCTTTGAGGCGTGTCCCCACTGGAGAACCGGGGACCTGGCAGGCTGAGGCACAAACAGCCGGTTGGGTGGACAGCCTTCAGGATCTGGGTGGTCCTCTTGGCCTCCTGGACCAACCTCTCGATCTCCCACCTGGCAGCTCCAACCACACACGATGAGGGCAAGATGGTCTCCCCACCTGGCTCCCCCTCCGGGAGGGCAAACTGACGAGACAGGGCGTCTGGCTTGGAGTTCCTGGAGGGCAGAACGGAGGTAGGAGAGGTTCTTATGGTCAGTCCAGACAATAAAAGGAAAGGTGGACCCCTCCAGCCAATGCCTCCAACTCTTGGAGAGCCAGTACGACAGCTAGAAGCTCCCGGTTCCCAACATCATAATTTCTCTCTGCTAGCGTGAGAAAAAGGCGCAGGGATGTAGCTTCTAGTCAGAGGTGGAACGCTGGGAGAGAACTGCTCCCACCCCAGTGTTTGAAGCGTCAACCTCCACCACAAACTGAACAGCAGGATCTGGGTGAGAGAGCACAGGGGCAGAGGAGAAATGGCACTTCAGTCTGCTAAAAACAGCATCTGCTGCAGGGGACCATGAAAATTGAGTCTTTACAGAGGTTAGGCTGGTGAGTGGGGAAGCGACACTACTGTAGCCCCTGATGAATCTACGGTAAAAATTTGCGAACCCCAAAAACCTCTGTAGCTGCTTCCTGTTAGTAGGAGTGGGCCAGTCGGCCACTGCTTGAACCTTGGCAGGGTCAGTCCTGATCTGCCCCCTCTCCACCACGAAGCCAAGAAACTGCACAGAAGACAAGTGAAATTCACATTTCTCAGCCTTAACATATAGTCTATTCTCCAACAGCCTCTGAAGAACCAGACGGACCTGCTGGACATGTTCCTCAAAGGACCATGAGAAAATAAGAATGTCATCAAGGTAGACAAATACAAACTTATTTAACATATCACGTAGGACATCATTAACAAGGGTCTGGAAAACAGCAGGTGCATTAGTTAGTCCGAAAGGCATGACACAGTATTCAAAATGTCCGAGAGGGGTATTAAAGGCTGTCTTCCACTTGTCCCCCTCCCTAATACGTACCAGATGGTAAGCATTTCTAAGGTCCAGCTTAGTGAAGACGGTGGCCTCATGAAGGGAGCTGAAGGCAGAGTCAATGAGTGGTAAAGGGTACTTATTATGTATAGTAATGTCATTTAAGCCCCTGTAGTCAATACAGGGGCGAAGAGTCTTGTCCTTCTTATCCACAAAGAAGAAGCCCGCCCCCACAGGAGAGGAGGAGGGACGGATAAGACCAGCTGCAAGGGAGTCTGTGATGTAAGTCTCCATGGACTCCCTTTCTGGTATGGAGAGGTTATAAAGCTTGCTGGACGGTAGGGGGGCGCCAGGGAGCAAATCTATGCCACAGTCATAGGGTCTGTGGGGTGGCAAGGATTGGGCACGGTCCTTATTAAAAACCTCCTGGAGGTCGTGATATTGAGCAGGGACAAGAGTGAGGTCAACTGGTCTGGGTGGTGGTGGTGTAGAGGAGACTGTGGTAGGAATGGCAGAGTGAAGGCAGTGTAAGTGGCAAAAAAGGCTCCAGTTGGTGATGGCCGAGGTGGACCAGTCAATGTGGGGATTGTGCAGCTTTAACCAAGGGAGACCTAACACAACAGGGGTAATGGGTGAGGAAATGATGAAAAGAGAAATAGATTTGTGGTGGTTACCAGAGAGAAGCAGTGACAGCGGTGCAGTGCGGTGAGTTACTCCACCTAGTAGCTTCCCATCAAGAGCCACCACGTTCTTAGCTATAGATAAGGGCTCCGAGGGAAGGTTAAACTGGGAGACAAGGCACGAGTCAATAAAATTGTCATCGGCACCAGAGTCCATGAGTACTTCCACAGGAAAGGAAACTTGAAACCGAGACACAGTACCTTTAAGCTGGAGGCGTCAAGGTGGGGAGGAAGGGACGGAGGTGTGGCTCACCAGTGCCCCTCCTGTGGCTGGTGAGCCTGCTCTTTTGGCAGGACTGGACACTGGGCGAGAAGGTGGCCAGCCTGGCCACAGTAAATGCAGAGGCCCAGGTGTCGTCGTCATTGGCGTTCAGTTGGGGAGAGCCTCGTCCTACCGAGCTGCATTGGTTCCTCTGTGCTGGGGAGGGATGAGGCTGCCGACGAGGAGCCACTGGAGCCAGGTGGACCAGGAGGTAGAGGAGAAGGTGCAGGTGGCCGTGCAGACCAGAGACGAGGGGAGCTAAACCTGGCTGCTCTCTCCCTCCGTCTCTCACGGAGGCGGTTGTCTAGGCGAATAGCCAGGGATATTAGGTCGTCTAGACAAGAAGTTTCATCCCTAGCCGCTAGTTCATCCTTGAGCTCCTCCTTCAAACCCTTGACAAATACCCCCTGTAGGGCCCTTTCATCCCACCCACACTCTGCTGCAAGAATGTGAAAGTCCACAGAGTACTGGGAGACTGTGCTGGATCCCTGCTGTAAAGAAAGGAGCCTGCTACTGGCCTCCTTGCCCTGTAAGGGGTGGTCAAAAATCTTTCTCATCTTGGCTGTAAACAAAGGGAGTGAACTACATAGGGGAGAGTTGCTGTCAGACAAGGCCAGCGCCCAGGCGGATGCCCTATCCGACAGCAAACTCATAATAAAAGCAATCTTGGATCTATCAGTGGAGTAGGTTAAAGGCTGTTGATCAAAAACTAAGGAACACTGGTAAAGAAACTGGCTACATGTCCCTAAAACTCCTGAGTACCTGGCAGATGTGGGGATGAAGGGCTCACGGGGATGGTTGGATGGAAGAACCGGGGCGGAGTCCGGAGAGGAGTTCGGAGCGGGATCAGAGTCTGGAGCTGGAGCTGGAGCTGGAGCTGGAGGACTGAGGAGGTGTGTGGACACCTGGTCCAAACGACTCTCGAGTTGAGTAACTCCTGAAGCAAGGCGCTGAAGTGTGTCCATAATTTGTTTAAGGGCCTCTTCGTGTTGCCCCATAAGGACTCCCTGACTTGCTAGCGCCTGCCGAAGTGAGGAGATCTCTGCAGGGTCCATATTGGCCAGATAATTCTGTTATGGGCCTACTGACAGCTGGACCCTAAAGCAGAGGCAGGCAGGTTGGAGAGGTGCGTCAAAAATGTTTATTTTAACAAAGGGGCTCCACAAGTAAAAGCAACAAGTGGCTGGTAAGGCATGCTGGGGAACTAAACCGCCAGAAGACACTCAGGCACGGGGCAAACTCAGGAACTCAGGCAACGAGGCAGCTCAGGGCAAACTCAGGAACTCAGGCAACGAGGCAGCTCAGGGCAAACTCAGGAACTCAGGCAACGAGGCAGCTCAGGGCAAACTCAGGAACTCAGTCACAATGCAGCGAGGTACGAAGAACTGAAAAGGTACACAAAGAAAAACGTCAGCACTAGTTGGCAAGACTGCAGCAAAAACTCACTAGGAGAGGAAGGTCAGCTCTACCGACAAGACGGAATTATCTGGCAGGGGAGAAGGGCCAAGACCAGGTGTATATATGGAGGTGGTACTGATTGAATGGCTGCAGGTGTGCCTCGTCAGCCCCGTCAGCCAAGCCCTGCAGAGGGGGAGGAACAAAGAGGCAGGGAAAAAACAGGCAGGGCAAAAACACCAAAACACAGAACCCTCACAATATGAGTCACCAGGGCCGGAGTGGGACTCATTTTCAGCCCTGGAGTTTCATGCCTCAGACCAGCCCACTTTAGATCACAACCTATTATATTAAAATAATGTAATTACAACATGTTAAGCCCTGTTCTCCAAAGCCTTGTAATTCTGTGTATTTTTTACATTTTTTCTGGTTGCTGCACAATGTGGATATATTTCAACACGAGTGCACATCTCCAACATCATTCTTTGTAACACAACAACCTTTTCAACAAATTCAAAAAAGAATAATTAAAATATTGAATATTAAATTTGAAAACATTTAAAAGTGTTGCACACTTCCTCCAGTTTCCCCTGTCTTGCCTGCACCTGTATCAAATAAAAACCAATAATCTGTATGACTTTAGCATATTTGACATGGAAAACACATTTTGACTGAACCAATTAATATTTTTTCAATGGGATATTACGCAGGCTTATTCCATATCACTTTCATGTGTGTGCTTTGTTTACTATCTTACTTTTAAAGATAAAAAGTATATCGGGCCACTCCTATCATTTGGGAATAGAAAGTGATTATATTGGAACTGATGCTTGCTTGTTCACACACTAGCTCACCTGTTTCTTCAATGACAGCAGCTCCCTTCCTCACCACTGGCTCCTGCTCTGCCTCTGACACTAAATCACATGTTAAAAATGGTCATAATTCTCACCACAAATCTCCCCTTTTACAAGTCAGTTTCATTATTGTTGTGCTGAATCATCTATCATCAATTATCTCAGGGCATTTATCATATAGAGCAGGTCTACACCATACTTATTATATTAATTCTAATAATATTCACTCAATGAGCAATCCTACCTGCCCACTCTGGACCTGTGGTGGGCTCATGGCTGGTGCTAGGTGCAGCATCTGAGGGGCTACAAGACAAAGTTTCCCAGTTATGTGGCATCGCATCATACTATTATTTAAATTATGTAACGTTAGGTTACGTTAGGTAAGACAAGGCTATATGTTACAGAGCCACGCAATTCATTGACTTGATAGTCAACACACTTGCACTTCTGGGGCTGGAGCCAGGCTACAAACACCACTGACAGTGTGCGGCGTGCACCGACGTGTTACGTCAGGCTGCGTCTGCAAAAAAAAAAAAAAAGAAAAGAAAAAAAGAGCTACCAGTGGATACGGCCCAGGGACAGCGGTAACAGCACAAACGTAACACCCACACAATGCCATGACTGAACACCAGCCCAAACTAAATAAATAAATGAAAATAATAATTGAACACCGCCCCTGGCGGCCCAAAAGTTAGACCGGCCCATCGGGAATTGTCCCGATCCTCCTGATTAGCCACTCGAGGCCTGTGAGTCACATCTTACACCCCTGGTGCTGTAAAGAACAATAGCAAGAACTACAAGAAAAACAAAACCGACAACCTGTATCACAGTAAGGAAATAGTGATGTTGATCACAAATAATAACACTGACTTCCAAAATGAAGGCCTCTTTAATGGCCTCCTGACTCTGATGGAATGTGAGTGCAGAGGGAAAGTCTCCTCCTCCTGGCAGTGAAAGAGTATACTGATGTTACTTATCAAGTGTCTTGTTGACAGAAAGCCTGGAGCCATTCCTTGAAGCCTCTCCTGTAGCTTGTGCTTTCCTGGTTTAGTCATTTTTCACCTGACTGCCAAGTCAGTCAATTTAGCTTCACAAAGCTTCACTAGCTCCGATAAAATATCCTCTGATGACTGGATTCAGGTCTCAGCTATATTAATTAATTCCTCCGCCTCTTCTATTCTTTCGTAAATTCTACCAATATCCTCTTTAGTACCATTTATTTGCTGACTGGAGTTTTTCCTGAATTCTTGTAGTTCTTTCACCCTCCGGCTGCATAATGGCTTCCATGTTGCTAATGCTATTAGTTTGCGGCAATTGACCCTTTTTTTAGTTGTCGCATTCCTTACTTTTTTCCTCCCCTTTCTGATGGGCATAATCACTCGCCTACTGTAACTTATGCTGCTTTGGCATTTCTTTTATTGAATGCGAGTTTTATCAAGCATCTCTTGAATGTTGCTGTCGGGAGCCTGTTATACTATGTTGCCATCCCGTCCCGCGCTAGACCGAAAGACGAAGAAAACATTTTATTAACACTGAACATGTCGCATTTTACAAATATACTAAACAATGTATGCTACTTCTTTGTCCCTGTGGAGAAAGTTAAAAAGAAATGTCTCAGTTTAGTGAGTAGTTGAGGTAGGAGAAACTTTATAAACTTTGCAAAATGCTGTCTGTGACTAATTCTTCATTATTTGAGCCTTCTTGTAAATTCAGCAGATGTTCTACATAAACTTCTTTATTTCTTTGTGTAAAAACATGGTGTCTGTTTGTCCCAGAGATGGATGTGTTTATTTGCATATAGAGCAGGTAGAGATGTCTGATTACAAAGCAGGTCACTCAGACACAGGTTAATGTTAGCTGTAAACTGACAGACTGCAAGCTGTGATCCCAACTTTTTTAACTAGGAGCACAGTGGCCCCTAACTAAAAATTTTAGTAGCACAATCACAAAATGTAGGGGCGCACACCATAAATCAATTATATTGACTATATATTATGTATATAATAATATATATTATATAATATAATAATTAAGAAATTATTTTATGTTGAGTTCAGTTTCATGCTGTTCTTTCTTTGCAGGTCGAGTTGGCCTTTATATTTGGTAAAGGGTAGTTCTTCCTTGGCAATGAAAAAGCCCATGTTAAACTTCAGCCTCCTCAACCTCTTGCCTCCTAAATGCAACTGAAAGTGAGTTGCATTAACATTGGAGTACAGGTCACAGCATATTTTTGTCACACCGCGATGAGGGTTGTCTCGTTCTGGGTTTTTGTGGCGTGGCTTCCTGTTTTATTTTGAAAAGTAACTCTCCTCTGGTTTCAGGTCACTTGCCCTTCCTCATGTGTCACAGGTCTGATGTCTCACATTCCATCAGAGTCAGTATTTTGCTTTGAGGTGTTTTGCCTCGTTTATTTCTTTGTGTGTTTTGTATCTTTTTTCTTCTGTATCGTTTTCTCGCTTTTCCCAGATTAGTCATTGTGGTTCACAGCCGGTTCATTTGTCACTATGTTTAAGAGCATGAGAGAGAAATACTTTCAAAATAAAAGCCTGCTTTAATTGTCTATATTCTGCATCTGATTCCTCTTTCAAGCCCAGGCCTGACAATTTTATGCCTTAGACTAGCACTGTGTTTGACCAGTGTGTTTTAACTGTATAGTGCCAGCATTACCTGCATATGTCATGTTCCCAACATGTTGCCGGTATCGACTGCAAAATTTGGAGTTCATGGAATTCGTCTCGCTGAGACCTTAAAGGGATAGTTCGTGTTTTTTGAAGTTGGGTCTTATAAGGCACATATCTATAGTCAGTCTGTTACCTGCCGTAATCAGCCGCTCCAGCCCAGACGCACAGCTCTGTACTGCAGTGAATGGAGTCCAGATGCAAAGCGAATTTTAACCACCTAAAACAAGGCTCACCCAAAAAAAATCTAATAGAGAAAATGCGCACCGCTTTATATCCCCGCCAGACCGCCCTTTCTTTTGGCACGACATTTTCTGTGAGCGCCGTTTCATTGTGTAAACTTTTACTATATGAATAATTTCCATTGTCATTGTCCGTCTAATTTAAATAATGTTTACGTTCAGAGTTTGGTTGGTTCAGAGGCTGCAGCAGCTCTCGTGCACCTCTAGCTACTCCGTTCACAGAGGCAGGGTTACTCAGGTAAGGCACTCTTGATAATCTGTCAAGGCATACACTAGCATGCCATGGCATACTGGTTGAGATACACTGCCCTAGGCTATGGGTCCCTGGACTGTGAGAAGTAGCTCAACTATTTTTAGGTTTGTTCTGAGGTTTCTAAACATAATTTGTGTACTCTGTGCTGAGTCTTCTGATCAGATATTAAAGGGCGTTAATACAAACAAACAAATTCATACTTATTCCTTCACCCAATACGAATCGATAAGAGAATTGATAAGGAATCGGATCGATAAGCAATATCAATAATAGAATCGAAATCGTAAATTTGTATCAATTCCCATCCCTATTCGCCACACTTTGTGTCTTCAGACCCGGACTCATCCTCTGAGTTAGGATTTGACTCTGGCACACTACTGGGCTTCTTGGGGAGAAAATAAGCGTCAAGAGAGTGTTTCTCCATTGTTTGCAGAAAGTAAAACCTTCTCCTCCCGCGCTCGGAAAATCTTTAGGATCCGCCCCTCCCATATTTGACACTTACAGTAGCATTCCTTATTCCCCACTACCTCCCCATTTCACACACATTGGCCTGCCACCTGTAGTCCCTTACACACACAGACGCCGCATTTTCACTGCAGCGGCAGTTCACAAATCCTCCGCCATTGGTCTTCACACAGTGAAGCATCTATGCCTTAAAGACGAACTTCTGTGTAATTCACACAGAAAGCAGGCGGTGTGGCTCCTAAAGAGGCGTGATGGTATATGTCATGATGATAATGTTGCTGTGTGTTTTCAAGGTGTTTCCCCGGTGTCCCCCTGTCAATCTAAACCTGCGGACAGTTTATTATCATATGGATGCTGTTATAATGTGTTTTGATTGAGATCCTGACCCACCAAACATCCTGGAAAGTGACAAATTGACAATGTTTTTCATTGTAAATTACACAATTACATAATCACCATCAGTAAACAGGACACTGACTGACTCTGCCACTCGCGGGGACGGAGGCTGTCTTCTAGGGGAAAGTTCACTGAAGTCTCGGTCCAGAGGGCTGACTGTCACAGAGATTTTTTTCAAGACAAACACTTAGTGAGTTGAAGTCATTTGCCAGTGACAGATGCTGTTTTACGGGCAGAAATGTGACAGTCAGTAGAGTGAAGGACCTGTGTAGTTATCAGACTGTCAGATCGACACGCTCTCGATACGCAACGCCAGTTTATCCATTCACACTGGTTTGGTTCGCCAATTCTGGCGCCGTCTGATACTACCTCCCATGGCTGATCAGCGCCGGAGCAAAATTTCACACCTCGCCGCCTCCAAGAAATTCACACAGAGGCGGAGAATTGGTGCATGATCGGCAGTGTGAATGGGGCTTGTGATTCCATATTCTTTGATTCACCCCTTCCATGTACCAGTGTAAAAAAAATATTCACTGGTATTCACTAAATATGCGACTAAATGTAAACTTCAGTTGCACTCTCTGAAATTTATGTCGCAGTCTGGAGCCCTGGGAAGGATGTCTCGATGTCATCTTGAAGCCTTGAAGTTAGTGAGCAGGGGAACAGTGAAACTTCCACATGCAGCTCTGATCAAGGGCACAGGTGAATAGAGTGTTGGCATTCACCTGTGCCCAACATAAACATATAAACAGAGCCATTGTTTTGCTATATGCGAACTATGCAGGTGCATAGGGCCCCCTTAAGTTGCAAGTCCGGCCTCAATATTTGAGGAGTGACCCAACTGAAAAGGTATGAAAAGTACCTGGCACTTTTTTCATAGCACCTCCGCTGAGGTTACAAGCGAGCCAAGGTGATACGTTTGCCCGATGATTGGTCAGACCAGTACTACTAAGCGAGGAGAGGTGAGGGAAGTTGCGCTGAGCCGCCAGTACCGGTCATTCAGGGTATGGCATCAAAACAAACCCATTCATCTGGTTCAGAAAAAAGAAAAAAGAAGCTAGATGAAGAAAAACGCTCACAGGATAAATGTAAGGTTTGTTTCCATGATGTGGGTGGAGGAGGAGCTTTATTGCCAAATACTTTAAGTGTTTGCTTTAGGAAAGTGCTAAAATAAAATGTATATGTCACATGTGAATGGCATGAGACTGATTGACTGAAGTGACACCTGTGTTAGTGAAGTCCAGCACGTTGGCATTATGTTTGGGAGGGAGGATGTGTTGTTAGGCAGATGTGTGTCACCTGCTGTATCCTCGTCCAGTGGGAGCTGCTGTTCCCTCATAGACCTCCTCTGCTCTTCAATATTTGCCATGTAACATTACTTTACTACTTAATACTAACATTACTTTAGGATTATTTTAGTGTATCCTCAGTTTATAGGTCTCTAATGTGAAGTGTGCTTAACACTAATACATATTAGACCTATTGTAGATGATTATGGACTATTGTGGCAGTAGATTATTGCTCTGAGTGGATTATTGTTAACTCTGAGTTAGTTGCTTCTTTCTTTACCAAATTTATTACATTTATTGTGACCATATAACTTAAACACATTTGCCTACATTCCTACAGTTTAGTTATGTTTTTGATGTATTTTTTTTTTTCAAAAGAATCATAACACAAATTAAAGTATATTTGAAATAAACTATACTATATATGACCGTTAGTTCTTCCCACAGAATATAGGTTCATCAGTTAGGCACAAGTAGTCCACTTTGTAATACCCTGTGAAATATACACAAATGTTCTTCAGTATCACATAGTGCTCATCAGTCATTTATCTTTGTTTTATAACTTTATACAATGTGTTGTAAACTGCTTAAAAGTGACAACTTTAGAAATTGGGTACATGCTTTAAAGAGACACTGTACTGCATATTGCAAAGTGTTACGACCAGGGCCTAGGGGAAACCCTGGCGTAACAAGAAAATGAGACTCCCCTCTTCCTGTTCCCCAAACACCACCAGCAGCGAACGTTTTTAACAAAGTTTTTATTCAAACATAGTTGTTCCACAATCACACAAATGCTGGTAGTCTGGAACAGCAGAGGAGAGCCCACAGGAACTGGAGAGGAGCCGGCCTTTAAACCCATGGCTCCAGGAAAGCAGCCAATCAGCTCCATGGGGCAACCTACAACCAGACACACCTGCAACCAATCTCACACACACACACTCATACTCACAGGTAAAAGAGGGATATTAAAAACAGACAAATAGACACATGACCTCTAGGGTTGTAACACCTCCCCCCTTAAAACTGAACATTTCTCCCATAAAGAAATGTTCATTCAAGTTATTGCAATCGGGTGTTGAGCAATCACAAGTCTGTTCCCTCTTAAAACCAATCTACATAAAAACAGGACCCAAAACCTTATTGGTGGGTGCCACTCCCACAAACAAAATGGCCACCACCATGAGGAGAGAACACAAAAAGCAAATGCACCAACTGTGGTAACAGACACACCAAAAACCGCAACAGGTGCCCAACACAGTGGAGAGCAACAGCCACCACACAAAAGGCATCACTGTATAGTCAACACTACACACAAATGTTGCCAGCTTACACCTAAGCTGCAACCACAAGTGACCCAACAAAAGTGAACTGCCGCCACCACACCCAAAATGGACACCTTGTGATCTCCAACCACACGTTACTGTAAAAAGAGTGTTACAAAAAGAGACAAAAGTGACCAGACAAACTGGAAAGCCACATCCACCACTCAAGATCCACTGAGTGACGCCATCCCAATCACACTAATTAATACACTAAATCAGTAACACCTGTGACCACACCAAAAATGGACTGCAACAACCACACACAAAAGGCATCACTCTGTAGTCACCACTACACAAAAATGTTGCCAGCTTACTCTTAAGCTGCAACCACAAGTGATCCAACAAAAGCGGAGTCCAGTTCCACAACCAAAAGGTCACAAAAAGTTACTGCACACAAGTATTAATTAGGGCCACACATCACAACGTGACCAACACAAAAGCAGCCATCTCACACAAAACCATGTTGCTGTGCACAGTATAAAACGAAGGGAAACAAACTATAGAGACACCCCAACTTTACCTGCCTACAAAAGGTGGCTAACTCACCTAGCTAGTCTTCAGTGGCGTGCCAAGCTCGAGGCGTCTTTAAACGCTGAACTCAGTGAATCACCGAAGACCAGGAATCTAGTCAACTGCGAAACACTGAAGCGTACCCCCACCCAGGATTACCACCAAAAATAAGAAAGGCAAAATAACAAACATGGCAAATTACTTGAAAGTGCCCAGCAGCTATCTGGTCGGGGTGCTCAGACAGACACACAACATGCAGCAACAACTTAACAAAAGAGATGACCACTACACTTAACTAACGGCCACTTACACAAACAAACTAAACCAAACCACATCTACCTCACCTCATGGACATTCAGATCCCGGACGAGCCCCCAATTGTTACGACCAGGGCCTAGGGGAAACCCTGGCGTAACAAGAAAATGAGACTCCCCTCTTCCTGTTCCCCAAACACCACCAGCAGCGAACGTTTTTAACAAAGTTTTTATTCAAACATAGTTGTTCCACAATCACACAAATGCTGGTAGTCTGGAACAGCAGAGGAGAACCCACAGGAACTGGAGAGGAGCCGGCCTTTAAACCCATGGCTCCAGGAAAGCAGCCAATCAGCTCCATGGGGCAACCTACAACCAGACACACCTGCAACCAATCTCACACACACACTCATACTCACAGGTAAAAGAGGGATATTAAAAACAGACAAATAGACACATGACCTCTAGGGTCGTAACACAAAGCTTAATATAAAAACAGGTTATGAATTTCTGCATTAGTGTAACATAACTCAATTACATAGTATGAATATTTCCTTAGGGTCTATATTGCTTGGTATCCTGAGGAGTTTTGTCTTTGTAGGAGCAATTCGGAAATATTTTAGATGCTTTGCATTTGGGGGTTACAAGAGGATCAAAACTATTGTTTCTATAAAACTGAAATTGAAGATATGTTGCATCTTTTTTGGTTTTGTCCATATGTGGCTATGTTTTGGATGACCTTGGAGACATGGTCAGCCTTATTTTTGAACTGAAAGGAAAATCATTTCTCTCCTTTTTGAAACATTATTTTAAGTTATATGGTATTATAACAAATAGACAGCAAAAGATCAAGGATTATGAAAGAAAATGGAATACATTAAGGCCTTGGTTAAAAGATTGAGGAAGAATTGTGTCTGTTTTTTTATGTTTGGTTTTTGGGTTTTCTTTTGCAATAGTGTTTTTGTTTGTTTGTCTTTTTATTTTGTATGTCACTTGTGAAAGATGTTTGTTTGACTTTTGTGTCCTTGTGTTCTGTATTAACTGTTTTAATGTAATTTATATATACATATACATATATACATATATATATATATATATATATATATATATATATATATATATATATATATATATATATATATATATATATATATATATATATAGAGCCGTGGACCAGGAAGCAGCACGGCTGCCCTCAGCACCACCAGACCAGGATGGTTAAGTTTAAAATGTTTTACAATTAAAAGCGAACACTCTGTTTCAATTATTGACCTATAGAGGATCCCCTTGTTAACCTTGTATCATTATTTTCTATCAGTTTAATTGTCTGGTTGGGTCAATTTAAGACGTTTGACTTTATTTTGAGAGAGGTTTTCACGACTTTAGCCGTATTTTCCACTTAAAATGTGATCGTTGCATCTTTTTGGATCACCTAAAGGGTTAGGAATCTATCCATCTTAGTTTGTCAAAATAGGGGCCCCTAAACAACATCTTGCATAGGGCCCCCAAAAAGACAGAACCGGACTGCATATACATATATGTTATAGATTGTTTGTTAAACAGTTTGCCAAGATTCTTTAGATTTGTACATTTAACACAAATATCAGTATAATAGTATAGTATAATAGCTAGTAATCATTCATCATTATATCCTCTGTTGTGGGCCATGGGTCTGTAGTCAGACAACATGTGCTTGAACAAATTGAATGAATTTTTTGTGATGTTTATCTGCTTTTACACTACAAATAAGATGTGCGATGTGATAACAGTGGCAACTTGAGAGATTAACTGTGAAACAAACCTGGTGGTTGTCATGAAAAAGGACTTTTTGGCATTAAGCCGATTAAATATTACATATTCATTGGAAATTGAAGATATATGTTCATGCGTGCGCCTATGTAGCATAGAACATGTATGTGTCTTTGTTGCATTAAAGGTCAATATATTAGTTTGAGTAAGGCAACTGAAGGAATATACATATTTAATAAATTTATTAAATGTACAAATACATAATTTCACGGAGAAAAAAATATGATGAAGAATGATAATGTGACATAAAGTACACATTCTAACATGTAGTGATTTAATCATGGTGCACTCATCATTTTTATTTTTTCATTTTTTATTTCAAAGCAACATTAGAGAACAGAAACTTACCAAGAAGCAAATAACAACCAGCGCTGTGCTCCGCAGCATTCCTTGCCTTTCCTCCCCTCCTATCTCCCTCGGGCTCACCTTCACTCATCACCTCATCTATTTTTTCCCTTCTGTTGCCAGGCAACAGACAGGAAGAGCATCACTTGGAGACGTCAAAACCACAGGAAGAGCTTGCAGGAAGAAACATCACACAGATGTTCTGTAGAAGAACCAGGGTCTATATGAGCAGTAAAAATCCTCCTCACTCAGCCATTTTCTTTGATATAAAATGTCATTAGATCCGGGAAAGATGTTGAGAACACCAGAGCAGCTGGACAAGCTTTAACAAATGTAACCAAATGCATTAAATATATTATTTGATCTCTCGAAGAGTCTGTAATTTATAAACAGTAAATAAATATGTTTACATATATTGAGTCTTATAAAATATATCATTCAGAGGAGAGGCACTAGGTTGATATTAGCATACTGTGTGTTGCTGATGTCTGGATGGAGGAATTCTGGGATTGCCAAACAGTGTCTGCTTTGCTTTGATAAAAGACATTTCAAAGGACAAACAGAGGAGGCACGGAGATTGAAAATGACATTCAAATATAACTTCAAGAAGAAATTAAAAAACACAAAAAATATCAGATAAACACATGCCATCATCATAAGAAATGTTCTGAACATAATTTGTGGACATTGTACTTGAGTCTAAGTGTATTTCTTAGAGCAGCATTTCTTAGACAACATGAAATTATGGACATATCAAAGTTAGTGAAGGACAAAGACTACTATCAGGGCCGCAGTTTTGTGTCTGATTTTTTGCACCTGTACGTGGCAACAGAGTCCAGTGTGATCTGAGAGGAGTGGTTTGAAAGTGAGACCAGATCCTCAATGTTAAGATGTGAATTAAAAGCAGTGAAAGAAACAGCGGTAAAAAGCTAAGAAAACTTGATCAACAATGTGGCCTTTCAAATGTGTAGGTACTCAAATTGCTTTAGTGAAGTTACAAGATAAGCAGAAGAAAATGGATGGATGGATGGAATGTTACAAGAATCCAAGGTATCCATAAAGTCAGTGACAAGAAACTGAAAAGGGCAACTGACATGTGTGTTAAAATCACCTAAAATAAGGTCACAATGAGGTCTGTAGATTATAGTTTAAACATTGGGCTTTGGAGTCAACTATATAACCTCAATGTTCAAAAGATGTAAAACTACAGGTCCCATAACTCTAGTCCATATTTAGAAAATGTGTTTCTTGTCTGTAAGGCCACCATAGCTTCTGGTGCTTCTCAAGAGTCTTCGGAATGGGAGGTGTGAGGGAGTGTTGTAATCTATGTAGAACCTCACTGCTACATGCCCCTAAATACTCGATATAACAAACTGTACCTTTAACAGAATTATTATTTACCAAGTAATATTAGTCTAGTTCTTTTTTGTGCCACTTGTGCCAATAGGATCGACACTGTACACTTAAAATGTAATATAGAAAAAGGCTTAGCTGCTGTTACACAATGTAGGCATAATTGATGCTACAGATATGGGCATGGTTTTACCACTGCTGTCGCAAGTTGGGTCTTCAGCAAGGGTAGAAGGTGTTTACCACTGTCGCTGAGAAGGATGCGATCCTCAGCATTCTGTTGGAACTTGTGCAAGAGATTGCCTGCCTTTAAAATAGGACCATCATGTACAGACCACAGCTAGTGTACACACAGTTGGTGATCAGAAGATCAGCATTTCCCACAAGCTGGACTTTGATGCTGCAGCGGCCCTTACTGTTGACAAACAGAATATGCACATGTCTGAAGTCAGTTATGGCAGTGGTGTTAGGCATCCTGCCCAATGAGAAAAAATTCCACATACATATAAATATTCAATTAACACCTGCTCCTCCACAGCCAAAACATGGCTGCTTTGAGTGACACTTTCTAAATGTAGACGCAGACTGTCTCAAATAAAATAAAGACGTTCAGCACACAACTGAGGCCATTGCAAAAGAACAATTCCTGCCAAGAGTACGAATTTAAGCTCCTCACAATAAACCCAGCCTACATTCACACTTGAATTCTACTATGGCAGCATGGTATAAAAAGACAACCTGTTCAACCTTCAGACATCATGGAGGCCCAAAAGAACAACTCAAGTACTACTGGAGTATAGTACCAACAAGCATTGATAATTAAGGCTGTGTGCGCCTGAATTATCAATGCTTGTCCAGAGGAAGGGAGCCTGATAGGAAAAGGCCCTGCAGTCAGCTGACTTCTTCTTAAAGTGAAACTCTCGCCAGAAAGCAACCGAGGCTTTATTTGTGATTGAATATGAGTCAAACCTTCATGTAAAAGCATAATTACGAGGAAAGAGGCACGTTTAACATTTACCGTAGTTTTGTTTTCGGGCAAGCTAATTTTCAGTGCTACAGGCACTTTTACACTAGCATCAAAATCGCTATTTTTAAAACACTAAGAAGGCTTGACACAACATGAAACTTTGCTCGTAGTATCACCAGGGTCTCTACACATGAAAACGAGCATTGAGAACATTGTTTGTGTACACAGAGTTTACTAAAAAGAAGGTTTTTGGACAACTCACAATAGCAGTAGCGCCGCCGTCATGGAAGATGAAAAGTGTTGATCCCAGAGTGAAACTACGAGCAAAGTTTAATGTTGTGTCGAGCCTTCTTAGTGTTTTAAAAATAGTGATTTTGATGCTAGCATACAGGTGCCCGTAGAACTCCAGTGAAAATTAGGTTGCCCATAAACGAAACTACGGTAAATCTTAAAAGTGCCTTTTTCCTCATGATTATGCTTTTACATGAAGTTTTAACTCATATTCAATCACAAATAAAGCCTTGGTTGCTCTCTGGCAAAAATTTCACTTTAATTCTGGGAGCCATCAGGAGCCCTGAATTTTGAGAGCGTAATGCCCGAGTTGGAATATATGGTGTAATAGATCTGACATGTACGACGGGGCAGGGCCGTGTACAGTTTTGTATGTCATCAGCAGCACCTTAAAGTCTGATCTTATATGTACTGGGAGTCAGTGCAGAGATGCTAAGATTGGTGTAATATGATAAAATTTTCTTGTACATGTTAAGACTCTAGCTGCAGCATTCTGAACCATCTGATAACTTTTAGTGCTCACACACGGCAGACCAGAAAATAGGGCATTGCAATAATCCTTTCTAGACAAAACAAAGGCATGAATCAGAATCTCTGCATCCACAGTGGACAGGAAGGACCTAATTTTAGCTATATTGCACAGGTGGTAGAAAGCGATCTTGGTAATTTCTTTGACGTGCTGATCAAAAGAGAGGGTGTAATTAAAAGTAACACATAGATTCTTGACAGTTGAACTTTGAGAAATAACACGGTTGTCAAGAGTTACAGTCACCCTAACAACATGGTGTCTCTGTCTAGTGGGAGCTGAGGTGTCTGGATGGCAACACATTCTGATTTTTGAATTTACTTAGTGTAGATTGAATGATGACTAATTGTTTCTCCTCATATGAGTTAAAGAGTGCAGACAGAGTGAGGCTCACAGCTCCAGGGATCCTAAAGTAGTTTTTCAACTGGTGAAGGCTAAAGGTTAGTAGGCGGCAGGCCATCATAAAGTACTAAAACCTGAAGTTGGTCCCCACCAAATGGTTGGAGATGCCCAAACGTTTATGTTCCCATAGAGGGATGGGGAACCCATTTGGGTAATTTTGGGGACAAGACCTACAGTTGACAGCAGCCAGGTCAGATGAGTTAGGGGAGAAGAGTAGAGAAACAGGTCAACTCCTCTTTTAGGCTATTGGATTATATGCCAAAGTAACCAATTAGAAGAAGTGGGTGTTTACTGGGAAAGGGGCTCTAAAGGCCGGTGCAGGGAAAGAAACAGGGGTGGCACTTGGAAAAACCTCCTAAGAGAAGAAGCTGAGGTTTTGAGGGAGCAGAGGGCAGAGCATTTTTTGGCATTGTTTTGTCCACAGATTTGATAATATCAGAACACGGCCGCTTCTGATCAGGACTCAAGGCGCTAGATTTTGTTTCAATAAAGATTGCTTCTTCATTCCACCCGCCTTGACTCCGCAGACTCCTTTTATGATCAAACTACTACGCCGACACCTTAAAGAAGAGAAGCCCAGAAACCACAGAGCGATGACCAGCATCTCAGTTTTATCCGAATTTAGGAGCACGAAGTTTTCTGAGATCCACTTCTTCACCGCGTACAAGAGGGGCCCCGATTTCTTGATTTGAGATTTATCATCAGCTTTTATGGGCACATACAGCTGAGTGTTGTCCACATAGCAGTGGAAAAGTGTTCCATAGCTACAAATTATTTGGCCAAGAGGTGAAATTATAAAGAGAAGAGCAAAGGGCCCAGAACAGAGTCCCGGGGGAACCTCATACTTCACATCAGCAAAAATTGATGAAGTTCTATCGTAAGAAACACATTGTATTCTTTCAGACTGGTACAATTTTAGCAGAGACAGAGATGCCAAATGGTCATTCATGTCGGTCTAACAATATGCCATGATCTATAGTATCAAATGCAGCGCTGAGATCCAGTAACAGAAGCACTGAGGTAGAGTTAAAGTCTAGAGTAAGTAAAATGTCATTTACCACTTTAGTAAGGGCAGTTTTGGTGAAGTGACAGACTCTGAAAGCTGAGTGAAAAGGTTCAAGAAGATTATTAGTAGGTAGCCTGAAAAATTACTGGGACACAACTCTAAGGGCCCCCACACACCAACCAGACTTAAACCAACAGTCAACTGCCTTTATCCGACCACTCTGTTGCCTCTTGTCTGACCCGTTTGGCAGAAAAGTTGCATTGAACACACTGCTTCAACGTGCTGCCAGCTCCACAGTAGCGTGTACGTTCTGCACTTGTGCGAGATGCAATAAGCGGGTGGTGCTAGATGAAAACAGGAAATGACAGAACGGAGTGCATAGAAAAACAAAGCGCACACAGTATTCTGCCCCTCCCACACACCGCACTGATTCTCTAGCACACCACCAATCAGAATGGTCATACAGCTAGCACACAACCAATCAGAGAATCCAATGGCTCAGATGGTCAACAGACAACCTTCTTAGACTTTGCATGTTGAATCAGAGCAGACAATGTCTGCGGCTCCAAAAGCTTCCAACGCAGCTGAACACACCGAACATATTTGTTCCCGACCTTGTGCGAGTCTCCCCAAAAGCTTCAGACGTCCAACGGTTGGGCCAGTGTGTTCCTGCCTAAGACTTTAGAGAAGAAGGGAAGGTTGGATACTGGTCTATAATTACTCAGAGATCCTGGGTCGAGGTGGCAAACTTAAAACTAGCCGATACAACACCAGTCATGAGTGATGAGTTAACAATATTTAACATTGTAGGTCCCAGTGATGTCCATAGTCCTTTAAACAGTTTTGCTGGAAAGGGGTCCAGGACGCAGGTTGTTGGTTTTGAGGATGAGACAATTTTAGACAATATCTCAAGAGAGATATTTTCAAAAGTGTTTAGAGCTGAGAGTAACTGAGAATCAGCAGAGGAATGTTTTAAAATAAACTTTGACAAGGAAGCCAAAGATGATGAGATAATTTTGATCTATAATCTCATCAATTTTATTGCATAAGAAATCTAAGAAATCATTTGCATAAAGGGTGCACAGCTCACCTACTGTGGTTTTTGAGTAAGTTTAGCCACAGTGTTGAAGAGAAATCTAAGATTTTGTTTATTATTGTTTATGAGGCTGGACAAGTATGCTGTTCTAGCAGCATTAGGTGCACACTTATAATTAAGTACACCATTACGCCAAGGAAGATAAAGAAAACATTTTAGATTTGCGCAATGCTTGTTCCATTTTCCTGCAGGCCTACTTGAAATCTCGGGTTTCATCAGAAAACCAGGGAGTAGATTTCTCTCGTGATCTTGATTTGGTAGAGACTGGTGCCACAGAATCGAGGAGAGAAACAAGTACTGAGATAACTTCATTTGTGAAACTTTCCACAGGTTTTGTCACAGTTGCAAAAGGAGTCAGGACCCCAGGCACTTTATCACTGAGCATCGCTATGATTGCCAGGCTGATATGATGAGAAGTAAAAACCTTTGTGTCATTGATACATGGACAGGCTAATGACGCTTCAAATGCAATGAGAGAGTGGTCCGACACAGCAGAGGAGACGGACATGACGTTCAGGGTGGACACATCTAGTCCATGGGAAATGATCAAATCCAGAGTGTTACCTCTGACATGGAAGCATGGGATGCTGGTGACCAGCTTCCTCAGCAACATCACCAGCAAGACTATGCTGGTAGGCCATCATAATTAATGGGACCTTGCTGGTGGACCAGTTTCTTCATGCTAGTCCACCAGCTAAACCAGCACCAAACAGCATAGACCAGCATGGAAATCGTGCTGAAATCAAAGAACAATAAACAGCTAAGATAGACGGAGATGGAGAGGACACAGTAAACAACAGCGTTCTCACGGAAGTCCTGATTTGTGTCACAGGAAGCATTGTTATAACTGTAAAGTTAGTTAACCAGTAGGGCTAATGCTAACTAAACTATCTAAAGCTTTAAAATAAACTTAGTGGGATAAATGTGTAATGTATGCCACTGAGATGTAATGGGGTAGAAGAATATGGTATAGGTTTAAAGGTTTTAAGGTTTTTTGTGAGGAACCGCCATCTCATTGTAGCCCCCATAAATTTAACATAAAAGTATATTGATTCGAACTAAGTGTTGTGATTTTGCATGTAGTAGTGCATGAACCACCACAAGGTGGCGTATATTGCTCACTGACGGGTCTAAAAAGCAGCGGTAGAAATGAAGAAGAAGCAGGAAGTGGAAAAGCAAGCAAGATGAGCGCAAGTGCGAGCGCAGTTTTTGTAAACAGCCCGGAGTAAACGTTAATTTGTTGATTAAGTTTGAAGTTAATGTTGTTCGAGAAGAGGTCAGAGTTGTCCGGGGAGATGCTGTGTCGCCAGAGGATTAAGGAGGAAGACTAACTAATGTGTTTTAATGACTATTCTCCGGTGAGTGTGTTACGTTTTCAGTGCTAGCTTAAACTTTAGCTTGAGATCATTTCACAAACGTGAGTGATTGAAAGAAAACCAATCGGAGGAATGTGAGGTGTTTGGAAAAAATGCTTATCACTGTCAATTTAATGATGTATGAGATACTGCTAGTAGAAACAATAGCCTTTTATGTTTCATTTTCTTAAAAAATAAAAAAGATGAAAGATATCAAAACGAGCTGCTAAGATCTACTAATGCTTAATAGTTTAAAGAATCAATATGGACTTTAACTAAGGTTAAACTGTACACTATGCAGGTTGGTTTTCTTATAGTTGACTTCTGAGAGGAGACGACGGCGACTCGCAGTGGTTTCAGCGGGTGAGCGGTAGTCCACTTCATGGATCGAGCTACTGCAGCTTCAACTGGATTCCAGATAAGATTTGACAGTACATTAAAAAAGGGGGCCCCTACATAACTGAACTGAGACTGAACTAACTACCAAGGAGACAATGTGATTACAAACTTTTGACTGAACTAACTCGAACTTGAAAGAGACATTTTCATTAATGAGAAAGATACCTCTTTACAGTGGAGGTGATTTTGTTTTTGGTTTTCTGAGGAGCTGTCCACACCAGCCAGTTAATTTTGCAACCGTGAAGTTATGTTTCCGGTTTTACTGTTCAGTCCACATGCAACCGTGCTTTTGGAACACTGAAACCGTGGTTGTTTGAAACCGGAGTCCAGGGTGAGGTTTTTGGCCGATTTGGGTTTCAGCGGTTGCGTATGGATATGACAACCGCGAATATTTCCATTGCTTACGTCAGAGCTGAGCGCGTGCCTCTGTAAATATTGCACGCGCAGCAATGTAAACACAGAGTAATGACAGTCAGTGGTTAGAGGTTAACTAGCTTCACTTGATACCTTTGCTAATATGGACGTGACAAAGTTGTTGTTTATTGGCTTGCCGTCAGCTGTGTTCGGCTGTCATGTCCACCTGGATGAGCAATGAAGGAGACTGCTACTCTTGCTAGCAAACAAACGATGCACCCTTGCCAGTCACCATTGTTGTTTGTGTTTTGGTATTTGCCACGCTTCCCCTTTCCGGTTTTAAACAACTAGTGCAGTGCCCGTAAGAAAAGTGTATTCCTATAAAAAAGTGGGAGGTTAAGGAGCTTTTTCATGGATGGCCAAATGAGGCTGTGTTTGAAGGTGGGACGTCAGGGATATTTAGGTTTGTTGTGAAATCCGATATTCCAGGGTATAATTGGCTGTTTTTGACTATTTTTGATTTTGCCATCATATTTCATCTTAAAAGCTATTTACTTGGTGTCATTATTTTCAGCACAACCTCACATGTGTGACTGTACAGTTATTTTTTTTATTTTGACATACTGTATTAACACAATAGACCTAAAATAGAATAAAAAAACATGAAATCCGAGTAGAAAAAATTTGATTTTTTACTGTAAAAACCACAAATATGTTTAACAAACCATTTTTTTTTTTTTTTTTTTACTTATAATGCAAATATAAATTGTTGTTTATCTGAATGTGTGCATGCATTTAAAAAAATTACAAATTTATATGTAACCATTTACATTTAAATGCAGGCAATGCTCAGGTCTGCCTGTGCTCCTTCCAGCTGAATGAAGAGCTGCACTGCCTGCTCCACATTCAGCTTCTCCTCATTCTGACTCATTAAACAAAAAAACGACTCCACTACACACTAAACACACTACACCAAACACTACATAACACACTAACTACACACTCCAAACACGCTAAATGTCACAAATCTCTCAACTCTCACACACACCGACCGTCGTTGCATGTCAATCATCCACCTAGGTCCCTCCCACAACTTCCTGTTCCTCAACAACCAAACTTGCTGCTTGGACACTTTAGTGACAAAAGCCCGTTTTTACCGTTTCTTCCTGCACCAGACACAAAGCAAACGTGACAGCAATGTTCGCGAATAAGCGTGGCGGACATTATTTACCCTAGGTCCGGTTTTGGACGTGCCGATGCTTCCGGTCCGTCACTTCGGGAGGTGGGCCGTGTAGCTAGCGGCTAGCAGCTAGGCTAGGTACATTTGATTTCACTTGAACCTGGTTCAATGTATTTTATTTTAACATTTTGTCAAAGCATAACATAGAGGTGAATTAGCACTTACTGAGAGAAGTGTTTCTATGTTTTTTGTGAATAAATGCACCCGGATATTGTCTAAATACACTTGTGTTTTGCTTATTAATCCTCCAACTAGAACTTAGATTTGAGATATTGATGTCATACTATTCCTAAGACTAACCTCTCTTACTCTTAGTGTTACATCATTGTCACACCTATTGAATGAAGGGCATGTTTCCAGTGGCAACTAGACACACCTCCAGGACTCCAGTGGCTGGGTTCCAACTCGGAACCGGTTGGCAGCCGAAAGGCAGATGGGTGAGGAAAATACAATGAAAGCTACAATGCAAGATGCCGACCAGCACATCAGGAGCAGTTTGGGATTCAGTATCTTGCCCAAGGACCAGGGGAATCAAATCAACAACCTTCCGTTAACAAGATACTGGCTCTTCTCCTGAGCCACAGCCTCCCATGTAAACAAACAGGGCAGGCAGGAGCCATGCTGGAGCAGTAACGCTGCCTGTGTGGACACACACAGGAGTGAGCACCAGCAGCTTAGCAACGCAACCGCTACACAGTACACAAGCATCCATTGTGACCAGCCTGTAAGTTTCTGACCCGGTCCAAACTGTAGCTGCTGTCTCCTGTCCATCCAGGATGCAGACTGCATGAAGAAGTTAGATCGACAATCACCATGAAAATGAAGACAGAATGTACAGTATCTATAGACACTGAAGAAATTTTGTTCTCCCTCCACGTACCACAACCTTCAAGTTCAGTCTGTGGTTTCAGACTGGAAGAACTGGCTGTATACTTAAACACCACTTCCTTTCTAATAAGACCTGTGTAAGGGTTAGCGAGTAGCCAGACACATGGGAATGGAGTCACAGGCATGGTTCAGAAGTCCAAGTGTATTTTATTTATAGCAGTAGAGTTCTGTGCAGTTATTTACAGTGAAAATAGAAATAATAATACAAAACTAAATAAACTACTATCCCAAAATAAAAATATCCAAAAGAAATAATACAAATAAATTACTTAAGAGAAAAATTACCCTAACTGCACTTTTGGCTATGCCTCAAATGGGCCCAAGGTGGTCTCCAGCTGTGTGTGTGGCTCTCTCCTTGCTAGTCTTGTAACCCATAGCCACCCCAGCCTTGCGCTTTTTACACAGGTGGGCTCAACCTACTTAAGAGACCAGAATCAATGATCTCTTATTACCATTCACAAGGACCACAAGATTCAAAAACAACATGTTACTAACAAGAAATACATTTGAGTTCATTTTATGTGTTTCTTTAAAAACAGGCATTTTAACTTCCTGAACACTTAACAGAACCAAAACATCCCTCTCACTCTACCACACTTGGGCCCAATCCCATTTCTCTTTTCTACCCCTACCCCTTGTCCCTACCCCTTGCCCCTTGCCCCTTGAAACGGAGTGCCAAGGGGTAGGGCTGAAAGTCAACCCCTCCGAATTGGGACACCCCTTCGACAATCGCGTATGTCATCAGTAGTCACTCGCAATTCGTTCACAACTTCAAATTCATGCATACACTGCACAGGCTAATGTTAACGTTACATCCGATTTGTGCATGACATTCCTGCGTATCCCATAACGCTATCAATGAAACTGAATACAAGCAGCGAGGTTGCTGAAGTTTTTATTGATAACGTTATTACTGTAGATTATCAGGGCTGCCCACAGAGCACCACTAGTAGCGTTCAGCCTGGTAACGTTAACCTGAAGCCTCAACTACTAGCAATTTTTTTTCCGTGTATTTTATGAAGAAAATGACCATTACACATTGAAACAACGTTAAACTAGACAATACAACGGTTTTCGTAAATTTAAAAACTTTATTAATGGAGAAAATACTTACATTTGTGAACTTCTTTTGCGGTAGCAGCCACCTTGCCGGTGATTCGCAGTACATTCTGGGAAATCTGTCGTAGCCCTCCGTTTGGAGTGTGCCTCTGGAAAATCTCCGTTTGAAGGGGTATATAGCCCTACCACTTGCCCCTCACCCTCCGTCCTAACGGGAATTGGGACACCCCTACACGTGAACGCGCAAAACGAAGGGGTAGGGCCAAGTGGTAGGGCCAAGGGGTGAAATGGGATTCAGCCTTGGTCTCCTCTGGAAGCCCTCCTACTTAATCAGATGGATCACTCAACACACCTCAACTCAATACAATGTTTGTAACAGAAGTACACTGTCTTGCTTTTCTTTTTACTGCAAAATGTATTAAATGTGTCTGGTGCATGTCACACTTTGGGCCATGTGGTTTTCCCTATCCCCACAATCAGTACGTCTACATGCACAGCCTAGTCGAATTACAGCCATAGTTTGACTATGCTACTCAATCAGACATCTGCAATTGTCCGAGTATGTGCCTGTGAGAAAATCAGATTATTGGCCGGAGCATGTCATACCCCGGTACGATAGGTGGTGCTTTACCCATTTCAACTAGTGGTAATAGAACCACCTCCATCTGACCTTTTTACGTCACCAGTAACAACAAACTGCCTCGGCATTCGAGAAAGATGGTGTATGAAGAGCGTGACAAAGCTACATCTTTGTACATTTCGTATATGGTGTACATGATAATTACACAAACTAGAATCACAATGGTGCTCTTGCTTGCTGTTATTTCTGAAGAAAGACGTTGTTGCCGTCCTTCTACTTCTGGCTCACGGGAAAAAATCTCTAACCTACTGAAAGTGCAGATTATTGAAAGTGACATTATTGATTTAGGTAATGTAAATATTTGGAGGAAACAAGGTATCCAAAATAAATGACAATTGTCACTTAGAGTTCAGCGGTCTGATGACATGGGGTAAAAAGCTGTTACAGAGCCTTGTGGTCTTGCACCGAATGCTACAGAACCTCTTTCAACAGGCCAGGACGGAAAAAAGTCCATGGTGAGGATGGGAGGAGCCTCTGATAATATTCCAAGCTCAGGACATGCAGCACTTGGGAGCAATGAGGGGAGAAGAGTCCCAATGATCTTGACTCTTTCATCTCTTTTTGAACAAAAACTTCACGTTAAATATCACAATTTTGGGGATTTACAGTATATTTCAGATAATTTAGCAGCAATGGTGTTTTACATTTAGCTACTGCAGCTGAGTATTTATGTTTTAATGCAAAATGCAGTTGTTAATTTTAAAGGCAAGCTTTCATTCTGTGTGTGTTGTTTTTTCATATTGCATTGCATTAAAGTAATATAAGTTTTTCTGTGAGTATGTTGTGGTGGATTTCTAGTTTATTATTAAGCAATCAGAACTCAGCAATTCTGCATTCTCTTTTAAGTTCTTGGGTTTAATTATTTTTCCATAGGATGACCCTTTTTGTTGTTTTTCTAGTTTTAGTTGGAGCCTCTGCATCAAGAACTGTTTCCATTTTACAGTTAAAATCATTTCTAAGTCTTTACAGGATGATGGTAAGACATGATTATTGAAGGTTGGAATTTGTGATTGAGTGTTGTTGCTACTTCAGTCGTAATGTGGCATTTTGTAACAGTATGTTTTGTGGTACTTGGAAGAGAATGATTGAAACAGTTGAAAAACACACAGTGGTGGTCAGTCAGAGCCAGATCGGTGACAGAAGATACACTATATTGCCAAAAGTATTCGCTCATCTGCCTTGACTCGCATATGAACTTAAGTGACATCCCATTCTTAATCCATAGGGTTTAATATGATGTCAGTCCAACCTTTGCAGCAATAACAGCTTCAACTCTTCTGGGGAGGCTTTCCACAAGGTTTAGGATGTATTTATGGGAATTTTTGACCATTCTTCTAGAAGCGCATTTGTAAGGTCACACACTGATGTTGGACAGGAAAGCCTGGCTCTCAGTCTGCACTCTAATTCATCCCAAAGGTTTTCTATCGGGTTGAGGTCAGGACTCTGTGCAGGCAAGTCAAGCTCTGGTCTTTATGGACCTTGCTTTGTGCACTGGTGCACAGTCATCAGGAGTAGGACCACACCTCAACAGCGCCGATTTCCGGTATCCCTATAAATAACCACCCAACCGTCTCATCTTATTCGCTCTCGTGTTCTGCCAGAAACGAGATCATGTTACATCGCCTCAAGCACATCCAAACTTTTGTAGGAGCAACATCAGCCTCTTCTTACCTCATCATGGACTTCGTATCACTATCCCCGTCAGACAATGATCTTTTGGACGAGACCAGGATCACCATTCATCAGAAGCCAAAAACTTCCCCATCACCTCCGTACCCGAGACCCCGATTTCAATGGTCCAAAAGCCGCCTAGGAAGCGAGTGAGTTCGAAGAGCACCAACTTCGTCTCATCCATGATTCATATCCCGCCTGGTTCGTGTCTCCTCAACATTCAAGATTACCAAAGTTCGTCTGACAAATCCTCTGTGTCTCCCAGCCCACCTCCTTCTGCAGCAAAGAGAGGACGAGTACATTCGGGAACAGAATGTCGCCGCAGTTCGCCGACTCCTTCGCCTCCGAAGATAATTCCAGCCTCCCGCCATCATTCCGACAACACTGGCCAAACAGCTCTCTGGTCACAGCCTCACCATGCTCCAGTGAGATTGTTATGGCGGGGTTCTAGGTCAGGACCCAAAAGCAGAAGGAGCTGAGGCAGAGGCCGGTAGTAACTGGATTTTATTAGGTTCAGAGCTCGTAGGGAGGTGGGGTCCGCAGGCGAGCGGATCGGCAGGTGTAGTCTGCAGGTGTAGTCGGCGTAGGTGGGCTGGCAGGCAGGTGGACAGGCTGCCGGACTGGCAGGCTGGGCTGGAGAGGTGCTGAGATCTATCTGCCGCGAGGCAGGAGCACGGAGGAAGGGAAAGAAAAACACAATAGTGAGACAGGCTCACAAAAACACACTAGACACACTTAGAAAGTTAAAAAAAAGTCACATAAAGCTATGCGAAGGCTCTGATAAATTCACCGTAACTGGCGGAACAATCTGGCATCGGAGTGGAGGCATGACCGGGCTTAAGTAGCAGGGGGATGATGAATGAATGAAAACCAGGTGCGCCTCTCCGCTGGAGCCGGTGCGGTTGGCACGCCCACAGGTACGGGAGCCAGTAGACGGGAGCCAGTAAGGGAAGAAAAAAGGGGGAAAACACAGAATACCCCGATACACGCGACTGCCCCCAATCACACCATGACAGAGATCCCCCGACCGGCCTTCACCTTCTAAAATCACAGATTGGACAGTAGCCACTCTCCAGAAAAAAAAGGACAAAGGAATTCTGTTTCACCGAACGGACAAGAAAGCCAAACTTTTCTCTACACTCATGTTGGCTTACTCCGTCAACACTAGCTCTCTTCCGAGTGACGTCACCACGCGCACCCCAACATGCCGTGACGTTGATGCTCCAGTTAAAGGATCAGTACAATTAAGTCAGATTGTTGGCAGAGGTAATTGTACACCAATGAGGACTTATTTATGAACGAAGACGTTGATTTGAGTTAATTAATTACTTAAATCGTTACACACTGTCTCTTTAAAGACAACAGAGGGGCAGTAGCAAAAGCGGAGACAGAGATCCTCAGCCGAATCAAATGACTCTAGGGTTTCTGCTACCACCTCTCATCATCACTCCACTCCAGATGGAGCGCCCAGATGGATTTCAGGTCCCTCCAACTCTCATCAGGATTTTCATTATTGGCACCAGCAGCCTACAACATCAAGGGCAAATGTCATGGTGCCCACTGCCATCCAGTTCCAGCCATCACAATAGCCAATCTTTGCAGGGGAACATGGCACCGGGATGCCAGTGCCCTCCGTTTTGGTAGTAATGGTCTTTACCAATATCATATACACTTTGCCTCCAAAGCTGCAGCTGGCCTTACACAGTTCAATGAAGCCACATACTGTGGCACTCTCGACAATGAAATTTACTGTTGTATCTTCGCCGCCCGTGCAGCCCTTACATGCTCCCTTTGTGGCGCCCCATCCCACCCAGCCTCTTCCTGCTCAATCCCCACCCACACTGAGCCGCATCAAAACCGAACAAGAGCTTCATCCTTCTCTCGCCTGTCGTTGGCAGCTCCACCAGCACCCATACCTCCAAAACAAGTGTCATCTGCCCCTTCTGTTATCTTTCCTGCAACCAACAGCATAGATAAGAAAGGCAGGCCCATCATGCACCAAGGAGGTCGTCCGATTTGCAGCAACTTCAACAGTACCAGATGCACCATGTCCCAGTGTCGCTTCCTCCACATCTGCTCATTCTGCGGCGGGGGCCACGCCCACCCTGCATGCCCGCACAACCCTACCTCACTGAAGCTAGGTGAGCACTTATCAACAACCATTAACATTGCAGTTTTAGCAGAGGCACTTCGTAACCACCCAGATCCAGCTTTTGTTCAGTTTCTTATAAAAGGATTTGAAGAGGGTTTCCACCCCAGACATTCCACACAACCATCAATCTCTTTCAAAGCCAAAAAATTCAGAGCCAGAGTCAGTCAACCGCCTGCTCGCTAAGGAAGTTAAGGAAGGTTTCATGATCGGACTGTTCGCCCGTCCTCCGTTTCCTAACTTCCACATCAGCCCCCTCGGTATCACAACCAGGAAATACACCGGAAAGATACGCATCATCATTTATCTTTCAGCACCCCATGGCAGTACAATCCCCAGCATCAATAGCTTGATCTTGAGTGAGGACTTCTACCTTCACTACGCCACCATCAACCATGCCATCACTCTTACTAAACTCGCCGGGAAAGGGTCGTGGCTCTCAAAAACAGACATCATCAGGCTCACCTTCGGTCGAAAAAGCAGCCCTAAACTCTTCGACACCCTGTCTGAAACCCTTTGCTGGATCCTGTCTAACAACCATGGGATTCCATTCCTCATCCATCTCTTGGACGATTTTCTCATCATCTCATCTACATATTCAGCTCTGACATTCAACTTGTAAATCCGGCGCTAATTCCCCTGATAGGTGACTCCCAGAGCTCCATTATCAACAGCCTATCACCCTCAACCCTCTCTTCCTACTGGACAGCTTGAAAAAGCTTCCATTACTTTCACGACCAATACAACATAACATCCCGTCGTTCAATCTCATCACCTTGACTTCTTTCATTACTTACACCCATTCCATCATGGCAATTAAAACACACACCATCAAAGTTTACCTTAGCGGTATCAGCTTCTTTTCCAAACTAATAGTTCAGGCCTGACCTCCAGCCATCCCCAGATAACTTACTTTTTCAAAGGACTCCTACATCAAGAGCCAGCTAAAAGCCCTCGCTGTTTTTTCTCTTATTGCAGACTTGCTGTTAATCTGCCTTCACACCATCCGTTCCAGATATGGCACTCCTCAAGTTGCCTGAACCCTGGAAGCCATGTTCTTGCTTGCTTTTTTCGGTTTCCTCAAGTGCTTCGAATTCACCACCTTAACCTTTCACTTTGACTCAAGCCGCCATGTATGTATTTCAGACTTGTCTCACTTTTAAGATGACACCATGGTATTCTATTTAAAGCAAACTAAAACCAATCAATCTGGTCTGTCTACACCCATCTTCTACTTCAAGGTCCAGTCACCACTGAATCCTAACCCTTCCTGCAACTCAGAAAATCTCAGAATATAGCAATGACGGATCCTCTCTTCATCTACGAATCTGGACAAGTGGCTACTCGATTCTGGTTCCACCGTCACTTTCACCATGTGCTCTCATTGTCTGGTATTTCACCCGTTAACTACTCCAGACATTCCTTCAGGATTGGAACTGCCAATTCAGCCTCCCGTAATGGCATCCCAGAACACTTCACACAACTCATGGGCCGCTGGTCCTCCCAAATGTATCACTGCTACATCCGTTCAAATCTCAAAGATCTCAGATCCGCACAATCTCATCTCAAGTGATTGGGGGTTTTGGGGGGTCCGTCACTGCCCGGGTGCGGCGGCAGATTCTCTACAGAGCTTCCCACAATGCACTCAAAGAACTGAGATCTTCAACATTTTGTATTATTTTTCTTTCATAATAAATCATATAAATACTGATGGTGTGGTCCTTGCTAGTAATATGAAGCTTGTATGGTGAAGTTTCAGGAGTAGGACCACACCTCAACAGCGCCAATTTCCGGTATCCCTATAAATTACCGCCGGACCCTCACCTCTTCTTCACTCTCGTATTCTGCGCCCCTCCCCCCCCAGCCCATTTCTCTCTTCCCGTTTCTTCTTTTCTTTCCTCTCCTTCGTAGGACCATGAAGGGGTCTGTCGCTGCCCAGGTGGCAGCGGATTCTCTACAGAGCTTCCCCACAATGCACACAAGGAACTCGGAGAACTAAGATCTTCAACCTTTTAGATTATTTTTCTTTCAAAATGAATCATTTAAACGCATCTTCCTGACGATGTGGTCCTTGCAAGTGAAACAGTTGCAACAAAGTTGGGACCATGGAATTGTCCAACATCTCTTGGTATGCTTCCTTTCACTGGAACTCCGGGGCCAACCCAGCCCCTGAAAAACAACCCCACACCATAATCCCCCCTCCACCACCTTTACACTTGGCACAATGCAGTCAGACAAGTACCGCTCTCCTGGCAACATCAGATTGCCAGATAGAGAAGCACGATTCGTCTCTCTAGAGAACGCGTCTCCACTGCTCTAGAGTCCAGTGGCGGCGTGCTTTACACTACTGCATCCGACGTTTTGCATTGCACTTGCTGATTTATAGCGTGGATGCAGCGTCTCGGCCATGAAAACCCATTTCATTAAGGTCTCTACGCAATGTTCTTGAGCTAATCTGAAGGCCACATGAAGTTTGGAGGTCTGTAACGATCAGTGGCGGCTGGTGACTGAAAAAATTGAGGAGGACAGGAGGAAAACCAGTCCACGGTGTCATGTTATTTTATACAAGTCAACTACTTATCCCTACTTTCTTATATTCAATGAAAACTAAGCAATTAAAACAATGACCATTAAGAATTCTTTAAAAAACATTTTATTAAATGGCTAATATACAAGACAAAAAAAATACCACTGTATACCCCTTCCGGAATTTGATCCCCAGTCACCTGCTCTACTCACTGTGCTACCACAGCAATCAATGTAAATACTTCAGGACAGCACAGGACATCACACTCATCACTCATCACAATCGCCCGGTCGTGCCGCTAACGTTACGTCCTCCAGCAGGATGAACGAAACGAAAACTATGAATTATTTTTCTGACTGCTTCGCTCTGATTTCTCCCAACAGTTTTTTTTCTATCAGAAATGTGCTTATATTTCCTTTGAAACCGATTCCAATATCGCTGAAAACTCCATATTTCTTGTCCGAGCATGGCGGGCAGTGAAAGCTGTAAAATACCATATTGACCCGAATATAGGACGACCCTGATAATAAGACGACCCCTCTTTTCAAGAATCTGATAACCAAAATTTGTTTCTCAGTAACAAACTCACACACCTTCCTGTCAGTCTCTTGGAAGCGGCCGCTTAGAGGACCACGATAAGCTTTTCTCTTACTGTTAGCGTTTTCAGACGATCTTTTTGGACCCACCATCTTCGGACGTTACACTCCGTAACTCCATATTTCTTGGCTGGCTGACAGTTGTTTGACGCCTCCGCTGCATTGATCACCATTATCTTAAAATCAGCATCATAGCTCCGCCTCAGATGTCTGTTAACTTGCCACACTTGATCCACTTTGCTCCGTAAAATCACCCCGTCTGTCCATTTTTCATCTCCTGTCACTTCTTCTCCGCTGTGATTGACAGATAACCCAGCCACAGTGTCAGTGACGTCTCTACAATAATCTGGCGCCCTCTGCTGTTGCGGTTGCGTAGCGACCCAGACAACTATCAGCATGTGTCAACGGTTAGACCCCGATTATAAGACGACCCCACTTTTTCATATAATTTTAATCGAAAAAAAAAAAAAAAAAACTCGTACTATATTCGGGTCAATACGGTACATAGAAGTATTTTTTTGTTTACGGCTGTATAAACGTGAGAATAAAATTTGGGAACTGTTATTGGACCAACCTGCTGTCAATCTTATATTCTGGTTGTTTATTGGTAAGGGAGGACGTCCTCCCTTAGCGCGTCATTTTACGTGTCTTAGCCAATCATAGATCAGCATGAAAAAACCCTGAATGCATTGAGTGAATGGAAGGAGATCCCTCCCACGGAGGACAGAAGCCCTCCGTCCTCCTCTAGCCCCCACCTTCCTGCTCCCTGCTCCTCTCACAGACTGCTTTGTCTCCTCCGTCTGCAGCTGTCGCTGTTCAACCGTTTTAGGTGGATTTTTTTCCAAAGAAGAAACTTTTTTAATGATATAATATATATATAATATTTTATAAATGATACTGAGATTTGGTAATGATTTATTTCAACCAGTTACTCTTTCTTAAAAAAAATGAATCTTCCTCTTGCCTCCCAAAAATAGAGGAGGACCAACCTCCTCTGCCTCTATGGACGAGCCTCCTCTGGTAGCGATTGACTCTGCAGAAAGTTGGCGACCTCTGTGCACTATGCGCGTCAACATCCGCTGACCGTGCGCCGTCATTTTACGTGGCCTACCACTTAGTGGCTGAGTTGCTGTCATTCCCAATGGCTTCCACTTTGTTATAACACCACTGACAGCTGACTGTGGAATATTTAGGAGTGAGGAAATATCACACCTGGTGGCATCCTATCACAATACCATGCTGGAATTCACTGAGCTCCTGAGAGTGACCCATTCTTTCACAAATGTTTGTAGAACAGTTGCTTAGGTGCCTAGGTGCTTGCTTTTTTACACCTGTGGCCATGGAAGTGATTGAAACCCCTGATTTCAATTATTTGGATGGGTGAGTGAATACTTCTGGCAAAATAGTGTGTGTTGACTTTAAAAACATATGATATAACTAAATCCAAAGTGTGTCCATGTTTGTGACTTGCTACATTAATGCGCTGTTTAAGAGACTTCCATTTCAACAATTCTAAAAACTTTTTGGCTCTGGTAGCTAGATTGTCAACATGTATGTTAAAATTTCCAATTAAAATGAAATTGTCATAGCTTGTATGAATGATTGACAGTTTTCAATACAATTCTGTTAAAATAGAGGACACAGATAATTTAGGAGATCTGTATACTGTCACTGCAAGGAGAAAGGGCTGAGATTTTTAAAAAATTGCGTTTTATTCAAAGGCTTGAAACATGCATAAGTACACATCCCTGCCCTTAGTTTCTCTCAGTATATTGTCATTCTGCTGCGTCTTTCCTAACTGGATGGACAGGCCTCAATCAGTGTGGCAGGTGCATCTGTGCTCAGCCAAGTCTTAGTCAGAAAAAGACTTGTTAATGCTCTAACAGTGCTATGTTAAATTCTGTACGTTTTGCAACTGAAAAAGAGTTCTTGTTTATGTGAACTGTAAGCAGGTTGTTTATGTTTGGTCCATTTAAAGCTCTGTTGGCTTTATTGTGTCGAGCTCAGATGATGGGTTTAATAAAATCAACCAAGGTGAATGGGGAAGCAGCTAGTTCTGGTGTAATACATAGCATTATGTTGTGAGCAAGTGCCTGTTAGCCCCTATGGTTGGGATGCAATCCATCACCCTTAAAAAATGGGCGACCCAAGAACAAATCAAAGTTATCGATAAAAGTGAACTTAAAATTCCTACATGCAGCCATGAATTCAGAAAAAAAAGGCAACATAATTTCTCTAGGTCCCCTTTGTAGGTTGGCAGGGGTCGTGAGATGGCAAAGGGAATGAGTCTGGGCTCAGTACCACAAAAAGTTTTTCCAGCCTGAGCTCCAGATGAGATGGTAAGGAGTGGAGAATTTCCCTCCGTCTTCCCGGCCACCCTCTGTCAACCACTTGCTTCCACCAATTTTGCCCCAGGCATGGTGTGGAGCAGGAGCCCATTGAGGGTCCCACAGCTGGAGTGGTCATGTCAGTGGTAAGTTGTTAATAGTGTTCCGCGGCCAGGGTTTCCACATATGGGTCCGGAACTTGTAGAGTTGATGTGAGCAGTGCTTAATGTGTTCCAATGCCAGTGGAACCGATTAAAACTGTGGAGTTAAAAGTTTCTTGCAGTTTCGTTGACCCTTTTTAAAGCAGTGTTTAGTTTTGTCATTCGACAGAGTTGAGTTTCATGTGCAGATCAGTTAGCTTCTCCTGCAGCTCTTTGATTTTGCCACATTTAGCAGTATACATAAAATCCTCCACATCGATGATAAAAAACATGTTGCAGAGTTCACATTTTTGGGCTCACTTATTGTCAGTCATAGCAGGATCCTCCATTTCTCAAAAAGCCCAGGGGGCAGCAACAGGTGGTCCTCCTGCCTGGTCGACAGACATTTTTCTGTCAAGAGGGGCAGACATATTGATCCGGAAAAGGAATTTCCTTGCACATCAATATGGCTGCCTCCCTTGCTTTCATTGAACATTTTTGCAAGAAATGACTGGCTTATCCATCCACACCGGATATTTTTTTTTTATGACCATGACCATTTTTCTTAAGAGTTTTTTGTAAGAAAATCACATCAGCTTTAAGTGACTTTGATTGGGATATAGCCTTTTTCTTGGGCTCATTAACCCCATTTATGTTCCGGGTACAAAATGTTTCCTCTATTCTCTTCTTTATTAAATGTTTCATGCATTGAAATGGTAACTGAGTATGACTGGCTTCCCCCTATTCTGTACTAAATCCTTGCACTTCAAAGAAAACACTTGACCATGTGGGAAAAAAGTTCCAAATCGTACATCGTTTCACATGATCAACAAACGATAATAACATAGATACAACATCTGAAGGTCTTAATCATTCTTCAATTAACTGCCTTATTCCTGAAGCAGTACCTCTGCAGTTTTACAAAAAAGGTAAAAAAATAAATAAATAAATAAAACAAAGTCAGACTTCATGTGACAGGTCAGACTAAGAATGGTTCCAAAGCCCCTAATGAATATGAAACCAACGAGGAAGTTTATGTCGCCCGGAATGGTGTCACAGGGGCCCCACCCTGGAGTCAGGCCTGGGGTTGGGGTTCGCAGGTGAGCGCCTGGTGGCCGGGTCTTTGCCCACGGGACCCAGCTCAGCTCAGCCCGAACAAGCGGCGTGGGCCCGCCCTCCAGTAGGCTCACCCCCCGCAGGAGGGTTCAGAAAGGGCCGGTGCAGTATGATTTGGGTGGCAGTCGTGGGCGGGGGCCCCAACAACCCAATCCCTGGACGGTGACTCTAGCCATGGGGACATGGAATGTCACCTCCATAACAAACACCATGTTCAAGCATAAGGGTGTCCATATGTGCACTTGGCACCAGGATGCCCTAGGGTGGAGGTCAATGATCGACTTTGTTGTCGTGTCATCTGACCTCCGGGCGTATGTCTTGGACAGTGAAGAGAGGGACTGAGCTGTCAACTGATCACCACCTGGTGGTGAGTTGGATCCGTTGGCAGGGGACGAAGCTGGACAGACCTGGCAGACCCAAACGCATTGTGAGGGTCTGCTGGGAACGTCTGGCAGAACCCTCTGTCAGGGAGGTCTTTAACTCCCACCTCCGGGAGAGCTTTGGGCAGATCCTGAGGGAGGCTGGGGACATTGAGTCCGAATGGACCATGTTCTCCACTTCCATTGTTGACGCAGCTGTCCGGAGCTGTGGCCGTAAGGTCTCCAGTGCCTGTCGTGGCGGCAATCCCCGAACCCGGGGGTGGACTCCGGAAGTAAGGGATGCTGTCAAGCTGAAGAAGGAGTCCTATCAAGCCTGGTTGGTTTGGGGGACTCCTGAGGCAGCTGACGGTTACCGGCAGGCCAAGCGTGCAGCCTGATATTGCCTTCCAGATGTTAAAAAGAAAAATTATAAAACTCCTTAAACGGTAATTTGATTACTTTACTCTGTGCTCGATAAAGTCATGCCATTACTCCTTGTTTTACAACCATAAGCCAGAGGACCAGAGAGGCATACCACCTCTTCTGGCTGGGTCTACCCAGAGGAAAATTTTACTGCTCAAAGCTTGCTCCTTGATGGCTCCATAGCCATCAAGGAGCAAGCTTTGAGCAGTAAAATTTTCCTCAATGAGAGTTCTCATTTCAGTCTTGTTGTAGTCTTTTTTGGTCTCAAACATTTCTCATTTGTTTCTCCTAAAATTCCTTAGGAGCAATAGGTGAGACTTGAGACTTTACCGCTTAAAGCTTGCTCCTTTCCAGCACTGGGGAGACATTCTGAAACTTCATTAAGAGCTTGATGAGATCTCCTTTGAAACTTACAGGGAGCCCAAGTTGAGATTTTCTGCACCTGTTTCTCAGGAGAAACATTTGAGAAACAGGAGAAATCAGCCACAGCCTCACTTTGGTCTCACATAGATCTCATAGTTGTCTAGGAGAAATGAATGAGACACTACTGAGATCTCTTTTCCAATTTTCGTTTCCTCTGGGTAGGGCTTCTGGATGCTTGTATGCTCCAAGTCCATGGATGTGGAAGAAAAAGCAGAAGATGTCAGGGAACAGTACCCAGCTAGTGCTTCTCTTTCCAGTGTTCACCACCAAACACGTTTTAATATTGCTATCCTGATGAATGTCATTATATTCTAAGTGAAAATGCCAGTGTTCTGTAACTCCAACCCTTTTGTATGCAGGGATTGCACAATACCGCCGCAATGAATACCGCTCTTTAATCTGCTGGTGCTTCTTTGCACTGAACAAATCAATGGCAGGAGTGATTTAAGATAGCATGCAGACGTTCTCCAAACAAATGAGGCATGATGTGTAACACAACAGCATCAGCATCTAGTGTGACCTTTTACATACATGTCCATGTCACTTTCTATATCATGGTATACCATGGCAATAAATTAATATACTGACTCTGTTTTATGAGGGTTGATCTTGTCCTCTGCTCTTGCTGACTCAGAGATGGAACAACAATGAACCCCCTTTCCACCTTTGTAACTTTGTGCAATGCCTGTTCAAACCATGATGTTTGGGACACTTGTTGAGGATCCAGTCTGAAGCCTCCTGAACAACTCACTGACTGATCAGACACGTTTGATTTTCACAATGTAAAATCTGGATGACTACATTGGTACTTTCCAAGCCGGACAACAACAACCAATGAGAGAGGCATCCTAGGGCAGCTGACAGTGTAGCTGATACTCTAGCCTTTGAGTTAGCTAGCATACTAACGTTGAAGGAAACCTAAAACCCAAGTTCTCTCTGAAGAATAGAAAGCCTGTGTCCACTCATTGAGACTTAATTAATGTTAATACAGTAATTGCTATTTTCTTCAAAATGTAGAAATATGGAATATATTGCTTGTAAACGGTTCCCAGGATATGTGAATAACACACATACAGACAGCTTAACTGTATAGTTTGATGTACAGAATGATGATGAGGATAAAGGTGCAACAGTCCTGTCTTTAACATGTAATGTAAAAGGGTTTAATGTTGTGGGGAAATATACCCCAGAGTCTACTTCATTGTGGTTGAAGTTGGCTAAACTTATGAGTCAACTCCAAAGAGATGCATTCATGGTAGTGTTGACATTTCTCTGATCAATATGCACAATATCGAAAGAATCTCCTGTCTTAGTACTGTTTTGCTGAAAATAATTCCTATGCAGTTTGCTGCAATAGTTCATTCAAGGGCCAATTTCTGTGTTGACTTTGGAAAGGACTAACATTTCAAATTAATATTTTCTTTATTTGGAAAGCTGTATACGGTTTACATACTAAACTATCATTGTTTTTCTAGACTCTGCATTGTATATACATCTACAATGGAGTGTAAACGTGATTGCAAAATTAGCTTGACCCACAGTCAAAATGGATACATAGTGAGGATAAGTTGTAGAAAAAAATAGATTTTTTCTCTGATATGTCATTGTGTTTGTACGTGCTTGGTCTCGCCACAGCATGCAGAGCAGGGTTTGGTTTGGTGTGTGTGATGTCTCTGCGCATGCTAATGTGTTAACCCAGCTCACTCTGCTCATCAGTGGCTGTGTGGTGCTTGCTGCTGCTAAGAAAATGTTCCACATGATTTATCAGTCAGTAATGTGGCCCCATTTCACGCAAGTAAAATTCATCCTTATCTCTCTGCAGCTCTCTTTCTCTCTTGATTCCTTTTTTTCTTCCTTGTGGCAAGCACAGCAGCAGCAGCAACGTTTCCTTCTCCTCTGTCACCTCCACTACCTCCCTTGCTGCCTCCCTCGATCTCCTGCTGCTTCCATCTTCCCTCCCTTTTCTGCTGTGTGTTTGCAGATGAAACGGGCAGCCTGCCAGTTTTTCATATTTCTTGGCAGCAAAGTGGCTAGCCAACTTCCTGGGGATGGGGAGCAGGGGGATTTGGGGCTTGCAAAAGGTTACATTTGCACAATGTGTCTGTGAAGAAACAGCAAAGGAGAGGGAGGGAGGGAGGGAGAGAGAGAAAAAAGAAATGAAGAAAGAGTGGAAAAGCTGGGCTGGATCAGCTAAACGACTCCACCGTTCTGGGGGTAATGGAAAAAGCCCTCTGGGGGAATATTCAGTATGCAAGAGTATCGAGTTGCATGCAGTCATTACAATGATGTCTGTCCCTCTCCCTTTCTCTTTTTGTCTACCTTCTCTGGAATGTTCCCTCCCCTCCAACACACACACACACAAACACACACACACACACCAACCTCACCTTGTCTCTCTTTCTGTCTGTGTGAAAGTGTTCTGTGAGGCGATAGCTTTGGGACGGAGGAGCTGGTCGAATCATTGCAGTTTGACGGGTTTATGTGTGTGGGGGGTTACTGCTGCTGATTACATACCAACAAATATCTACTGCAGAACGACTGTCTGTTCTGCTGTGCTGTCAGGATTGACTGAATATGGATAGATGGTGGCATGATTCAGAGGGAGGATTAAACAGTGCAGTGTGAAGACTGACAGGGAGAAAAGTCAGTTGTTTACCTTCACAACTGTCTCTAAGGAGAAAGTTAAAGCGAAACTCTCGCCAAAAAGCAACCGAGGCTTTATTTGGGATTGAATATGAGTCAAACCTTCGTGTGAAAGCATAATTACGTCGAAAGAGGCACTTTTAAGATTTACCGTAGTTTCGGTTTTGGGCACGTTAATTTTGAACGGGAGTGCATGGGGCAAGACATGCTAGCATCAAAATCGCTATTTTTAGAACACTAAGAAGGCTCGACACAACATGAAACTTTGCTCGTAGCATCACCAGGGTCTCTACTCATGAACACGAGCATTGAGAACATTGTTTGTGTACACAGAGTTTATGAAAAAGAAGGTTTTTGAACTACTCGCGTTAGCTGCTGCACCTCCTGCGCGTTGCCGTCATGGCAGGCAAAAAGTGTCGATCCCCGAGTGCGACCTGACAGGCAGGAGAGTAATGGTGAACCGCTCCTCAAGCGTGCCTGTCAGGTCGCACTCGGGGATCGACACTTTTTGCCTGCCATGACGGCAACGCGCAGGAGGTGCAGCAGCTAACTTGAGTAGTTCGAAAACCTTCTTTTTCATAAACTTTGTTTGTGTTTTGTGCTTATTAGCACATTTGAGCATACTAAAATGCTAAACTAAGATGTAGAACTAGCTTAACTTTATACCTGTGTGGGCCTATAGCATTTTCATTGTGATTATTATAGCAACACTATTACCAGCATGTAGCCATAAGCAAGTACTGAGCTGAGACTAGCAGTCTTCTTTTAGTTTTGAGAAAATTTTAAAATGTGCTTTGGTTGCAATGAAGCAGTACTCATTCAATACATTTAGTATAGACAAACCATAAACTGTGTTTTTTGAAGCTTTCTGAGTTGGGAATGGCTTTTCACTAAAAAAGATCAGATCAGATCTCATTGCTTTTGTCCTGACAGTGTCAAGGTTATGTAACTTTTAGTCATAGCATCACAAGCAAATTTTCGCTACAATATAAGACCGTTAAAAGTTTCTAGACATTAGCTAACTTATCTTTTATATCACTGTTCAACATTCACTTAGCTTTTGCTGCTTTATACTACTTTACTATAAGGGTGTCACAATTTCGATTGAAAATCAAAATCGACCAAAATTAAGTCACAATCTCAAACTTCGAATTAAAAAATGGAATCGTCGATGCCGCCACACCCCGATGTCATGTCCAGTCGGCTTGCCAAGCGGAAAAAAGCGAGTCAACCTCCTCTAACTTAGCTACTAGCTAAGCCTCTGCTAGCTTTTTTTGCAGCTTTTGGAGTGAGAATCATTTCTTATTAAGGTCAGTGAATCCTTTGTTGATAATAATCACCTTTTAAAAACTTACAAGGGTTTTTGCCTATTAACAAACATTTTACAAGGACCTTAATATATCCCTTTACACAATGCAGTGTGGTTCTGGCTGGGATTATTAGAAAGGCATGGCTATAGTTTTGGGTGATGCACTGACTATATTTTATGGCTGTGGTTGTAGCTTTGGTTGTGGCTGTGGCTGTCATGATGGATGTGGCCATGTTATTAATCGGTGTAACACTGGCCATGTGAAGGTCCAGTCAGGGCCATAGCCAGGGTTTAGAAATGAGTGAGGTCCAGAATTTTTCTTATGGGGCTGTTATCTGTTAATACCTGATGCCACACTCAGCGTTCAGTGTATGTTCAACTGCTGTTTTAACACAACAGACAGACTTGCTGCTCTCTGTCAGCCCAGTGCTCTGATGACTTCACAGCTGCAGCCTGCTGCACTGTGTGCTGGTAATTCCTCTGTAAATGTTAGTAGTTGGAGCAATTTGAAAGCCAAATTCTTGTTGCAGCCTTTATCATTTTGTGCAGCCTTGAACAGTCATGTGGAGGCATAGCTGTGGTAGAATAAGAGAGCACCAGCAGACCTGGGACCAGCTGACCAACAGCCCCTTAAAGTATTGTGTACAAATGTATAAAAAAATTGATTTCTAACAGTAGTGCTGCCATACTCAAAGAAATAACGAGACATTTCAACATCTAATTATATTTATATGGCGTAGATTTTAAATTCAAATTGTATGTATTAAGTCAACTATATATAAATTATATATATCATATTTTTTTGGGAAATAATTACTGAGTTTCAGACCTCTGTGAGCTCATTGCTGGCTACAGCCATATGTCCAGTGAGATGACATGTTGGCTTATCTTCAACAACATTCAGTCAACGCTGAGTTTTAAAGAGAGCCTGAAATTAAAGATATGCACTGTTTGTGGCTTCTGTGGGCTCTGAACTTGTCAGCTACCTGATCGCTAATGAGCATGTGCAATTCTCAACACAGATGAAAAAGTAGCAAGATGTCTCACTCCTTAGAAACTTCCATATTTCGTTTTTTGGAATAAATAAATAAATAAATAAATAATGTGTCTATGTTGGATGGACTGAGGGTGGCTTTAAGTTTTCTCACTGAGAGACGTGACACAGAGGTAAACTGCAACACACACTTCACTGACTTCCATACAGACACCATAATACACTGACACCAAACATCAGTGAAAGCAACTAGCTTTAAAGGTCCCATATTATACTGTTTTTCATCAATTTCACACAGATGTCAGAGGTCCAACAACACTGTAGTTGAAATGTATTGCCCCAAACACATCCGTGGTCCTGAATTTCAGCTGTCTTAAAGTCACTCTACTGAGCTCTACTGAGAGCAGGCTGTTTCTGTGCCTGCACCTTCAAATGCTAATGAAATTTGTCTGTCAATGCCTACTCAGAGAGCCTTACCTGCTACGTCACTCTCAGGAAGACGATGCCTCTTATGCTAGCCGTAGCTAGCTATGCTTTCGGTCAACTAAACCAGTTTGACCCAGAATCGGACCCAGAAGGAGAGGCTCCGGAAGAAGTACAGACTCTGCGGCTGCAGCAGGACGTTTCAGAATGGTTAGTGTGTCTTAATAATGTTAGTTTGTTTGTATTTGTTGTTACAGTTACTACCATGTAGCTAATGGCTAACAGCTAGTGAAAGCTGTGTTTGTCTCCAGCACAGTCTCCAAACTCTTGGACACTGTTCGCATCGTCTCTGTCTCCAGTCTGCACGTTTCCAGACTTTTTACTGTGACAACCAAGCTCCCTCATTATATTTTTAGGGGGCCAAGCCCGAGGGGCCGAGGGAACGCGTATGCAAACATATGCGTTTCCTAGGACCAGCGGTGCTAGGAACCCTATTGTAATTGTAAAGATTTTTATTTTTATTTTTCTCCGGCTAAAATTGGTGCTGCAGGCTAAACCGTGCAAGGGAGGGCGGTGCAATTTGGAGGGTTGGTCCAGACTCCTGCGAATATCTCAGACACAAAAAACTACATATATCCGCCTGCAGGGGGCGCTATAACCTAGACCAACACTTTTTTGCCTATAACTCCCAAACCGTATGTCGTACATTCAAAAACCTTTTATGCCCAGATTCCCTGAATGGAGCTGAATCACTTTGCGATTGGCCACGCCCACTTGCGGTTGAAAGTTTTTTCGCAAGATTGCAAAAACTGGAAAACCTACTTTTTCAAACTCCTCCTTGGGATTTTGTCCGATCTGCGTGAAACTTGGCACGTACACTCTTCAGCTGGACCTAATCTAAAGTTATCAAAAGAATTTTGCTCGGTCAAAAAATGTGCAACTTATTAACGAACAAATTTCTGTAGCTAGCTATAAAAATGTAAACTGTTTGATATCTCGGTCAAACTAAATGCTATCAACACCAAATTTGAGATCCTTGGTTGCCATGAGACTGGGAAGGGATGAGCCGAATTTGGCGAATTTTGGCCACTAAGGGGCACCAAAAATATGGGAACTTTATATCTCTTGAACGGCTACACCTATTTTTACGAAATTTGGTCTTATGATGTAGAGCCAATCCTGAGGCCATATCTTGAAGGTGGTCATGACTGGTCAGTGTGGGCGTGGCTTATTACAACAAATCCAAACCGGCACACATTCAGCCTTTTGCACTTCCAGTGCACTTCCCCTTACAGCGAATACCATGGCTCAGACGTTGGCCTGTGTCTTCACTTTTGCCCCGAGCCCGTCATCCTTTGGGGCCAACTTCCGTGGGCTCTGCAGTGCGTGGGGTCCGAGTCGCGCGGGGGGGCTTGGCCCCCGTTCATAACTGCTTGCAGTTCTAATTTTTATCATTAAACTCACTTCAAATACCATTGCATAGCGGTCCGAAGCAGAGCTAACTAGTTAGCCAATTTCCAGCTGACTTTACCATACTTGTAGGCAACTGTAAATACTATCAAACCGCAGTGACACTTATCGGTGGCTTGGGTGCAGTTGCTGGGTCCGGTATGGTTGGGACTGATCCTTTTCGAGGGTCAGTGTTGAGGCAAAGCCAGCTTTGTACTGACACTCATTACTGAAGCAGTCTGATGTGAAGTGGTTTGCACACACATACAAGCTAACACAAGCTAACAAGCTACATAACGAAAGGAGCTGAATCTGAACAGCCTGTAGGAGTGCCATTTTACCAGTGGGTGGGCTGCAGAGACCGTACAGGAAATGCTTGTTTTCCTCATTCTGGGAGTTGGCAGGCTCAGGGAAGACCAGTTTATATATGTAGTGACCACAGAAAATGGGACCCTAACCTTAAGTACCCTCCCTGCTGCAGGTCATTAGGTGGAGCAGACCATTGTGTTGGGACCACAACCTTAAGAATAATAAATATTTACACAAAACCAATATTTATAAAACCACAAAATAAAAAGAACGAATATTTAAAGGAACATAAACAGACGAAAACAATCTTTATTTCCTCTGTCTTTCTCTGCATCATTTCAAGAATATAGTAGTATTTCAAGAATGTAGTCTGATTCAGCGGCGTCCCTATCATGGAAGTAGGGATGTAACAGTTACCGGTGTCACAGTAAACCACGGTAAAATTCCCGACGGTGAAGGTTACCGTTTTAGTTTTAATTACCATGGTAACCACCACGGTCGATAACCACGGTGTGGAAAACTCACAAGATACTTCTTAAGAGATAACTTCTTAAGTGCAGCGTGTGCTTGTTTATGTAGTGAAGAAGACATGGCGGAGGGAGGACTTGATAGTAGCGGCCCTCAAGGCATTTTCCTGCCTTCAAAGAGAACTAAATCGGAAGTCTGGGCGTATTTTGGTTATTATAAGAATACGGATCCACTGAAAATGACCGAAAACGCTGTAGTTTATACTCCAGGCCTATAGGTGGCGCTTGAAATTCACCAAAAACGGGGAAAAGAAGAGACGGAGCATGCACATAAAGCTTGCGCGCTGTAAACAAACAGACAGTAGACGGAGAAACCGAACACAATGGCCAACAAAATGGCTAGTGCAAGGAAACCAGAATCATTTGTGTGGATCGTTAATGAGGTTGAACTGCTGCTGCGACTCACACTCAACTACAAGGAGAGTAAGTTGCAAGAAAGGCTCAATATCTTCTGTGGCACAAACACAAGCATGTAGTCCGCCATTGTTGTTGTTGTTGTTATGAGACGTCGCAGGGTTCAGAGGTTGAAGGCCAGAGGTCGAGGGGAGGGGCGATGGCGTCATCGTTTTGGAAAGTATGCAGATTCGCTGTCCACACGAGAACAGGAGGGCTGCATTTTCGGATTTTTCCACCCTGCGACCCGTTTTCAAAAAATTGTGTTTTCAGGCCAGCGTTTTCAGGGTCCGTGTGGACGGTCGGCCAAAATGATGCAAAACATGTGTGTTTTCGCAAAAGAGCGTTCTCGTCTGGATGGCCCCTTAGTCTCATTCAGCGGCGTCCCTACCGGTGTCACAGTAAACCACGGTAAAATTCCCGACGGTGAAGGTTACCGTACCACCACAGTGTAGAAAACTCGCAAGATACTTCTTAAGTCTCACTATGCATGGTGCAGTGTGCAGCGTGTGCTTGTTAATGTAGTGAAGAAGACATGGCGGAGGGAGGACGTGATAGTAGCTGCCCTCTGGTCGAGGATGGCAGCCCTATCTGCAGGAGCTGCAAGAGGAAAGTCGTTGCGAGGGGCGGCAACACATCCAATATGGCTCAGATGGCCAATAGCCAACGTTCTCAGATTTGTTCCTGAACTCGTCCTAGTCTCCCCAAACGCTTCAGATGGCCAACAGCAGCTCCAGTGCTTTCTTGGTTTGATCAGTTCAACATGTTAGCGAGTTCCTGCTCTATTATTGATAAAGACTTTTTAAAACAGGTTTGACGTCTCCTCGGTGTGGTCTGATGAGGTTTATGATCTACTGCATCATGTTTTTCCAGTGTGTTCATGATGATGCACGGAACAGACAAAGAAGAAAAAATCAACAGAGAGGCAAAACACGCATCCTGGTAATGTCAAAAGTCAAACGCCTATCATCAGGCGGTTTAACTAAGTATATAAAACCTGCATATACACACTATTGTTGGTGTAAAAGTGGTAAAAGACAGGGCCGGACATGCAATTGACTCGATGGTTTGATCACAGGACAGTGAGAAAGCTAACAAGCTACTCACTAGAAGTCCTGTGTTGAGATGGATTTGCCAAATAACCAGTTAATGCATATGTGTCATTCAGTTGTCCTTGCTAAATAAACACCTAATATATTGCTACGCAATTACTTTATGCTTATCTCAGAATCTCAAAATGTCTCATTCTGGAGATGAGTATTGCAGTGTTTCTTCCAGCTCTTCTCGTGTCCTAAGTGGGAGGATTCATGTTTTGGAAGCAAGGATGCATAAATGACAAGAATCCCAAGAATGACTGAGAGAAAGACGAAGAGAGAGAAAAGGACCAAATGCAAGAGAGGGAATCACCAGAAGGGAGTCCCAAAGCCAGAGAGGATTGGGGGGGGGGGGGGGAATGGAAGGATCAATATCTAATTTCAGTGCTGAGTTCACTGCACTGTGGACAGCTTTCCAATAAGACTGGGATAGAACAGCAGAGTTTGAATAGCCATGTATTTGTGTCCGTCTCACTGTGCATCTCCCTCCGTCTCTTTGTCTGTCTCCCCGCCTCTGCCTAGCTCCCTCTCTGTGCTCCATGAGTGGACCACACCTCCATCTGTCTCTGTGTCCGCTGCTAATGATGTGCAGGCCTGGGCTCATTTCCACGCAAAGAGAAGATGTGAAGTCATTCCTGGAGAATGAGGAGCATTTACTGTACTCGTAACTGCTGCTGATTACAGCAGATGTGGTAACATCACCTGAAGAGGTCTAAAGGCCACCTTTCAAACTGCGAAGATAGAGAAGATACATTTTACTGCACTGTAATGAACTTAAACTGGTTAGGAACAGTCAAATTTTAATACTAAAGCCTCTATATTACCTATATAATCAAACCACTCTCACAGTCTGAGGAGAGAAGCTGCTCTGTAGTCTAGTGGTATGACACTGAATGGAACTTCATTTTATTTCACCATATTACAGTTACGCCCACAAATAGATGCACTGCTTCATCTCTATACACACATCCTGGAAACAATCCGTGTTGTGTAGTGTTACTTTTGAAAGGAGCTTGTTGTATTACAAGATTGCTGCCATTTGAATATAACTCATTGTGTTACAGTCTTACCTGCTGGGAAAGGCAAGATTTTTTTTCATGTTGCCTTTTGTACCTCCTTGTGCATGTATTTGCTTATATTGTCCAGAGGATGCACTTCTTCCTTTAAATGTATTGACTCTACTGACATAGAATATCATATTCTATGACACATAATCTGCAGACGCAATAGCTTCATCTTCGTTGTTTGATTACAAAAAACATAAAATCAAGTTGGCACTGGGGCACATACTGTGGGTAAGTTCATTAAACCCAATATTTTTTCATTTGCAAAGAAAACGATTGAATTTTTTGAGTAAACATTTCTTGAATTTCAAGTGAATGTTTTTTGTTTCTTGTTGCAATAAAAAAAGTAATGTGAGTAAAATAGTAATAAAACTATGTTGCCTCTTTTTTTCAATAGCTTTCAAAATAAACGCACACCAGCGCAAGCCAAATGAAACAGAGACACAGGGGTGGGCTTGTACTGCTTTAGTCCACAGGGGCTGCCAGAATCAAGAAAAATGACAGTTACTTGTAGCAGAATTGAGAATATGCTGATTTTTAAAAGAGTAGTAAGAATCTTGTGCAGAGGCTGAGATCAGTTTGTGTATGCAGGCTACAGAAATAATAGATCCTCCATATCCTATGATGAAACCAGACAGTGTAATGTCATTGGACATACAACAGTTTTTACAAAGTGGGTATCACTCCCAATAACCAGTTCAGTGACCTTTTACCTGTCTGTCTGTGAAGTGGCCTACAGGATGGTTCATTATTTGTGTTGAGGTTCTGTCCGAATGTATGTTTTTTTCAATTGTGTGCTAATAAAACGGAAAGACTCATAGAGCTAATGAGTGAGCCACACTGGGTGTATTCTGACTCAATGCCACACACATCGTCCTGCTGCCCCAAATACTCACTAGAGCACGAAATGTGGATTAATTTACTGCTGTAAATAGTCCACAACAAAAGCACTGTTTCCTCCTGTTTGAGTAATACAGTACACAACTTTTGTATTTTTACAATATTATGGACCCATTTTTGACTGAAAAATATACAGTATCTTTGTGAGCCATTTTTAAAGATGCACATCTTCAGAAGGAACCAGTTGTTGATATAAGGATTTATATAGAATAACCTGCCTGGTTACCGCAGTATAACAATAAGTAGTCTGTACACAGAGACAACAATGCCCTGGATCCACCCACTGAATTAGCTTGGCAAGCCATGAAATGTGAAAAAAATGAAAAAAGATTTTCCACTCTTTCACAGGAGCAGTTGTTTTTTTAAATTATGTCAGAAGTGAGGTAATGGCAAGGTCAATTTCTTTTCTCTGTTTCAAACCACAGCATTGAGTGCAGGGTGGCGGTGTTGAGGGGCAGTTTACCTCCCTCAAATATTTATGAGAAAACGTACCAATGCAACTGTGCAGAAACCCAAACTGTGGAGCTCTGGTTGTCTCCCTCCAATTCTCTTCCCTCCATGAAGCGTGTTTCTCACACCTCACAACAGTGTTTTTAATCTTCTTTTTCTAACTTTTTGTCTCATTTGATCCATGTGCTGTCCACATCACTTTACTTGTTATTGTTCTCTTGTTATCAGAAGGTTGCTGGTTCCATTCCCCTGGTCTGCATGTCGAAGTGTCATTGGGGCAAGATACTGAACCACGGACTGCTCCTGATGTGCTGGTCGGCACCTTGCATGGCATCCACCGCCATCAGTGTATGAATGTATGAATTAATTACTGTGAGTCGCTTTGGACAGAAGCGTCTCCTAAATGCCCTCAATGTAAATGTAAATATACATCAGATATGACACAAACGTGACTCCAAAAGAATGTTTCTCTGTGTCTGCAGGATGTGTGAATGACAGGTTAAAACAAAGTTCACTCTGTTGTTTTTAATCTTATCAATTAGGCCTGTGCTTTTCCTGCAATGACGGGCCAGAAAAGCAACACATCCTCATACCTAAAGACTGAAGAGGTTGATCACCAGTGACCCCCAGAACAAAATCTAACACTGTTAACTGAACAACATGACTGTTGCATGGACCAGCAACAGGTGTACTGGATATTTGTCATACGTTGCAGTTTGGTTAGGTCTAGGGAAACATGATCGTTTGGCTTAAAAAAAACTAGATTACATATGCAACCTAAGTTATGTAATGTATTTGACACAACTTCCTAATGCTACTGCATTAAAATAACTCCCTGTTTACTTTTGATTTCATTGGATACAAGCAGTCTTTTGGGTGAAAGTCTTATGTTTGTTTGAGCCAACCTTCTGCCCCTACACAGACTTTGTCACTCTTTATAAGTGCTGTGCTGCTGTAATATAACCACAGCCACTAGAGCTCACTGCCCATAAGCTGCTCTCACAGTTGATCCAGTTTGTGTTTTTTCTGATGAGGACAATCTGAAGAAATGTCCATTGTTAAAAAAAGTGGACTTCTCAGGCCTTGTTTACAGCTGCCATTGACATGGGTGACGTGACATGACTCACAGGTGGACAGCTCTAAGTACACCTGTGAACACCTCCAAGATGAACTGAGGAATCATCACTGACTCAGACTGCTTTGAAAAGTGATGAGACCACATTCTGTTAGCAGTTAAGTGTACAAATGTTTTCTGGGCTAAACTGAAGAATTGCTTACTGAACTGACTTAAGAAAAAGCCACAGCAGCAGCAGAATGAACTCTCGTACACACAAAACTTGCTGTCTGACTCTGTGGTTAACTGCAATGCAAATAACATGTCTGGTCTCTCTTGTTTTTAGAAGCAGCTGTTTGTGAACACATTGTCTTTTTTAACTGATTCAACCACTGAACTAGTAACAATATCACCAGACTCCCTTAACAAATGTTGTGATTTTAAGAGTTGCTTCATGAGGGGAAACTGAACAAATATGAAAGAAGACAACATTTTATTGATGCTAAACATGTCACATGTTACAAAGACACTAAACAGTAACCAATCTAAGCTACTTCTTTGTCCCCGTGAAGAAAGTCCCCAGACTCCCTTAAAAAATGTCTCAGTTTAGTGATGTTGAGTTAGGAGACACTTTTTAAACTTTGTGAAACTCTCTGACTAATTCTTCATTATTTGGTCCTTGTATATTCAGCAGATGTTCTTCATGAACCTCTCTTTTTCTTTGTGTAAAAACATGGTTTCTGTTTGTCCCAGAGACTGACGTGTTTTTACATATAGAGCAGGAAGAGACGTCTGATCACAAGTGGTCACTCGAGACAGATGTCAAGATACATTCTATGTGGAGATGGTTTTTTTTTCACAGCTTGTTTTCACTTACATTCAACATGACATTTTCCTGCCTTGATAATCCATGATCAGGACAGCTCACAGTGCATCACCACATTCAGACTAAGACTAGTCACCAAAACAGGACTGTATTAAAATGATCCATTGATTAAGTGTGCAGTTTAACCCAGATTAGGTTGGAGTCCACAGTGAGTGAACAGGAAATGTTTGTGAAACATCAGTATTGTTGCTATGGTTACCTAAGTCCATGTGTTCACAGTGGAAAAGTGAAAAACAAAGTGTATTCAACGATGTCAATATGCATACTCATTCTACTTAATTTCTGAGTGTGCTGTCCCCCAGCACAGGGAGGAAAACACCAACATCAACTGCTGGTGATGGTGAAGCAGCTCCAAGAGCAGCTCACAAAACTGACAAACTAAGAAGTGCTCTTGCTTTGGAAAGCTGTTACATATCAGAACAGTGTGGGACACTATAACAATTTCCATAGGAAATATATTGAATGTTATTAGTATGTAGTGACAGATGTTTCTGTATTAAACTTCTTCTTCCTCCTGACGAGAATCTTACTTCCTCCTACTTTCATTCACTGTACTGGTATCATCAACCCACCAGGACAGACAAATGTATAGTATGGTCACATAGCCTCTAACAGTTTTCACATGTCTGATACCCCCCTTCTCAACGAGCAGCATACTGTGTGTTCAGCACAGAATGAGCAAATCGTCAACGCCAGATTCTCAAGCTAAACTAAATCACTACTGACACCAACCAGAGAAGCTTTTTGTACTAGAGCTCCCCTCACTGGTGGAGGGGAGGGACAGCTCAGCCTTGGTGCTCTGCGTGTTCCGTATGGGTCAATGTAAGAAAGGAAAAACAAAGGACACAATAATGTCTGTTGGTGAGTTCTTAAGCTCAAAGAGTGCATATACAAGTTGAATGAACCGGACTGAATGTAATTAAAATCCAAACTGAAGATGGTTAGGAGCAGCCTTGTCAATTCCCCAGTAGGTTTCAACAAAGTGCTTGTTGGATCATCTCACAGGATCTGAAACCTCTTTGGGGAAGTTGGATTCTGGACTGACTGATCTGATAATTTTTCTAACTCTCTGAAACTGACAGTCCTGCATTTGTGCAACCAGTCTCATTGAAATTTCTCAAACCCCCCAGTGCTTAAACCAGAAAAGACACTGTGGCAAACAGTAATTCGTCAAACTGGTTTAGAAAATACACAATGAAACCACTGATCAGCTACACAGCGAAACTGTGAGCCTGTGTCCTCTGGAGCTTGTAGACTAGGAGGGTCCTTATCTGCAGAGACACGTGTGTCTCAGTCATCATAGAAACATTGTGATGGTATAATGTAATGTGTAATTCTACAGCACAGGGTTGTACAATGATATAGAGCTTTCCCTTTATGTTACACAAGAAAAGTATTTTTAGTGTTGATGATGAGTTCTGGAGTCTCAGTCTGGTGGTAAAGCTGTAGATATTTCTCTATGTGTTGTCAGATGGCAGCAGGGTGAACAGACTATGGCTGGGTGGGTGTTGTCTTTTAATATCTTTGGGCTTTGTGCAGACATCCCACTTCATTGATGTCTGATGTGCTGTGCTGTAGATGGTATCAGTGATGTTCTGGGTGGGCTTTAATCAGCTGATGTAGAGTCTTCCTGTCCTGGGCCGGTTTGTGATGTTTCCAGACAGGATGAAAACTGCATTTATAGTTGGTCAGCATCTGTTTTGTAAAAATCTTTTTATTGCACATGAGCATGTGTCTGTGGATACAGGAGTGGGGCCTTTTAACTGATATTTTCTCATTTTCAGATGACATTAAATGTTCTTTTGGAGGCTTGGAGGCTTTAGTCTTATGTTAATTGATACACTAAGACTAATAAAGTAGAAATAAACAAGAATAAAGTACTATTTGCTGAATGTACAGAAATTATGATGGTGATCCTCATGTCAGATATCAGCAGGGCACAGTTTCACAGTGCAAACACTTAGGCGGAGTAAGGCTGACAACTGACAGACAAAAGTTTCACAAACCGAGTTAGGATCAGTGACGCTGTATACTGCCCTCCTGTGGTGTATATGATACACTGCAGCTCTCCAGCAAAACCGTCCAGCATGTCACTGAAGTGTGCAGAAATGACAAGGTGTTTAAGAAAGTATTCCGACTGTATGGACTCCAGAGCATTTTAAAGTTCATCCAACTCAGACACACACTGATAGCTGCTCAGCACTTCCAGTGTCACTGTGCCAGTGAGGCCCTTCTCATAGCACACTCTTTAAGTTGTTACTGAAGGTAAATGATATTAACTGATGCCCTGTTGTCCCAGTAATCCGCATTATTTTGGACCTTTTTAATGGCTTTATTCAACAGGACAGCTTAGAGAGATGACAGGAAACAGGATGAGAAAGAGGTGAGTGATATGCAGCAATGGGCCACAGCTTGGACTAATAGCCTGGGCTGCTGCAGTGAGGAGACAGTCTGTTCTTACTCTCATGTATTAGAATGGCCTCTGTGAAAGGTGGATGATTACAGGTTACTTTTAATCTCTCCAGTGTATTTTAACATCTTTTGAGTGTCAAGCATCTGTAATTAATATTTTAAAAAATGCAGTGCAGTTTGACTGAAAAACGACCACTTGTCGAATCAAGATTCAATCAAGAAGACTTTGTATAGTTGAAGTTTAAAACTTTTCTTAATTATTTTGCCATTTTTCAAGCTGTGATGACAGTTAGTGTTTGCAAAGTTATGAGTATTAGTATGAGTGGTGATGCAGAAAACCAGTGGTAAAATGTGAACTGTATGTCCCCCCCCCCCCCCCGACAATGAATAACTGCCTTGAGCATAAATGTGTCAACACATTTTTAACTTCCAGTTAGAATTGCAGGTTGCGGGTTTACCTGTGAACAAGCAGAAGTTAGAAGTTAGAAGTTTTCAGTCACTGTTCCCAGCTGTGGGTATTTTTGAAGCCTCACTACCATGTTGACTGCATTTCCTTCTCATAAATATAATCTGTCATTGTTTACATCCATGTTAGCTTGCTAGCAGTCTTTTTCTTCACTGGCCTTGTTTGGGATAGGTGGAATAACCCAAAACCATTGGCAGGGTTTAAATCATATGTACAGTCTCAGATCTGTGTCCTCATTGTTGTGGATCCTGTTGAAAAAACTTCTTTGCTCCAAAGTGATACTAGTGGTCAAAAACAGCACAGGGTACTTGGTTGAAGTTTGTCTGTGAACACTCTCTGTAAAATCTGTGCAGATTATTAAAACAATATAAGTCATTCTCAGTTGATGGCCTACTAAACATGTGAGAAATGCAAATGTTGCTGATAAAGAAAAGTTGCAGTGGTCAGAAACTCACATGTAGCTAGACAAAAGTTTACATTTAAAGGCCCATGACATTGTTCTGCAGGTTTATCTCATGTAGGCCTGAACTTGGTTGATGGATGGATGGATGGATTGATTGATTGATTGATAATACAATAACAAGAATATTCTCGGCTTTGCATATTAGTTCTATTTTTTACTGCATGTCTTGACATTAGTGACATTTACCTTTATATATTAAAAGGTCTGCATGAGTCCTATGCATTATTTACTCTACATGTTATTAATGTGATGAGTGCGCTCAGGCGCTGGGGGCGCTGTTGTCACTTCTCCTCCCGGCAGCCAAATAAGGAAATGACGTGGTGCATGTGTAGAGATGGTCCCAAATAGAAAAGTGAAACGGTGACACCGGGAGCGGGTTGAGAAAGGCAGAGGTGGGTGAGGGACCGGAGCTGACTCAAGACGAGGTTAGTGATATTATACAGAATCACTTATCACTTTACAGACACCAGCTTTACTTACGAGGTAACGGTGGCTAACTAGCTGGTTAGCTCAAACTATAACATGTAGCGTATCACGTGAAGGGCCTCTTCAGCCCACCTACAGCTGACATGATCTAGTCCGGTCACTTAAATGTGTCGCCTCCACGTTCGAGCTTTACAACAGTACCAAAGAAGTTGTTAGTGTTTGAAAGCTCACACACAGGCTATTAGCCTCTGTGTGACTTATCTCATGATAAACTTTATGCTGTTGAAGTGTCCCACACTTACTACTTGAATTTGTTGACAGCACCTGGGTACCAGGGATTGAATATGAGCTGTGTGAAGTGGTCATTCTTAGTGGAGTTAGTTTGGCAGTTTGAGAGAGCCAGTGAGCGCCCTGCCCTGTTACAAGATGGATGGTGACAGCTGAGATAGACAGACAGACAGACAGACAGACAGACAGAAAATATACACAGTACAACATAATCATAATAACTAGACTTCTATCTATCTATCTATATATATAGATATAGATATAGATAGATATATAGATATAGATATATATAGATATATATATAGATATATAGATATTATATTTATAAGTCTAGTGTTGATAAAGCCTTTTTGCTTCACTTTATATTGTTGGTATATAATGTGGATGTAAAAATAGTAAAGTTAAATTCTTTTGTATGCACTAATTAAAGGATCAGAGCTTTAAGAGTCATTTCTACTTTTATATTTTTTTAACCTGACTATACAAGACATAATTGATTTTCATAACGATGTATGTATACCAAACCGAACCGAAAACTATGACCACAATATGTGATATGAACCGTGGATGTTGTGAACCGTCCCACCCCTAGTCTCTATATATTAGGTCTGGGCTAAATGGCAAAAAGTGTTATCACAATATGTTTGGTTTTTTTTATATTTATCGTTCACGATATATATTTAACAATAATGATAATCATAATGTTGAGAGGAGCATTCTCCTTTAGGACAGAAGCCAAAACAAACCAGAAGGTTAATTATGATTTATAAAATACAATTATTTATCATGAAAATGAATAGATGACAAACATTCAGCAGAACCTACCAACCAAATGGCTTTATGTTAAACACTGAATTAATATGTACAACATATTTCTTTCAAACGTGTCTCAAACATTGAAGAGGTAGTATACTGAACTGAACATTGATTAAAGAAAATAAAATAAAGAGTTAAATGTTGAGGATGATTATGCTACTGTATTCTGTAAATATTGCACATTCTTGAGCTTGCATGCAGTTGTTCAGCTTAGCTTCATTAGCCTCCTGCTCTGTAAGACCTGATGTGGTTCGGACGTGCAACCAGACCACATATCATCTCTGAGCTGCTGCTCCACCTTTACCCTCCACTCTGCCAAACATCAGTCCCTTAGCTGTACACAGAGTGTACTTGGCCTCGACAAATCTTCCAATGGGCAGAGGAGTATAGTTCAAAATAGTCTGAAAAACATGCTGGCTTTATACTGCAACATGCAACTGGATGCAGTGAGTTATCCTTTGACATACTAAATCTTCTGGCATGCTAAATAGTATGGTAAGAGGGGCATTGGAACACAGGGTCTGTTGTGGAGAAGCTACTATGCGGCATAGCTGAGAGGAGTGAACACTAGTTTGTGTATGTTTTCCTGTGAGTGAGTTTTCCTTCCGTGTTGTCTGTGAACTATGACAGGATGGGGGACATAGCAAAAAATGAGACGACCTTCTACTCCAATGCAGAGGACTACTGGAAGGAGGTTCCTCCCACAGTGGATGGCATGCTAGGAGGCTATGGCAGCATCTCCAGCATTGATATCAATGGATCAAAGGCCTTCCTGCAGAAGTTCCTCGGTGTAAGAAACCCTTTAACAACAATAACACATTTGCTTTACCTGTTTGAATTGGAATGATGGCCACATTTAGATTTACACCGTACTTGTGTCAGGTCATTGTTAGTCAACTTCTACTTTAACACTAAGGACTCGTTGGGAACTTAATATGGGACTCACTTGGGAATTGTTAGTCATGACTTGGGAGTTTATGGTCTTGACTTGGGACATGATTTGGGATTTCTGGTCTTGATTTGTATGGAGCTAAATCGGGGTCAAATGTTTTGTACTTGAAAAAGTAAAATTTGAAACTGAAATGTCAAGTTTTGATCTTGAATTTTGAAAAATATATCAACATATTTAAAATAAAAATAAATGTACAAAAAGTTTTTTCAGGTTAAAAATAATTATGATGAACTCTGGTTATTCTTTTGAATAAATCATTTATTATAATTTTTCACTTTCATATGTTTTGATATTTGGGATCCTATTTCTTTCAGTTGCATGTTTTATCTTTTCAGATTCAGATCTTAGTTTTTTTTACAGTTTCAAATCTTTTCTTTGCAGTTTCAAATCTTTTTTCAGTTTCAGATCTTTTTTTTTTTCAGTTTCAGATCTTGCTTTTTCAGTTTCAGATCTTTTTTTTTTTCAGTTTCAGATCTTGCTTTTTCAGTTTCAGATCTTGCTTTTTCAGTTTCAGAGTTTTGACCCTGATCTAGCGTGGGGGGGCGTGGCATCATGACAGACAGCTCAACCAAAAGGCTACAGACCTCCCCCTGTCATGTTGCCTTCAGGGAACGTAGGATCTAAAACGATTCGGCTCCGCCACATGAAACTGCTGTCGGTGACAACCTTCCATTTGCACACCATGCACGAATATCCTGCTTGGCTAAAAGTGTTTTAATTTCCAAGGCTGTTTAGATGTGAGATGTGGAAGCTGTTTAAGGCAGTACTGAGGACCACTTGTAGTACAGGAGTGACAAAATCGTGCCAGATTATGCACAGACACCCACATTTTAAGTACTGAAATGTCAGATTTCCACGTAGCACTGTGAATGCCTCGCAGTGTCCACTGGCAATGGCGTAAGGTTGGGACATCGTGATAAATATCAACATGAGACGTCGCTGTGTGGTTTTTGTTCTGTAGTGTTGCCAGTGTTCTTTTACCATTAATATAGCAATTGTTTAGCCTATTATTTATTTTTCTGCCTCTGTTATCTTGCCTGTAATACATAGGCAGAGCATTGACGTCTAGACACACAGAGAGACACACACACACACGAAGCTGGTGTAAGAATATAAAGTTATGTTGTTAATTCCAGGATCAGCTGAAAAGAGAATTTCTCCAGAGACTGCTGACCAATTCACCACTTAAAAGATGTCAGAAACATTGTATGTTGTTACAAAACAACCTCTCATTTTGATATTTATCACGATGTCCCAACCTTACTTTTCTCACCTGTGTGCTGGGTCCAGCAGGTGAGCCAGCAGAACCGGACTCCATTGCCGGACACTGCGAGGCATTCACAGTGCTACATGGAAATCGGACATTTCAGTACTTCAGATGTGGGTGTCTGTGCACAATTTGGCGTGATTTTGTCGCTCCTGTACTACAAGAGGTCCTCAGTACTGCCTTAAACAGCTTCCACATCTCACATCTAAACAGCCTTGGAAATTAAAACACTTTTAGCCGTGCAGGATATTCGTGCATGGTGTGCAAATGGAAGGTTGTCACCGACAGCAGTTTCATGTGGCGGAGCCGAATCGTTTTAGATCCTACGTTCCCTGAAGGCAACATGACAGGGGGAGGTCTGTAGCCTTTTGGTTGAGCTGTCTGTCATGATGCCACGCCCCTCTAAGTTGATGCCACGCCCCCCCACGCTAGATCAGGGTCAAAACTCTGAAACTGAAAAAGCAAGATCTGAAACTGAAAAAGCAAGATCTGAAACTGAAAAAAAAAAAGATCTGAAACTGAAAAAAGATTTGAAACTGTAAAAAAAAAAGATTTGAAACTGTAAAAAAAAAGATTTGAAACTGTAAAGAAAAATAAGATCTGAATCTGAAAAGATAAAACATGCAACTGAAAGAAATAGGATTCCAAATATCAAAACATGAAAGTGAAAAATGAAAATAAATGATTTATTCAAAAGAATAACCAGAGTTCATCATAATTATTTTTAATCTGAAAAAACTTTTTGTACATTTATTTTTATTTTAAATATGTTGATATATTTTTCAAAATTCAAGATCAAAACTTGAAATTTCAGTTTCAAATTTTACTTTTTCAAGTACAGAACATTTGACCCCGATTTAGCTCCATAGATTTGGGACTTGATTTGGGAATGGTTAGTCCTGACTTGGGAATCTGTGGTCATGACTTGGTCTTGACTTGGGACATGGGACACACAATACGTGTGATTTGACCCACTTGTGAAGTGAAAGACATGGTGTAGCTGTATTGCTCAGTATTCGTGAAGAAGACATTTAGATTGACTGTCGGACCAAACTTCAGAAAGTTATTAAGCAGTAATTATACTGTTACAGTTGTAACATTCAATGGTCTCTATGCTGATTCCAAGCCTTCTCACTCTGACAGCAGCAGACTGTGTCACAGCTTTTATACACCAGTGGCCTCTCTGTGTTTTTTCTGTTGAAGGAAGGAGAGGGGAAGACGGGCACAAGCTGTGCTCTAGACTGTGGAGCAGGCATCGGGAGGATCACCAAACGTTTGCTGCTGCCTCTGTTCAACACCGTGGACCTGGTGGATGTGACGCAGGAGTTCCTGGATAAAGCCAAGACATACCTGGGGGAGGAGAGCAAGAGAGTGGGCAACTACATCTGCACTGGTTTGCAGGAATTTGCACCAGAATGTGGCCGCTATGATATCATCTGGATCCAGTGGGTCATTGGTAAGTCTGCCTTGGTGCGTACCATCACTGAGTATGGTGTCAGTCATACTTAAACATTCTGCAGGAATTTGTTAACTGGTCCTGAAACACGCAGTTTAATCCAGTTGTCAGAGCCCTGCTGTTTGAGCAGCTGCAAGTGTTTGAAAATGTAGTGTTTCATTCTTTCTTCAGTCTATGCTGCATGGACACAGATGCAACTCAAAGTGTGGTGAGTTCTACCTTGACTATCTTTCCTCCTCTTCTTTCCCCTCAGGCCACCTGACAGACAACCACCTTGTGGAGTTTCTGCGACGCTGCCAAAAAGCTCTGCGGCCCAACGGCCTTATCGTGATCAAGGACAATGTGTCATATGAGGGTGTGGTCCCGGATGAGGTGGACAGCAGCATCTGCCGCGACCTGGAAATACTTCACAGCCTCGCGAACCAAGCAGGCCTTCGCATCGTCCACGAGGAGCAGCAAATGAATTTCCCGAAGGAGATCTACCAAGTCCACACACTGGCTCTTAGATAGAGGACAGCTGCCTTGTATGCGAACAAAGTGTTTCTAATGTGGAAATTGTGTTTTTCTAGTCAGCAATCCAGTTAGAATGTTTTGGGAATTTATCAGCATTTAGATCTGTTTGTGGAATGTGTGTTGCTGGATCTTTGCTAGTCTACCAGGCCACGATACTCCTCCGTCTCATGAACTTTTTCCCCACCTTGTACACCATGGACAGATCCCAGCATGTTAACTGTGTCGATGTGATCTCCAGTGAGAATGCAGGTCAAAGTTAGCTTAGTTGAACTCCAGCTGTGTGGGCCCATACGAGCTCTGCTGCACTGTGCGTCTAAATGAAGTCATCTCCACCGTTCAGTCCTACAGGCTGTCATCACTTTGCTCATTATTTATTTATTATCCACTTTAAACATCAGATCCTTTATCTGAGCTGAGTGTGGGGCAGTTTCACTGCCTTTGTGTAAACATCCTTTCAGCTGCGTCCGTTGGAAGTGTTTCAGGTGTGGAGCATTTTCAAGCTTCCAGTGTTGTCAAGAGTTATTTAGTTTCCATGTTTTACAGTTTACTGAAAACATTTTTGCAGCTAATTTCTGAACAATATTGTGGCTATATTTGACTGGTTTTAATTAACTTAGGTTTTTTCGGCCCCTATCCCGATCCTAGTCTTTTAATATTGAATATGTGATTAAATATACCTGATACATTGAAGTAACAGCTGAAGCCTGCTTCATTGAACGCTCCTTGTTTTTAATCTTATACTGGAGGTCCTGGTAGCTACAGAGGAGATTTGTCTCTCCTACAGAAACACTGCAGAAGTGTTACACGGCTGCTTTTACATAATAAACCCCCAATTCCCAAATATTCAAACCCAGTTCACACTGTAATTGGTCAGCTGTGTGGAGCTGAGGAAGAAGCTCTTTGAACTATCCACTGTTGATATGTTTTAACAAGAACAACTGGTTGCAATGCAGTGTACGGTATGTTTAGGAGATGATGTCTGAAAAATGTGTAATGGAACCATCAAGAAAAGAACCTGCTGAATAATTTAGAATGAAAATAACCAGGAGCTACAGGCCTGAACTGCAGCAGTACTCCTGCTTCACACACTTTGGGGTAGAAGTGATGTAAATTAGTAAAAGTAGTCTTGCTGAGACAACAGTATCTAGAGAAAGCTATACTGAATAATCATTTTCATCAGAAATAACATTAAATATGGGTATTCGTATTGAGTCAAAAGGGCTCCTCCAGAGACCAGAGCTTCTCTAGACCCAGTGAGAAGAAGACAACAGAGCTGCAGAAAAGAGCGGCTGTGCCATGGCAGGGGAACAACTCCTCCAGAGATGGCAGCCACCTTCAGCCACTTTGCACTGGATACTGGGAGCTGTAGTTACAGTTGAAGTGGATGAGAAGGGCAGGGGTAAGACATGTTCATCAGTCAAGCTAAAAAATGACGATGAGGTTTGAGACAATGTTGTGTTTGTCCCGACTCTCCAGTTCTCTTTTTAAGGTACACAGATTGTGCACAGCATCCAACATGACTCAGTTTCTTTACTTAAAAAAAAAGGCCACACTGTGCCGTCTATTGTAGACTCATCAAAATTAATCGTGTTATCTGTCACACTAGCTGGTTCACTAGAGGATCTATTTACTGTATTTTTTTAAAAAAAGCTGCATTTGTAACCTGAGGAAACAGGCATGTCAAATGTGTCTCTACATGAGTGTTTGTTTCTATGTAAGGCAGTCTTTGACAATGTACATAAGTCTCTTGTAAATTAAGTACATGAAGATTCCATCAGTACTAAATCAATGTGTGCATCCATTATGCGTGCAGAGATAGCAGTGCTCCTCCTGCCTCAATAAAATAGAATCTTTCTTAGAATATAAATTGTTCCAAGATTTCAATGTCCTTCATTGCTCAACAACATGTAAAAACAGAATAAGAATTAAAGACATAATACACAAGTGAGACTTAAACCAAGAATTGTTTGAACTTGTGAAATCTAGCGAGTAGTAGAAAGGGGTTTTTCCCTCGATCCGTTTCCTGGGAGAGGGAGAAATTACATATTTTATTTCTTCACATTCTCTGTGTGTTGGAGACAGCAGCAGCAGGGCTGGGCCAGCAGGGCTGCTGTGTATATGTACCTTATTAGCATTACAGTGGACTTTTTTGTTCACTTGATGGGCCAGCGTCCAACAGGTCTCCTAGCCCCCACAAGGTGCATTGTCACACTGAGAACCTTGCATATTGTGCTGACTACAAAGGATCTTATCTGTATTTACAATGTAGCCTGAACCTGCACTCTGCACTATTCACATTACGTGATGTTAACCGTTGCTATGGCAACAAATTTAGCCCAATCATCTGAAGAACAATAACCCACAAAATTACAGTTTGGTATATTTGAACAAAATCAACAGCTACCAGCAGCCACAGTTCATACAACCTTAACTGACGTGATGTCACAGGTTAGATTATAAAGAATAAAAATAAAAACAACAGGTTAAATCGCTGAGGAGCTACATTAGCATTAATGACTACAGTTACCTATAATTCCTTCAATAATGGAACGAAGATGAGCATCCAAGGGGATTAAGAAGTGTGTATGCCTAATGCCAATTTAGAAATATGTAGTTATATGTTGTATACCTGTACCACTGGTTAAGTTATATCACAAGCTAATCTGCATGTAACGCACTTAGCTAATTTACAGCAATCTCCACACTGCCCCCGAGCTGGGCGTAAACATATACCTCAGTTAATGTTAGGTTACTCTTTGTACTTGCATAAGCCTACAAGTGAAACACACAGTCTGAGATATGTTCACAGAACATACACTTGGGTCAGATTCTTTAACTCAGTGTGATTCTGATGATGAAGATGTAAGGATGATAGATAGATAGATAAACCCAACACATTTGTTTTTGATCCCGTTTTTCATGAGCTGAACTCAAAGATCTAAAATATTAATAGATAGATAATCCATCCCATCTAACAGGTGTGGCATATCAAGATGCTGATTAGACAGCATGATTATTGCACAGGTGTGCCTTAGGCTGGGGGGGGGGGGGTTAGAAAACCAGTCAGTATCTGGTGTGACCACCATTCGAATAGAATTAATCAGGTTGTTGATTGTGGCCTGTGGAATGTTGGTCCGCTCCTCTTCAGTGGCTGTGTGAAGTTGCTGGATATTGGCAGGAACTGGAACACGCTGTTGTATACAGATCTTATACGTGTCATATCCAGAGCATCCCAAACATGCTCAGTGGGTGACATGTCCGGTGAGTATGCTGGCCATGCAAGAACTGGGATGTTTTCAGCTTCCAGGAATTGTGTACAGATCCTTGCAATACGGGGCTGTGCATTATCATGCTGCAACATGAGGTGATGGTTGTGGATGAATGGCATAACAATGTGCCTCAGGATCTCATCACGGTATCTCTGTGCATTCAAAATGGCATCAATAAAATGAACCTGTGTTCGTTGTCCATCCATACGCCTGCCCTTACCATAATCCCAGTGTTGGGGAGAATTAAATTACATTGCTTTACTACAATTTGCTGTAACTTGCTGGTAGTTAAACTACATTCATATTTTGTGCTGTATCAAGTATTTCAATTAGTTTTTGGGTCATTTTTTGTAGTTAACTTCTCAATTAATAAACTGCAATTTTGCCCTTCCATCCATCCATCCATTGTCTGTAACCGCTATAGCACTTTTATGGGGTTGCGTGGGTTTTTGCTGGAGCCAATCCCAATCCCAATCCCAGCTGTCTCTGGGTGAGGGCAGGGTACTCCCTGGACAAGATGCCTGCACATCGCAGTGCCCTACAATTTTGGCCAATATCATGAAATATTATTTTTTATTTAAAAAAGACATATATAATATAAATTTTAATTTATTTTTCTTTGATGACAAAGTAGATGAGGTGGAAGTCTTTGTGAAGTCACCAGATGAGTCCCAACAAAATGCTTTCAAATCTCTACCCAAAAGTGTTTGTGAAGTCAACACTGGTGTCCCAGCCAGTGCAACATGTGAGCGGCTTTTTAGTGCTGGTAAAGATGATTTTAGTGCCAAACAGAACCGGCTGTCTGATAAAAACTTTGACAGACTGCTAATGTGTCGTGTCAACAAGCGATTCTGCCCTGGCATCTAGTTCTAGTGCCTAAGTGTTAGTGCCTCTTAAGTTCCTGTGATGTTGACCAAACATGTCAGCTTTTGTTCTTTAAAAAATAAAACTTAAGAGGCATATTTCTGCAGGCATATGAATTTTTTGTAGGCTATCATATTTTGTTTCATATACACCATATGTTGATTTACTTAACCCCGAGTTAAATGAGTATAATGAGTACAAGTGGTTGCTAAAGCTACTTTTTTTAGCAGTAGTTTTACAAACTACATTTCTCCAGGGGTAGAAATGTAGTTTGTTCAAACTACAGCCAGGCTGAACTACATGTAGTTTTACAAGCTACGCTTGCAAAGAAGCTTCCCCACCGCCACCATAGGCCACTCAATCCACAACGTTGACATCAGCAAACCGCTCACCCACACGACGCCACACACGCTGTCTGCCATCTACCCTGAACAGTGAAAACCGAGATTCATCCATGAAGAGAACACCTCTCCAACGTGCCAGAGTGGGCCATGTGAGCATTTGACCACTCAAGTGGGTTACGACGACAAACTGCAGTCAGGTCGAGACCCTGATGAGGACGACGGGCATGCAGATGAGCTTCCCTGAGACAGTTTCTGATAGTTTGTGCAGAAATTCTTTGGTTATGCAAACCGATCGTTGCAGCGGGTGGCTGATCTCAGACCATCTTGGAGGTGAACATGCTGGATGTGGAGGTCCTGGGCTGGTTTGGTTACTCGTGGTCTGTGGTTGTGAGGCCACTGTGTACTGCCAAATTGTCTGAAATGCCTTTGGAGACGGCTTATGGTAGAGAAGTTACATTCAATTCATGGGCAACAGCCTCTGGTGGACATTCCTGCAGTCAGCATACCAATTGCACGCTCACACAAAACTTGCGATATCTGTGGCATTGTGCTGTGTGATAAAACTGCACATTTCAGAGTGGCCTTTTATTGTGGCCAACCTAAGGCACACCTGTACAATAATCATGCTGTCTAATCAGCATCTTGATATGCCACACCTGTTAGGATGGATAGGCTGTGGGATGGACTATCTCGGCAAAGGAGAAGTCTTCACTAACAAGGATTTAGACAGATTTGTGAACAATATTTGAGAGAAATGGTTCTTTCGAGTATATAGAAAATGTTTTAGATCTTCGAGTTCAGCTCATGTTTAATGGGCGCAAAAACAAAAGTGTTGCATTTATATATCTATATATAGAGATATAAATATCTGTTTATTCTGATCAACATCACATTTCTCTAACCTTTGTTTTTGTTTTCTGTTCCCACAAGCTGCAAGCTGTGTCACTCTCTACACTCTCTATAGCTTCCTCCTCCCACTCCTCCTCATCCTCCTCCTCCTCCTCTCTTTCACTCAAGCTCCCTCCTGATGGACCATGGACCCCTGGGACCATCTAGCTTTCCGGGCTCCTGCTGCCTTGAAATACAGATTAATCTGGATCATCACACCCTGGGCTCCACTGGATCATTGCTCTCCTCTGTTACTCTATCTTCTAATATCTATATCTATATCTATAGATAGATGAAAAAGATTTGTCAAGTTGATAGTATTCCCAATGTGACATCTTTTTAAATTAATAACATTAACAGTTACTGATCCTCCTAACAATAGTTATTCTCAGTCAACTACAACTAAAAACGAATCACAGTCACAGCAGCCCGCTATTGTTTCATAGTAAGACCATTTATCATGGCAGATTGTACACTCAGTGTTGAGTCCCAAAGGACCAGGGAAATGGGCCAGACGGGTCCTGTTACTTGGTCCAACCCTTTACCAAATAGTAGTCCTCAGTGTAGGCTGGAGTCAAGAAATATGCTTAAAGAAGATCACTGGAGAGGTGCAGAGTCTGGTAGAAAGGAATTTATTGGGGTCTACAAGGCAGCAACACCAACGAACAGTGAGTTTGGTTCCTGGAGTGAACAGAACAAGTTCTCTCTGTGCTCCTGCTTTTTTGCTGAAGGGTCTCCACCAACTTCTTAAACAACCACCACTGAGAGCCAGTTCTAATGGTGAATGCCATAGCCCATTGCCTATGGCCCCTCTTAAAGATTGACCCCTCTCACACACCCATTGCCTGCCTCCGTTAGCTTCCTACATAGCCAATAGTATCCTTCCTTTACACTCATGGCCCCCTCGAATAAGTGCACTGTAAGCGCTCGTGGTGAGTGTGACTATTCCCCTTGTTCTGAAAGACTACTTGAAGGCTGATGTTGTGCTAATAGCTGAGCTAGTGGAGCCAGCCATAGTTAAGTGTTATCCCTGTATATTAAAGTGAAAGTCCCGCCAAAAAGCAACCTAGGCTTTATTTGTGATTGTATACGAGTCAAACCTTCGTGTAAAAGCATAATTACGACGTAGAGGCACTTTAAAGATTTACCATAGTTTCGTTTTCGGGCAAGCTAATTTTGAATGGAGTGTGGGGGCACTCGTACGCTAGCATCAAAATCGCTATTTTTAAAACAGTAAGAAGGCTCGACAACATGAAACTTTGCTCGTAGTATCACCAGGGTCTCTACACATGAACACGAGCATTGAGAACATTGTTTGTATACACAGAGTTTACTAAAAAGAGGGTTTTTGAACAACTCATGTTAGCAGCTGGATCTCCGGCACGCCGCCGTCATGGCAGACAAAAAGTGTCGATCCCTGAGAGCGACCTAACAGGCAGGAGAGTAATGGTGGACCGCTCCTCAAGCCTTCCTGTGGGGTCGCACTCAGGGATCGACATTTTCTGTCTGCCAAGATGGCGGCGCGCCGGAGATATAGCTGCTAATGTGAGTTGTTCAAAAACCTTTTTTTTAGTAAACTAAACACAAACGATGTTCTCAATGCTCGTGTTCATGTGTAGAGACCCTGGTGATAATACGAGCAAAGTTTCATGTTGTGTCGAGCCTTCTTAGTGTTTTAAAAATAGCGATTTTGATGCTAGCTTACGAGTGCCCCGCACTCCATTGAAAATTAGCTTGCCCGAAAACGAAACTACGGTAAATCTTAAAAGTGCCTCTTTCATCGTAATTATACTTTTACATGAAGGTTTGACTCATATTCAATCACAAATAAAGGCTAGGTTGCTATTTGGCGAGAGTTTCACTTTAAGTATAGTGAGTCTGTCAGAGTGAAAAACAAAATCATCACAAAACTATATAATTGTTAAGCTGTATGTTGTGTGTATTCATTTGTGTTGAACATTACAGAACATAACTACAGTGTGAAATAAGTTACCCTATATCCTACCAATACTCACCATCAACACGACTGGCCACTGAAGTGTCAAATGTCCAGTCTTCTTTTTAAAACCCCAGTGAGCAATGTTACCTATAGTAGAGTACCATGCTAGTTATGTTTCAATGGTCGTTCAAAGCAAGATGCACAAGTAAGAGCCGAAGCAAAACCATTGTTTTCATATAGTACAGCAAAGCTCGTCAGTGCCCCCCTTTTGTGCCACATGTTTTTCTAGCAGTTTTTAAGAAATTTAAAAATTCTCAACCCTAACCCCTTTCAGCACAAAGCCGAGTTCCACCTCTTTTTTGTAATTACATTACACCACACTTTTTTCGAGGTATTTTTGAAGCAGCCACACCTGTAGAGATTTTGCCACGTGGGTCATTATGATGCTGAATGACAGTTGCCAAAACTCTCCAATCTAAGACTAACCTTTCAGTTTCTTGGCTCATTAGTAACCGGTCAGTGTGAATGAAAACCTACCAGAATTAAAAGGCAACAGTCCACCATTTTCCAATAGTTTGGACCAAACAGTCATAACTAGATTTAAAAGCGCAGGGGGCTAGGTCAGTGCCAAGAAAACCTGTGGGGGTATATGCACGTGCAACACGTATCATTAGCCACTTCTTTATCTTGGTTGTTCTGTTTTGAGGCCTGAATCAGGTTTATCCCTTTTTTGAGTTTGTGAAACCAGCAGGTCAGCTAAAAGGTGTTCAGTCAAGGGAAGACCCATCAGGTTTCAGAACTCTCCTCACAAATTCCAACATTATCCATCAGGTCAAGTTTTTAAATGGAGGAGTCAGACTGATGTCCTTGAAAGCGACGCAGTGATTTATGTTTGAGGAATGCAGCGATTGACGATGACCTTTTGACCCTTGTCGTGCCTGATATGGTCAGCGGCCTCTCTCCAGAAGCTGAGGAGAAGTGATGCCGCCTCCTCCGCCGCTGATGCTGTTCTGATTTCAAGCCATTTTCTATTCTCCCCACTCCGCCTTCTTCTCTCCAAGCAGCCCGTGATGGAGCTCCCAGCAGCTGGAAGACATCAGATGATGCGGTGCGACTCAGGTACTGCCAGGGCTTCTTTCCAGCTGTGTCCCTCAGCTTCACGTTGGCTTTGAACTTACTAACCAGCAACCGCATTATATTCTTGTGCCCATGGATAGCAGCGATGTGGAGAGGCGTGTGGCCGCATGTTGACCTGGCATTTATGTCGAAGGCCAAACCAGCCTTTTCAACTCCATACCTGAAAGCCCAGAGAGAGCAGATCAATGCCTGGTTGCATAAAGTGTGCTTATCTGCCTTTGATGTCTTTAAAAATGAATGCGTTTCATAAACAAAGTAAACATTATTCAAGTTTTGATGTTGAAAGAAGCTTCCTAAAATCAGTTTTTGCTGCACAATAAAATTACATAAAACAAGGAACCTTTAACAGCAGTTCAAGTGGTGGTAGTTCTCATTTTTTAAGCATGTAAGTGAAAGTTAATATTTCACCTGACTATGGCTAGACTATGACTGTCATGACATTAAGCACAGACAAGGGCTGGACGATCTCGATCATTTTCATGATAATAAATGAATAAATTAAATACATTTTCAATACAGCTTTTTTGAGTCCATTTCCTCTACCTAGAAAACGCTACACCAACAATCAATCACACAGTAGAGAAACAAATGGATGTGGTCGATACATGTTTCTTGCCCCTCCCACTCACAACAACTCAGAATGACGGTGTCTAGCTGACACAAGAAATGAGCAGTCCGACTAGCCAAACCAAGTGCGAGGAAACTGACAAAGACGAAGAAATTGTACCGAAGAAAGGTCACACCACTTCGCTTATTTGAAATAGAATAGTTTAAGAATGTCAATTCAATATAATTATTGTTGCTCAAATATACTGTATATCGTGATAATTATCGACATCGATAAAAACAAAAAAACATATCATTACAACAGTTTTGGCCATATTGCCCAGCTCTAGCACAGACATAAACGGTATCCAAAGGACTCATGTGGTGATCTTCTGACTCGAATGCAACTAGCCAGATAGTCCGGCAAATCAGTTAAGGTGCACTATGTAAGACACGGACAAAATTCTCTCTCCAACTTTGTCATATTAGAGAATGCAAACCTGACATGGTTAACAACAAGCTGCGTACCATAAAGTGTTGAGGGCCCTGTGGTCCCCGTGTTTGGCGATCCAGTGAAGCACAGTGAAGCCAGAAATGAAGTCTCGTCTGTTGAGCAGGGACGAGTCCTCCCTGAACAGGGAGTAGATGTCGGGCCACGCACCTGCAGCTCCCTTCACTAGCCAGGCGTGTTCCCTGGCCTCCAGAGGTACCAGTGACTGAGGGCAGGAAAAAACTGCAATAATCACAAGCTCAACCAATATCTCTTCTGGGGATCATTTAGTCACTTCATGGTGATACAATTCCATACTTTTGGTGGCTCTTTAGTGCCAACACAATATGTAAGCTTTTTCAGTGTATTCAATGTATACTTATAAAAAGCCCATTTGTTTTAATTTGTCTCGTCACAAAAAATCTGCAAACAATTATCTAAAAAAGGTACAATATGTAAGAACTGGTCACTTTTTGAACATATCACCAGAGTAACCACCCTCAGGTGTCAAATCTAGTTGCTGTTAGCTAGTTAAATAAGTTAGCCGTGCAGCTAGCTTGGAGCTTTAAAAACCAGGAGAAGTAATGCTAGCATGGGACTAGGGTTGCTCCGATGCCCTTTTTTCAACCCGAGTACCGATATTTCTACCACAAAAATAACTATTGGGGTTACAGATGCACTGAATTGGAAGAAAGCATTTAAATATAAATAATCAGAATATCTAGAGATGTCCCAAGCCCATCTCCAGGATCGGGATCAGGGCCGATATGGGAATTTTTCCGCTGATTGGGATCTGCAATTTTGAACGTAGACCCAATGACGATTTTTGTTTTGTTTTTGCGTCTACACATTTGGTATGATAAAATATTACACAGAAGGTAATAAAATTAATCACTCTGGATAACCAGCTCAGAATAAGAAAGAGCCATGAAAGTATATACTTTGTTTCAACAAAATAAAAATAATATTAAGGAACAGCTTGGATGCAGGTACTTTTTTTCTTAATGCAGCTGTATTACCAGGAAAATATTAGTTAAGTCTGAGTATCGGATCGGGACTCGGTATCAGCATTTACTGATTGGGGTAAAAAAAACCTGATCGGGACATCACTAATAATTTCCGGTGTCCACAAAAAGCCTCCACATGCAGGTGCATCCCTACATGGGACCTTTGAACCTGGATGGGCCAGGGCTAGCTGGTTACCATACTAAACATTGCAGCACACAACGTATACGTCATAATGTCAAAACTGTTATTCCTCTACATTCTATTGAAAAGTTTAGTAAAGTCTTGAATGTTTTCAACAACATCTTTACAAACTGCACCCTTAAATCAGGAAATATCTGAACAAACTTAAGTTACCAAGGCTAAGAATATATGGCCAGACAATCTATCAACAGACAATCTGTTGCTTGACAGTTTTTGATCTTTTTGGATATGGACACATTTTGGTAATGAGATTCAACACCCAGTCCTAAAAGCAAAGAGAAAATCATTTTGGTTAAACAATGAAAACTGATAACTTAATACACACCACGACAGAAACAATCTGTCTCCAGGAACATACACCAGGTGACAAAACTGTTAATGACTCGACTGAGAAAAGGCAACTGTTTCAGTCAATAGAAATAAGCTGTAAATTTTACATCATCACTAATTCAAAAACCAAATCTGTTGAGATATAGATGTTTAGAAGGGACAAAATAGAACAAATAAAAATAAATAGAAATAAAGATGGAATGTAATCAGTGCCAACACCTAAAAAAGACTGAACAAATTCCAAAATAAAACTTCACTTCACTGTAGATGGTTTTCCAACCCACATCGCGTTAAATCAAATCTTGTTTCTACAAATAAAGAGTTGATTCAAATTATGTTTGAGTGTCAAATATTAGTTTTGACTCTGGTGTGCCTTTCCAGCCAAAATACCATACCAAGAGTGTACAGGAGGTTTGAAAGGGACATTTAAAAAGAAACTATACTGTCTAAAGGTCTCACCTGCCTGCTGGGGCCTTCAGGGTTAGGAGCAGTGGAGGATGAGGAAGCAGCAGGGAGACTTCTCCTCAGTCCTTTTCCCTCCAACCCCTCCACCAGGTCGGCGAGGCTGTGGCAGCGAGGTGGTGTGGAACAGGACGACAGCGAGGAGGACGACAGGTTGTAATGAAGGCTGAGTGACGAGGAGATTAGGTGGAGGCGGTTCAGACGAGCTGCCTCACTTCCTCCTTCTCCTCCTCCCCTTGCCTCCTCCTGGAGAAGCTGGTCAAGGTCAGCTCCCAGGCTGCGGCACATCCTGCTCCTGAGCTGGCTGTTGAGCCGCCTGGCAACTACCGGGCTCTGTTGCTGCGCTGGTGAAAAGGTGGAGCGCTTGCTCGACTCTGCACCCTCCCAGTTGTTGTAAAGATCATCTGTGGGGTAGAGTAAAGTGCATGGTTTAAAGCAGCTACATGGAACTTTCATTTTTTGTATGTTTGGTTCCCCACTGTAGACAAAAGTTGCATAAACACCACAGTCAAGCTCTTGGATAGCATGCACATTTATTTTCAAAGTGAGTGAGTAAAAAACACAATATATTGTCTTCTTTAAACACAGCTGTTTACAGGATTTATAGTTAAATGGTTATGCATCTATTTGTAGCCTGCCTTGTAAGATTATAACTGCAATATGACGATGGTGAAACAAGTCAAATTCTATTAATGTTACCTTCGTACGATTAAGTTATATGTAATCTCACAGCTAGTAGGTTTCGATTTTTGGTTAGAGTAATTCTCTTAAGAGAAGGAGAGAGATAATGTTATGTCTTCATAATAATAAACCAAAAGCAAGATATAACTCAGTAGCAAGGCACACACCATTCCTTTTACCTAGAGCTCATTATATGTCACTAAAGAGGATTTTCCTGTACAGGCTCAAACAAAAACAATGTGTGGAAATAAAAGAACTGTTGCTCTGACCTGTTGAGACGTGCCTCGGTAAATCATGAGCTGCAGACTCCTGGTAGTCATAGAGATATTCACTGGAGCGATGCCAAGGCATCAAGGTTTTACTGTCGACATGATGCATGACATTCTCAGACTTGGTCCTTTGAGTTCGCTGGAGTACTTCCTGGATTTTCAACCCATCCCCTGCCTTACCTATTGACAAAGTAGAGTTAAAGAGACAAGCCACGATGGAACAAAGCAAGAGGATAAATGTATAGGTACACAAACAATACTTAACATTGTCAACAACATCAACATTTTATCATTGGTTTTGGTCTTTTTAAGAGATTTGTCAGCAAATTATAGAACATTGCCTGACTTATTCTTCAATCTCTTGGTTGTCACTGTTGAATGTTTGAGCTTAACTGTGTACAATGATGCATGTACAGTTTGACACTAGAAGGCTGTTTTCACATTCATTGCTCAAAGTGTACATTTTCAGTCTAATTTTAAAAGGCGAAATATCATCACAAATATTTTGGAAGCCAATCCTGGTCATGTGATGTGGAAAACTTCAAGCCTTTGGTGCACACTGAGAATGGGCTTTACAGTGAAGTAGGAGATACCTTGTGTCCAGCAGTTTAAATTGTGAAATGAGAAACACTTGAATAATCATATATCCTGGATTGAAAAAAAAAAAGAACTATCAGAAATGTTGTGTGCCTTAATGCATGTCTGGAGGATCTTTATCATACAGACTGCTGCTGTACCTGATCTGGCCTGTAGATCATCGTAGCTGCTGTTCCACCCTGATCCTCTGGGGGAGCCTGACAGCATCCAGTCGCTGCTGGGGAGGCCTGTGTCAGATGAGGGGGAGAGGATGCTGCTGTGGCTGGACGACAGCTGTTGACCCAGCCCCTGCCTGGGCTCCAGCTGGACACCTGCAGGCTGCGGGTATCTGAGAACATCATGGTGTTCCTCTGAAGGTAGGCTGCATCTGGTGGACGTTGCCTCTACTGGAATGGATCCTGGTCCCGACCCTGGCCCTGACCCTGGCCCAGCCCACTGTCCTCTCACCCCCACCCCTGACTCCAACCTCCAGTCTGAACCACCAGAAGGCATCATTTCCCCCTTCACATCATGGATGTAAATCTTTGGGAGCTTCCTTTCTGATGAAGAGGAGGAAGAGGAGACTATTGAAGGAGGGGCGGGTGGATCTACAATGCATGGTGAGGAGGCAGAGATAGCCCTCCCTATGTCTCCAAGGGGAGTGCTGACGGGCCACGCTCCTCCTGCTGAGCCCGGCCTCATCGGGACCTCGTCCTCTTCCTCTTCATCTTCATCTTCATCATAAGAGACAGCAGTTTTGTAGCTGGGTCTGTATCTGATGCGGCGTGGGACGACCTGAGGATGAAGAGGAGGCTCCTGATGAAAATCTCCTTCATACTGCCTCCCTCTCAGGGCTCCTGGGACTGGAGCCTGCTGGAAGGCTGTTCCATCATGTCTGACTGCTGAGACCACAGGTGTGGGTTCTGGAGGCAGGCCTGGATCCAGCCTGAGCTGTCCTACTTTAGTAAGCTGACCCTGGGCAGGAGGTTCTGACAGACAGGGGGTTCGCACTTGTGTCTTCTCTGAGATCTGACTCACCACCTCAGCTGCTGCTGTTGACAAAGAAGGGTTGAAGACACAATCCACATTTATTTCTATACCAGTGTCAGTTCTCTGCTCTCACCAGCCATGATTAAAAAGTAGTTTCCATTTGCTGCTCTTAAGCTGGAAACAATGTTGGTGCTCTACACACAAAATCTGATTGCCAAGATAGACAAAACCAAAGCAGAAACACCAAAGAATTACTGCTGTCACAATTAATTAGCAAACATCTGAAAATAACTGTGGAATGCATCAGTTATGAAGCACTCATAAGCACAGTTAAGGTGGACCGCTACTGTCTTTCCACAACAACTATCCACACGATATCTTAGGTGCCTTTTCCGGCTTTTTATTTCAGTATTGTTTCCTATATGAGGCTCCTTTTTCAACATCAAGGTCAATATTGGTTTTCGCCAACTACAAAACAATGAATTATCCTGCATTTATATGGAACTAAGCTTTTGGAGTGGTCCACCTTAACTGTCCTCCATGTTACATCGCATTCTGAGTTCAACACTTCTTGGCTGGCAGGACGGCGGCAAGCAGAACAAGCAACTGCTAATATGAGTTGTTCAAAAACTTCCTTTTTAGTAAACTCTGTGTACACAAACAATGTTCTCAATGCTCGTGTTCATGTGTAGAGACCCTGGTAATACTACGAGCAAAGTTTCTTTATACGTCCAGCCTTCTTAGTGTTTTAAAAATAGAGATTTTGATGCTATCATAAAGTGCCTGTAGCACTCCATTGAAAATGAGTTTGACCCGAAAACGAAAATATGGTCAATCTTAAAAGTGCCTCTTTCATCGTAATTATGCTTTTACACAAACGTTTGACTCGGGTACATTCATAAAAAAAGCCTGGGTTGCATTTTGGCGAGAGTTTCACTTTAATGTCGTTATGTTTTTGATATTACTTGTTGTGTTTTCCGACTTGCCATTGTGATTTGCATCCATCCGCTACCGTGCTTTATGCATGCAGTGTTTCCCACACATCAATTTATTTTTGGTCGATCCACCACAATATCAACATTGGCCACCATATATTGATTTTCTATTTTTGGAGCTGCGCATCATGTTCTCACTCACTCGAGACAGCGCACCCGTCAGTGAGTAGCACGATGTTACATACTCAAATACAGTGGATGGCAGTGTGGTTTTTAGTCCACTGGTTAAGCCAACGAAGAAGAGGAGGAGGACCAGAGCCGTTTCTATATGCGGAATATGTGGGTGCATAGGGCCCCTCAAGTTGCAAGTCCAGTCTCAATATCTGAAGAGTGACCCGATGGAAAAGGTGTGAAAAGTACCTGGCAGTTGGCCCGCTGGTTGGTCAGGTCTGCTCTCTACCAATTGGTCAGATCTGGTGTCTACCGCGCTGCGTTGCTATGACGACCAGTACTACTTAGCAAGGAGAGGTGAGGCGAGTTGCTCTGAGCCCGCGGTGGCGGTCATTCACAGCATGGCATCAAAACCAACCTATTCATCTAGTTCAGAAAAAGAAAAACGCTCACATGATAAATGTAAGGTTTGTTTTCATGATGTGGGTGGAGGAGGAGCTTTATTGCCAAATCTTTAGCTAGCTTAAGTGTTTGCTTTAGGAAAGTGCTAAAAAAAAAAATGTACATGTCACATGTGAATGCCATGAGACTGATTGACTGAAGTGACACCTGTGTTAGTGAATTCTAGCAGGTCCAGCGTGTTGGCATTATGTTTGGGAGGGAGGATGTGTTGTTAGGCAGATGTGTGTCACCTGCTGTATCCTCGTCCAGTGGGAGCTGCTGTTCCCTCATAGACCTCCTCTGCTCTTCAATATTTGCCATGTAACATTACTTTAGTACTTAGTACTAACATTACTTTAGGATTATTTTAGTGTGTCCTCAGTTTATAGGTCTCTAATGTGAAGTGTGCTAAACAACACTAATACATATTAGACCTATTGTGGATGATTATGGACTATTGTGGAAGTGGATTATTGCTCTGAGTGGATTATTGTTAACTCTGAGTTAGTTGCTTCTTTCTTTACCAAATTTATTACAAAATTTATTGTGACAATATAATTTGTACACATTTTCGTAAATTCTTACAGTTCAGATATGTTTTTAATGTATTACTTGGTCAAATTAAAGCAAATTTAAAGTAAACTATACTATATATGACCGTTAGTTCTTCCCATAGAATATAGGTTCATCAGTTAGGCACAAGTAGTCCACTTTGTAATACCCTGTGAAATAGGGCTGGGTATCACCAGGTACCTCGCGATACGATACTATCACGATATTTTGCCCACGATAACGATAATATCACGATACAGCGATTCTGCGATAATCGATATATTGCAAGGAATTTCATCCACGATACATCACGATATCTGTGTCACTGAAGAAATTCAGAATTAATTGACTGCACTGAATCCATTTCACAGGAATAACAAAACATTGTCAATCAATTTCACATGAATGACAGCCAAGTAAACAAAGAGTATATTGCACAGTGTCTCTTCTTAACACACACACTGACTACAACTATCATTAAATAGCTATATGTGTGGGTTTCAGAGCTACTTAAACCATTTTTTTAAATTTTATTTGGTTGTATACCTATGTTTGAATAAAGATAAAGCTGTCCTCCGAAGAGGGGTGGTGGTGGTGGGCCAAAAAAATAAAAAATAAATAATAATAACATTTTTTTTATTTATTTATTTTTTTTAAATTTTTAAATATCGATATTTGGCACCAGTGTATCGATAACGTACCTCAAGACGAAATATCGCGATATATCGTAGTATCGATATTTTGGCACACCCCTACTATGAAATATACACAAATGATGTTCTTCAGTATCACAACGTGCTCATCAGTCATTTATCTTTGTTTTATAACTCTACCAAGTACAATGTGTCGAAAACTGCTTAAAAGTGACAACTTTAGAAATTGGCTGCATGTTTTAAAGTGACACTGCTACAACTATATTGAAAAGTTTAAAATAAAAACAGATTATGAATTTCTGCATTAGTGTAACATAACTCAATTACATAGTATGAATATTTGCTTAGGATCTATTTTGCTTGCTAACCTGAGGAGTTTTGTCTTTGCAGGAGCAATTCTGAAATATTTCGGAGCCGCAGACCAGGAAGCAGCACGGCCGCCTTCAGCACCACCAGACCAGGATGTTTGCGTTTAAAAGTTTTTTACAATTTAAAATAAACATTTTTGAGGAACACTGCATCAGTTTCATGTATAGACCTATAGAGGATTCCCATTGTTTACCTTGTCTTATCATTTTCAGTTCAACAATCAATCAATCAGTTCAACTTGCTTGAGTGGGTCAACTTAAGATGTTTGATTTTAATTTGAGAGAGGTTTTCACGACTCTAGCCTGTTTTCCTCTTAAAACGTAATAGATTGTTGCATCTTTGTGGATCACCTAAAAGAGTTAGGAATCTATCCATCTTAGTTTGACAAAATAGGGGCCCCAAACAGCATCTTGCATTGGGCACCCATAAAGACAAAAATGGCCCTGAGGAGAACTATTCAATGCAGTTGGCTTGACCGTAACTTCCTCTGCAAAGAAGACGGATGGCCTCATCGTCGGGGTTAAGTCCCCACAAAGAGAGCCGGGCCTTGATGCCTGTTTTTGTCCTGGCCAAGCGGTGTAAATGTGATGCACTGGGGACTTTTTCCCAAAAGCTAACATTGTGACAGACACATCTGTAAAACGGTCATTAAAGCTTTACAACCCCTGCGAAATGACTTGATTTACTGTCAGAATGTGGTCAACTTAGTCCAATAATATATGCAGCCTAGAAGTCTAGAAGAGCTTCCTGATTACATTTTATCCTCATCCAAATAGGCTTGACACTAAACCGGAAGTAAGCCAACTCGGTCGGCGGAAGTCTTGAGTGTGCAAGCTCTATGTAACACCGCTGGATAGTCACCACCACAATTGAACTTTGATCCTGTGGGAAACACTGGCATATTTGGAGGATCTTTATCATACAGACTGCTGCTGTACCTGATCTGGCCTGTAGATCATCGTAGCTGCTGTTCCACCCTGATCCTCTGGGGGAGCCTGACAGCATCCAGTCGCTGCTGGGGAGGCCTGTGTCAGATGAGGGGGAGAGGATGCTGCTGTGGCTGGACGACAGCTGTTGACCCAGCCCCTGCCTGGGCTCCAGCTGGACACCTGCAGGCTGCGGGTATCTGAGAACATCATGGTGTTCCTCTGAAGGTAGGCTGCATCTGGTGGACGTTGCCTCTACTGGAATGGATCCTGGTCCCGACCCTGGCCCTGACCCTGGCCCAGCCCACTGTCCTCTCACCCCCACCCCTGACTCCAACCTCCAGTCTGAACCACCAGAAGGCATCATTTCCCCCTTCACATCATGGATGTAAATCTTTGGGAGCTTCCTTTCTGATGAAGAGGAGGAAGAGGAGACTATTGAAGGAGGGGCGGGTGGATCTACAATGCATGGTGAGGAGGCAGAGATAGCCCTCCCTATGTCTCCAAGAGGAGTGCTGACGGGCCACGCTCCTCCTGCTGAGCCCGGCCTCATCGGGACCTCGTCCTCTTCCTCTTCATCTTCATCTTCATCTTCATCATAAGAGACAGCAGTTTTGTAGCTGGGTCTGTATCTGATGCGGCGTGGGACGACCTGAGGATGAAGAGGAGGCTCCTGATGAAAATCTCCTTCATACTGCCTCCCTCTCAGGACTCCTGGGACTGGAGCCTGCTGGAAGGCTGTTCCATCATGTCTGACTGCTGAGACCACAGGTGTGGGTTCTGGAGGCAGGCCTGGATCCAGCCTGAGCTGTCCTACTTTAGTAAGCTGACCCTGGGCAGGAGGTTCTGACAGACAGGGGGTTCGCACTTGTGTCTTCTCTGAGATCTGACTCACCACCTCAGCTGCTGCTGTTGACAAAGAAGGGTTGAAGACACAATCCACATTTATTTCTATACCAGTGTCAGTTCTCTGCTCTCACCAGCCATGATTAAAAAGTAGTTTCCATTTGCTGCTCTTAAGCTGGAAACAATGTTGGTGCTCTACACACAAAATCTGATTGCCAAGGTAGACAAAACCAAAGCAGAAACACCAAAGAATTACTGCTGTCACAATTAATTAGCAAACATCTGAAAATAACTGTGGAATGCATCAGTTATGAAGCACTCATAAGCACAGTTAAGGTGGACCGCTACTGTCTTTCCACAACAACTATCCACACGATATCTTAGGTGACTTTTCCGGCTTTTTATTTCAGTATTGTTTCCTATATGAGGCTCCTTTTTCAACATCAAGGTCAATATTGGTTTTCGCCAACTACAAAACAATGAATTATCCTGCATTTATATGGAACTAAGCTTTTGGAGTGGTCCACCTTAACTGTCCTCCATGTTACATCGCATTCTGAGTTCAACACTTCTTGGCTGGCAGGACGGCGGCAAGCAGAACAAGCAACTGCTAATATGAGTTGTTCAAAAACTTCCTTTTTAGTACACTGTGTACACAAACAATGTTCTCAATGCTCGTGTTCATGTGTAGAGACCCTGGTGATACTACGAGCAAAGTTTCTTGTTACGTCGAGCCTTCTTAGTGTTTTAAAAATAGAGATTTTGATGCTATCATAAAGTGCCTGTAGCACTCCATTGAAAATGAGTTTGACCCGAAAACGAAAATATGGTCAATCTTAAAAGTGCCTCTTTCATCGTAATTATGCTTTTACACAAACGTTTGACTCGGGTACATTCATAAAAAAAGCCTGGGTTGCATTTTGGCGAGAGTTTCACTTTAATGTTGTTATGTTTTTGATATTACTTGTTGTGTTTTCCGACTTGCCATTGTGATTTGCATGCATCCGCTACCGTGCTTTATGCATGCAGTGTTTCCCACACATTAATTTATTTGTGGTCGATCCACCACAATATCAACATTGGCCACCATATATTGATTTTCTATTTTTTGGAGCTGCGCATCATGTTCTCACTCACTCGAGACAGCGCACCCGTCAGTGAGTAGCACGATGTTACATACTCAAATACAGTGGATGGCAGTGTGGTTTTTAGTCCACTGGTTAAACCAACGAAGAAGAGGAGGAGGACCAGAGCCGTTTCTATATGCGGAATATGTGGGTGCATAGGGCCCCTCAAGTTGCAAGTCCAGTCTCAATATCTGAAGAGTGACCCGATGGAAAAGGTGTGAAAAGTACCTGGCACCTGGCCCGCTGGTTGGTCAGGTCTGCTCTCTACCAATTGGTCAGATCTGGTGTCTACCGCGCTGCGTTGCTATGACGACCAGTACTACTTAGCAAGGAGAGGTGAGGCGAGTTGCTCTGAGCCAGCAGTGGCGGTCATTCACAGCATGGCATCAAAACCAACCTATTCATCTAGTTCAGAAAAAGAAAAACGCTCACATGATAAATGTAAGGTTTGTTTCCATGATTTGGGTGGAGGAGGAGCTTTATTGCCAAATCTTTAGCTAGCTTAAGTGTTTGCTTTAGGAAAGTGCTAAAAAAAAAATTTACATGTCACATGTGAATGCCATGAGACTGATTGACTGAAGTGACACCTGTGTTAGTGAATTCTAGCAGGTCCAGCGTGTTGGCATTACATTTGGGAGGGAGGGTGTGTTGTTAGGCAGATGTGTGTCACCTGCTGTATCCTCGTCCAGTGGGAGCTGCTGTTCCCTCATAGACCTCCTCTGCTCTTCAATATTTGCCATGTAACATTACTTTACTACTTAGTACTAACATTACTTTAGAATTATTTTAGTGTGTCCTCAGTTTATAGGTCTCTAATGTGAAGTGTGCTAAACAACACTAATACATATTAGACCTATTGTGGATGATTATTGACTATTGTGGAAGTGGATTATTGCTCTGAGTGGATTATTGTTAACTCTGAGTTAGTTGCTTCTTTCTTTACCAAATTTATTACAAAATTTATTGTGACAATACAATTTGTACAAATTTTCCTAAATTCTTACAGTTCAGTTATGTTTTTAATGTATTACTTGGTCAAATTAAAGCAAATTTAAAGTAAACTATACTATATATGACCGTTAGTTCTTCCCATAGAATATAGGTTCATCAGTTAGGCACAAGTAGTCCACTTTGTAATACCCTGTGAAATAGGGCTGGGTATCACCAGGTACCTCGCGATACGATACTATCACGATATTTTGCCCACGATAACGATAATATCACGATACAGCGATTCTGCGATAATCGATATATTGCAAGGAATTTCATCCACGATACATCACGATATCTGTGTCACTGAAGAAATTCAGAATTAATTGACAGCACTGAATCCATTTCACAGGAATAACAAAACATTGTCAATCAATTTCACATGAATGACAGCCAAGTAAACAAAGAGTATATTGCACAGTGTCTCTTCTTAACACACACACTGACTACAACTATCATTAAATATCTATATGTGTGGGTTTCAGAGCTACTTAAACCATTTTTTAAAATTTTATTTGGTTGTATACCTATGTTTGAATAAAGATAAAGCTGTCCTCCGAAGAGGGGTGGTGGTGGTGGGCCAAAAAAATAAAAAATAAATAATAATAACATTTTTGTTATTTATTTATTTTTTAAAATTTTTTAAATATCGATATTTGGCACCAGTGTATCGATAACGTACCTCAAGACGAAATATCGCGATATATCGTAGTATCGATATTTTGGCACACCCCTACTATGAAATATACACAAATGATGTTCTTCAGTATCACAACGTGCTCATCAGTCATTTATCTTTGTTTTATAACTCTACCAAGTACAATGTGTCGAAAACTGCTTAAAAGTGACAACTTTAGAAATTGGCTGCATGTTTTAAAGTGACACTGCACTGTATATTGCAAAGTTTAAAATAAAAACAGATTATGAATTTCTGCATTAGTGTAACATAACTCAATTACATAGTATGAATATTTGCTTAGGATCTATTTTGCTTGCTAACCTGAGGAGTTTTGTCTTTGCAGGAGCAATTCTGAAATATTTCGGAGCCGCAGACCAGGAAGCAGCACGGCCGCCTTCAGCACCACCAGACCAGGATGTTTGAGTTTAACATTTTTTTACAATTTAAAATAAACATTTTTGAGGAACACTGCATCAGTTTCATGTATTGACCTATAGAGGATTCCCATTGTTTACCTTGTCTTATCATTTTCAGTTCAACAATCAATCAATCAGTTCAACTTGCTTGAGTGGGTCAACTTAAGATGTTTGATTTTAATTTGAGAGAGGTTTTCACGACTCTAGCCTGTTTTCCTCTTAAAATGTAATAGATTGTTGCATCTTTGTGGATCACCTAAAAGAGTTAGGAATCTATCCATCTTAGTTTGACAAAATAGGGGCCCCAAACAGCATCTTGCATTGGGCCCCCATAAAGACAGAAATGGCCCTGAGGAGAACTATTCAATGCAGTTGGCTTGACCGTAACTTCCTCTGCAAAGAAGACGGATGGCCTCATCGTCGGGGTTAAGTCCCCACAAAGAGAGCCAGGCCATGATGCCTGTTTTTGTCCTGGCCAAGCGGTGTAAATGTGATGCACTGGGGACTTTTTCCCAAAAGCTAACACTGTGACAGACACATCTGTAAAACGGTCATTAAAGCTTCACAACCCCTGCGAAATGACTTGATTTAATGTCAGAATGTGGTCAACTTAGTCCAATAATATATGCAGCCTAGAAGTCTAGAAGAGCTGCCTGATTACATTTTATCCTCATCCAAATAGGCTTGACACTAAACCGGAAGTAAGCCAACTCGGTCGGCGGAAGTCTTGAGTGTGCAAGCTCTATGTAACACCGCTGGATAGTCACCACCACAATCGAACTTTGATCCTGTGGGAAACACTGGCATATTTGGAGGATCTTTATCATACAGACTGCTGCTGTACCTGATCTGGCCTGTAGATCATCGTAGCTGCTGTTCCACCCTGATCCTCTGGGGGAGCCTGACAGCATCCAGTCGCTGCTGGGGAGGCCTGTGTCAGATGAGGGGGAGAGGATGCTGCTGTGGCTGGACGACAGCTGTTGACCCAGCCCCTGCCTGGGCTCCAGCTGGACACCTGCAGGCTGCGGGTATCTGAGAACATCATGGTGTTCCTCTGAAGGTAGGCTGCATCTGGTGGACGTTGCCTCTACTGGAATGGATCCTGGTCCCGACCCTGGCCCTGACCCTGGCCCAGCCCACTGTCCTCTCACCCCCACCCCTGACTCCAACCTCCAGTCTGAACCACCAGAAGGCATCATTTCCCCCTTCACATCATGGATGTAAATCTTTGGGCGCTTCCTTTCTGATGAAGAGGAGGAAGAGGAGACTATTGAAGGAGGGGCGGGTGGATCTACAATGCATGGTGAGGAGGCAGAGATAGCCCTCCCTATGTCTCCAAGAGGAGTGCTGACGGGCCACGCTCCTCCTGCTGAGCCCGGCCTCATCGGGACCTCGTCCTCTTCCTCTTCATCTTCATCATAAGAGACAGCAGTTTTGTAGCTGGGTCTGTATCTGATGCGGCGTGGGACGACCTGAGGATGAAGAGGAGGCTCCTGATGAAGATCTCCTTCATACTGCCTCCCTCTCAGGGCTCCTGGGACTGGAGCCTGCTGGAAGGCTGTTCCATCATGTCTGACTGCTGAGACCACAGGTGTGGGTTCTGGAGGCAGGCCTGGATCCAGCCTGAGCTGTCCTACTTTAGTAAGCTGACCCTGGGCAGGAGGTTCTGACAGACAGGGGGTTCGCACTTGTGTCTTCTCTGAGACCTGACTCACCACCTCAGCTGCTGCTGGTCTGACGCCAGCTTCGGGTGTTCTTATTACCTGCTGCTGCTTCAGGTTGAAATTTGTCTCCACGTTGTTGTTGTTGTTGTTGAGCATAATCCCAGCCGCAGACAGGACTGTATTCCCGTCGGAGACTCCCGGCGGGGCGGGTGTTCTCACCTCCCTCAGCGGAGGTTTGTGCCGAGGCTTTTCTGCTCTCCCAGCGGGGCTCCGTTTCGCGTTTTCCGGATAGGGCTGCTTGTTATTCCCTGCGGAGAGTCGCAGCGGCCCGGAAGAGCCCCGGTCACCGTCGCCGGGGACAAGTCCTCTGAATTTCCTCCTGAGGACGACGTAGGAAACGCCGTCGAGCTGTTGAACGGTGGCCACAGAGTTTACGAACTTTTTGAAGAGCTCCCGGTTTCTGTCTCGGTCCGCATGGTCCCGAATAAAGTTCCTGAAGTGCAGAAGCAAGTCCGAGTTTTTCACCGAGCCTCCGCTGCTCTGGAGGAAATGTAACACTGTGTCTTGGGTGAAAACTGTTGCCATCGTCGTCTTTATTCCAACAGTTTCTGTGTTTCTCTTACTGGTCTGGTCAGAGGTCGGTAACTTAGTTGTGACTGACAGCTAAGCCCCTCCCACCTCAGGTATTTAACGCCTGCCGCACCTGGTGCGCTCCTGCAGGTGACCCGGATGTGTCTCACTGATGGTAGGAAATAGTTTGAGAGTGATATCTGTGGACTACAATTTAGTTTTTCTTTCACTGTTTTCACAAAAAAGTATTGGTTTGATGTAACCAACTTTTTGCCTAAACACAATGTATGTTGCAATAAATATATTGTATGTGTATGTATATTCGATGAATCTAATATTATGCATAGCATGAACTCTGGCATTGTAAATTGTGAATGTGAATGTTATTTAGTTTGTTTTTTTTTGTATTTTTGTTCTATATTGTCTGTGTGTTTATATATTTGTGTTTGGACATGTGTACAATAAAGACATTTAAAAACAATGATCAAAACTAAATGTAAAGCATAGTAATTGTCCAATAACAGACTATATGTATGATCTAGGTTATCAAATACCGTCTTTAAAAACAAAAGCTTGTGCAGGTTTTGGAATATTTTACAGGTGAATATTTCAAGACTCTCACACACTGTCAATTAAGTTTAACGACAACAATGTTTCAGTAATTAGGCCTCCATCAGGTTATCTTTAATCTTTCACTCTTCTCCTACACCTCTGTCAGTCTTGATGTGTACAAAAGCAAAACCAATGGCTATCAATGTAACGTTGCCAATTTGTTCATTCAAAAATTCATTTGTAAAATAAAAAAATAAAACAGATAACAGATCAACTATAATAGTGTATTATATTCCTTGTCATGATCCGTTTACACTATTTTAGCTTGAGATTGGTTCAACAATAGCTTGTCTTATTAAAGTAATGTGTCCGCATAGAAATATTTAAAGTAAACATTGTGTCTGTGTGTGTGTGTGTGTGTGTGTGCGTGTGTGTGTGTGTCTATGCCAGACAAGTTGAAGAGGTGTCATTCACTAAATACATTTATTTTGCAAAAACAAGAGATGTTGTTATTTAATCGTTCTTCTTTCATAAAACAAACAATGATGTGCATTCAATGATAACCCATATAATGTCTGAGATAATCTGACTCAGACAAGAACAAAGAAACAAACAAAGAGTAATCAATAGTAAAATATGGGTTATTGATGAGGACATAAGGTAAGGCAGACTGTGGGCTGTAATGTTTGGAGAACATTATAAAGTGAGAATAATTAAAAGGTGCTCTAAAGACTAAGAGTGAAATGAAACATGTACTACTGTAGATGCAAAATGAAAACAGGTAAAACATCCAATGATCAGTACTATCAATCAGTACTAAAAACAAACTGTAGTTTAGATTGCACTCTATGCTGATCCTGTTTATTAAAAAATAAATATTGATTCTGTAAGACGGAAGCTCTTCATGCCATGTCCCCAGAGTCCCCAGCTGAACTGAAATGAAGGGAAACCAAACAGCAACTGCTACATGGTAAAAACAGTTCAATATCTTTTTCAAAACAAACAAATATGAATCTGATCCTTCACTGACATACAGAATGAATGCGCCAAAGTAGCTAAATGTGTCCCTTGTGATAATGAGAAGTGATATTTTATGACTGTGACTTAGAATAGGAGAAAAGATGGCAATGTAACATTTTACATTTTGTTTTGAATCTATGACTATTTCATCATTGTAATTCTTGATTAATATGTGCTGCACACTTTTTTTTTTCTTGTACCTCAAATTTGCTAAATTTCTGGTTTCATCATATTTCATGGTTGTGCCAACCAATAACTTTAGTTAAAGGCCCCATATTGTAGGAAGTAACAAAATGTTCAATCTGCATAGAAATACACACAACAAGTATTCAGAAACTGTAACTTCAATGAGCTGTCTCACTTCTGTAAGGTTAGAGTTAACATTTTTGACACCCAAAATAAAATATGAAATTAAAACTGAGCATCATACGTGACGTTTACTGTTAACTTATAATGCTCACAAAAACATTTTCTCAGCAACAATGACAACATGAAGAGGATAGTTTAAATATGATTTAAGTGGCATCCAACCAGTTTACAAATGACGATCAGTTCACTGCTTGTGAGCAGAACTACTCAGCCTGTGAAATTAGTTGATAATGATTACAGTGTATCTAGAGGAGCCTTCCAAAGTCTGTAAAGAACCCTTATTATATCATAGTGATTTCATCAGGGTTATCTCTGGTTGGCCATGAGACCTCAAATAAAGAAAAGAAAGCTTTCGTCATATTTTAACAACTGTAACGCTCCTTTAAAATAAGTTTCAGCCTTCATCTTCTGTGGATTTCAATCATCATGTTTCCTCAAGAACTAAAGTAATGAGCAACAGTCAAATATGCATCATTTCATCCTTTACAGACATCATTAACTGAGACAATGACAGACGGAGCTGCTTTTACTGAAGCAAAGCTCCAGACAGTGACTAAATAAAGAATCTCAATGTATTATTACTTTTTTAAAACAGGTTTGACATGTAGAGTACTAGAAGTAGTGTTGAATGTCTGTCAGTGTTTCAATGCTGTCTGGTGGTTGATCAGAGAACTCACTTAATCAGAAAATTAACAAAACAACATTGTTTTATTTGACAGATATTCACAAGGAGAACCTCTGAAGTCAAATTATATTGTGTCTGTAATCCTTCATGTAGGGTATGTTTCAGCAGCTGTTTGCAACCGTAGCAGCCGATCAAACATATAGTGTTTGTGTAGTGTTTAACATATCAAAACAACTAGTCAGTTTCATTAATTAGATGACAATTACAGCAACTGATACATTATTTACATTATTTATCAACCGAAAACCTCCATTCTGTGTTTCCTCTTATTATAAATTAAATATAACTAGATCTTTAAAGTTTGGCATTTATTGTTATTCTTGACATTTTGTGGACTTAATATCTGGCAGATTAAATAATGAAGAAAATAAAAAAAGGGGGTTTTGTGGCACTAGCAAAATGCTTGTCAACTCTGGACAAGAAGAAGAAAAATAATACATTTTTGGCCAAATTAAATCCACAAACATTTCATTCTGTGAAAATATTTGGACTCTGGCTTTTTTTTTTCATTTTTTGACATCAAACGTTTCATCACATCAGTTTTAAAAGGTGTACATGGAACAATGTTTATTATTCAGTGTAAATTCTGCTGCAAACAGTAGTCAAGCTGCCAAAAATGGCTAAGAGCTCCAGACATTCATACAGTAGTGACAGTAGTAGTTTAACAGTATTATATGACAGTGATTAGTTAACCTTCAGGTGCACTATTTGTGATCATCTCTGTTTGTAGCAGTAACATAAAAACAGTCCCTCCAATGGGGTCCCTCCGATTTTGGTTGTTCATTACTTTCCTAGGTTGACTGTACATGTGCGAAAGCTGAGCAGGTCCTGTGCAAATCTCTGAGGGTTTAGCAAGGTGACAAAATTATATTCAATTTTAAAGATGGTTTTCTTTGGGAGACAAAACACCTGCTCACCTTCTCTTGTCATTAGAAAAAGAGTTTGTGGACAGTGTTTCCCACAGAATCCAACTTTAATGGTGCCGATGGCTGTCCAGCTGGGGTAACATATGCACACTTGTGACTTCCACCAACCGAGTCGGCTAACTTCCAGATTAGCGCCGAGCTAACATGGATGGGTAATCAGGTGTAATCAGGTGACTCTGCTATCCAAATTTTATTGGATCAAATTGCCCAAATTCGGACAGTAAAACGAGTCATTTAGCAGGGGTTGTGAGGCTTTAATGACCGTTTTACAAACGCATCTTTTTGAAAAAAAGTCCCCAGATTTTGATCTGTAATGGTGGTTTGTTCACCAATGAAGACAACAACCCTCATGATCCTGCACTACTTTGTAACACAATCAGACCACATCTTTTGTTTGCATTGTTTGGATTGAGAGATTGAGAGAAAATGACATACTGTGCCTTTAAATAGCTGCTGTTATCATTACTTAGAGCTTGAAAATTGCAGGAAAATGCACTGGAATTGTTCTGAATGATATCTGACTTTGAACTTGATGGGTTTTGAAATCACCTTTCAGTGCAGAGATGTTGGCAGCAGTCAGTTTAGTCTTCACAGTGCTGGCTTCTGATGTTGCGGTGCACAGAGGAGAAATGTACGTCAGGTGTAAATAAAATGAGGCAAATTAAAGGTGTTCTTCATTCTTCATGTGTAAAGTCTGCATAGTTGTTCCTGCTTCAGTGCGAACAGTTTCTGTCCCAGTGTGACCAGATCCTTTTTCAGGCCCACTTCCTTCATGTAGAGCTCCTTCACTTGAGTTTTTAGGGAGTCCCTTATCTCTTCTTTATTTCCTATCCTTCACTGCCATTCATAACTGTGGCCTGTCAATGACATTACAGAGATGTCACAGTGGTGGACCTGATTGAGTGAGCGGGGCCTGGAATCAAAGAGGGTGGAAGCAGCGGTTGAAAAGGAAGAGCAGAGCAGAGGGCGGGACTGGATAATGAGAACGGACTTGTTCTGGACCAACCACGAGACTCTGCAAGCTCCTGCGGCAGGCTCTCAGCCAGTCGCGTCAGCTGCTCCTCCCCCTGTCGTATGAGGTTGTCAAGGTGGCGCTGGCGAATCAGAAGGGAAGGTTTGGTGCTGACGAAGCGGCGGTAGTCCTGGAGCTGCGGTTCAGTGAGGTAACCAGACAGAATGGCGTGGACCACCCGTTGCCGTCGGTCCAAGTTCTCCTTGAGCTCCCTAGCGTCGTCAGTTTGACTGAGGAGCAGAGAACGCTTGTGAAGGAGGGACTCCTGAAGAGGAGGAGACAACATAAGTTTACACAGACATCAGTTTACACAGAATCTTAATTGGTACCAATAATTTTACTTTATGTTAACATCCAAATGGAAACTACAACTGTAAATGTCATATTCAAAACAAAACCAGCAGTGTTGCTCTAGGATGGACTGGAAAAATAGGTGTTTTTCATTGCCAACATTTTGACAAGTCAGTGACCTGAAGATCGCATCACTGCTTTTTGCAGATGATGTGGTCTTGATGGCATCATCGGCTGTAGATCTACAGCGCTCACTGGATCAGTTTGCAGCTCAGTATGAAGCGGCAGGGATGAGGCTCAGCACCTCTAAATCGGAGGCCAAGGTTCTCAGTAGGAAACCGGTGGATTGCCTACTCCGGGTGGGAAATGTGTCCTTGCCCCAAGTGAAGGAGTTCAAGTACCTCAGGGTTTTGATCACGAGTGAGGGGATGATGGGGTGTGAGATTGACCGGAGAGTCGGAGCAGCGGATGAGTGTTGCATGCGCTTCACCACATGGTTGTGACGAAAAGGGAGCTAAGCCAGAGGGCTACTGGTCAATCTTCGTCCCTACCCTCAACTATGGTCATGAGAGATGGGTCATGACCGAAAGAATGAGATCACGGGTGGCCGAAATGGGTTTTGGGTGGCTGGGGTCTCCCTTAGAGATAGGGTGAGAAGCTCAGCCATCTGGGAGGGACTCAGAGTAGAGCCGCTGCTCCTCTGCGTGGAAAGGAGCCAGTTGAGATGGTTTGGGCATCTGATGAGGATGCCACCAGGGCGCCTTCCTAGGGAGGTGTTCCTGGCACTTCCCACTGGGAGGAGACCTAGGGGTAGACCCAGGAACAGGTAGAGGGATTATATCTCTTCTCTGGCCTGGGGGGGCCTGGGGATTCCCCAGCCAGAGTTAATCGATGTGGCCGGGGAAAGGGAAGTCTGGGGCTCGCTACTGAAGCTGCTGCCCCCACGACCCCGATTTTGGATAAGCGGTTGACAATGGATGGATGGAACATTTTGACATGTCACAGTGGAAGGAAAGGCTACTATACAGAGTCAGAATATCCACTAGGAAAATGCACATTTTACGTAGACATTAATGTTCCCCAGAGGCTAAATGCGAATTACTTTCCGTGGACCTGCAGACAGGACAGCATTGGACAGACTTACAACCAGTCAAAGCAGTTGAAACATGTGACTTGTGACTTTCCAAATCACACATGTGACACTCCTTTGTCAAAAAAAGGAAAGAAAGAAACATCCTTCCTCTGTCAGTCACCCTTTCAAAGCAGCCACATACTAGATAAGTGGTTGCGATCTTCCAGAGCAAATCAAAATGAGCTTGGCAGATTTGATTGGTTCCCAGGCTAGGTTTACATGCAACCAAGCTAAATATTTACAGGGCCAACATGAGCCAAATGTGAACATTTAACATATTCAGTTTATATGGTGATATGAAATATTCATATGTAAATAAGTCATGTTTTTGTTCCTTCACACCTGCCTCATATCTTTCTTATCCCACCTTTTTAGTCATTCAGAGTGAGAAATGGTCTTGAATTTCTATAGCACTTTACCAGTCTACCGACCACCTAAGGCACTTAACAACACGTCGCACACACATTCTTACACTAAAGGGAAAAGGCAATTTGGGTTAAAAAATACAACATTCCACTGGAGAATTGAACCGTGACTGTGATTTGTGGCGAGAAAGTCCCTGATCAGGACAAATAAGCACAGTGTAAACATCTGTCAAAGCACAGTTTAGCTAATGTGGACAAAGTCCAGATATGACGGAAAGAACCCTGATCCATGTCTGACAGTGTAGAGCTGTCTTAACCTGACAATCCGTCTGATATATCATGTAATTGCTACCTTACAAATAAGCCCAGCTTAGAAAGCAGCATGACCCTTCAGTTGGTACGAAAGACAACACAGACATAACATTTCTCTCAAGTGTTAATGATGTCAGAATAAAAGGAGGCTTGCTGGGCTGGCTTGTTCTTCAGGCTGACATGTATCTGACCATAGACACTACATAAGTGAATGAAAAGCAAACAAACATGCTTAAGTCAAACTTAATGTCATTCTGATCTGATAAGAACTTCATTCTTAATTCTGAACACACCATTTTTCTTTTTTGAAGTAACAGTCATGGATCTATTATTACAATAAAAGGAACAGTAACAGTAACAGTCAGCTGTTTCTTCCCATCATGCACTCGAAAACAGATACATGTTAATTTAGCTCTACCTAGTGGTAGCAATGTAGCAAAGCGTCCCAGATAAGACATTATAGGGACAACTGTTTTTGAAAAACTTCTTTAAATTAAAGTGATCAAAACATAAGTAAATATCAATCACAATAAAACATCCATATACCATTCAATAACTCTTCTTATGTAATTATGTAATAATTGATTAGCAGCTTTATGAAATATATTTATAAATCTTCAACACTGTGACTCATTCGTCATGTCAGTTTGTGATTGACACACATAAATGAAGATTCAGTCAACAATAACAGTCAGATTGAACTAATTATCTTTTCACTGATATGAGATCATTTCTCCTCCGTGGCCCTCCATGGTACTTCTAGAGTATTTACATGGACCTTTTAATTTTGGCTTAAAATGCTCCAAAAGCTTTCATTTTTTAAACTGTTATGTTGTGTAATAGGATCAAGAACACAAATGAATGAGTTCTGTGAAGATAAGTTACAGATGGATTGGCAGGTAAAGATAGGTGATCATACTGTAAGACAGTGAGATCCTGTTGTGTCTCACCCTCTCCTCTGCTCTGTCCTCCTGCGTCAGCTCCTCTCTCTCCAGAGTGAGCAGACATCTGTCGATCCTCGACATCCGGCTGCACAGAGACAGCAGCAGGTTCACGATCTTCTCCAGGTCACCTGCAAACGCAACCAAGTTTCAGATTCCGATGTACTCCAGGTACAGTACTACAGCTTCTACTGTGGTCATTGAATATTACTCAGATTTCTGTAATATTTCTTTTGTACAGTGACAGTCTGATGTTGTACCGATGAACATGCTGTACTTGTCCCTCTCGTTGGCTTTGAGCCGTTCATGCACCAGTGTTTCGATGCTCACTCCCAGCGCCTGGTGGCGTCTCTGCTCCTCACACAGCTCCTCCTTCTCCTGTCGCAGAGCCGCAACGCTGCCCCTAAGGGCCTCACACAGCTCCACCTGGTAAACATGGTGAGAAACCAAAAGAAAACTTCAGGTTTCATGTTACATGTGAAGTAGCACTTTCTTGTGTTTTCTTGCAGCACTGTAGCACTTTCTTGTGTTTTTATGTATTGTTTGTATGTATTATTTTATTGCTTTGATGTAAAGCACTTTGGGTACCGTCTGGCTATTGTAAAGGGCTATACAAATAAAATTTGATTGATTGATTGATGTTACTGCTGTGAAGTTTAATTGTAACTACAGAATCAACACATCTTGGTGGGATAGAGACAATTATTGTCTAAATAGCTATCTAGAAGTTTAGATCTCTGCTTTTCTTATGTACTTTGCTGTTCTTTTCATCTGTTGTTGGTTTGGTTGTGTTTCTGTCTCTGCTCTGGCCATGTAATACTACTACCAATACTTAGTAATAATAACAATAATAATAACAATGATATTACTATTATTATTATTATTATTAGTAGTAGTAGTAGTAGTAGTAGTATCATTATTACCATTATTATTAATAATAATAATATTAATAATAGCCTTCGCCCATGAGTAAAACTGGATTTGGCCCCAGTAAGCCCCGTAACCCCTCAGCGGGATAAAAAAAAGCGGCAACACCTCGCAACCCTCACGGAAAAGCGGAAAAGAAAACGAAACGAAACGAAAAACAATAATAATAATAATAACAATCATCATCATCATGAAAACAGGAAGAAGAGGAACAGTAAAAAGTTTTATAAGAATAACTTTTTTACCCTCTTGAGGTCTTTGTCCTTCTCATCCAGATTGTTCTCCTTCCCTTGATACGTTGCAGTGCTCTGAGCAGGATCAATGACACCATCTTGGATCCTAAGAGAGGACACCACTATTTAAAAAACTACATTTTCCAAGTGCTAAGTTTTCAGGTTTCCTCAAGATCTGTCAGTTTTAGGTTTATTCATTTGAATGTTACCTTTCTGTTCTTGAGTGAAAGAAAGAAGGAAGAAAGTAGGCATCAGAAAAAGAAAGTACTTAAAAGCAAGACAACTATTACAATGAAAGTAATCAGAAAAAAGAAAAGTTAGAAAGAAACAAATATCAATGGTTAGATAAAGACCTGGGAGCTCTATTTTCCAGTGCACCCCTCTACTAAACATGTTACATGCCTGCCCAAACATGGATGTGCACGGCTGCGTGGTCAATTGCAGGATTACTGCAAAAAAGTATTGTTACTATAACAGATAATACAACAAACTGTTAATACTGTTGGTAACATTTCATAAAGGCTAAAGAACAACAACATAAATCTACTGGTAGAGTAAACTTTCAGGGGAGCAGGAGTCTTTTTCAGGGAAGCATAGCTCCCCTCAACTACCCCCTAATTTGAACCATGCTTTTAAACTGAACTATTATTTCTATTACTAGGTCAATTAAAACACTGTAACAGACAGAAGAGAAGCTTCTTTTATAAGAAGTTTACAATAAAAGTTTACATTTATGCCCGATTAAACCGTTCAATACCAGTCTAAAAAGAGTACCAACTGTGTTCATTAGGCTGCAGTATTGTTCAGCTGTTTAGGAAGCAGGAAGCGTTCCGTCGGATCTGTCCTCTGAACTGACTCTTCAGCCCTTCAGTCATGTAGACACTGTTTTCTTTATGACTGAGTTGGAATGACATGAGCTGGTGTTACAGCTCAGAACAATAAAGCTGTCCACAGTTCTTCCATCTGCATAGCAAAGTTTAATGAAACAGTCACTGTGGTTGATAACTCTCTGCTGTTGAGAAACATTGATCAGGTTTGTCTGGTCTCACCTGTCCTGGCTGACAATGTTTTCATTGATGCCGGGTGAAGAAATAATCGACCAATTAGAGTTTTGTTTAGATTAAAAATGGGGACGTTATCTTCCTCCACAGGTCCCTAGCTATCCAAACTGTATTTTGCTTTATCTCCATTTCTGCTTTTATTTTCTAAACCCAAAATATATTTTATTTATTTCAATGACTATCCAACTTTAGAACTTGGAGAAAAAAAGAGTGTTGCTACAGGACAAGATTCAACAAGGTCAAAGGTCAAAAATATAATGTTGACTGGCCATGTGGGGCCTCTAAATGAATGATTTTCTTTCTTTTACGAAGAGAAACATTTTCTTCCCTGAACATTATGTTCATGAACAAACCAAAACACATTCAAGATGTCACAACATGCACAACAGCGAATACTGGTTTACATTTCACCCTGTTCTTTTAATCCTTCAGTTAGATTAGTTAGAGAAGTTTTCTTTTTGCAATTTTGGTCTTAAAATTAAATAAACACACTCAACATAAAAGTCTTTATCCTTGGGTTACATAAAACACTTTGGGGAAAGTCACAGTCATCCTCTTTCAGCTATAATCATCAGTATGTGTTGTTCAGTGGACTCCGGTGTTTGTTAAGCATGGATTAACCAGGAAAGTAAGACTTTGTTCTTAAAAAGGCTGTTTACACTCCCTATATAATCTTTCTTTGGGAATATATTCACAAAAAGGAACAGAAGAGTGTTTTGTTTACAGTAAAACACTCTCTCATTACTTTTTGTGTAAACATACTGCAATACTTTTTTAACTGGATATAAAACAGTCTGAACTTGACACTATACCAACTTCATCAGTGAGAGGACTGGCTATTTCTGTATAAATATTATAGTTGCCTGTCACCAGGTCAGAGTCCTTGTGAAACAGCATACTTTTTTTTTTTTTCATCAGGACTCCAGACTTTGACATGTTACCTTAGGTGTATAAAGGATACTTAAACTCTACCTTGTTTCACTGTCGTCATATTACAATTATTATAGCGTATAGCTACAATTAGATACATTACCTCATCTTGCTGCTTTAAAACATCACTGATATATTATAAGCCAAATCACATGAAGCCAGAATTACCTATCATCCCATTGGCTGCTGCCCCTGTGCTGCCATGGTGATTTACCAACCAATCTGCTGTTTGGAAATATCTCTTCCATAAGTTCTATTGTGGATTTTGCCCCCCAAATGTCAAAGAGGGGTGCCAGAGAGATGTCCTGCTGCACCTGTGTACAATGAAAAAGGAAGAATCAAACTACGCACAACCACAAAGGAGGAGTCAGAAGTGGGTTTGGTCACATAGGTATAGTTTGGACTTGGTATAATGACAAAGACAGAGTCAGAAGTTGGTACTTGGACTAGAGTAAACTATGGTATGGTGCAGTACAACAAAATAATTAAAGTTAGATTGAAGTACAACCAGAAAGGCAGAGAGTGACAAAGGGAGAGTCGGAGCTAGCTATGACGATAACAGAGTCAGAATTAGGTACAACAGGAAAGGTACTTTCAAAACTGTGTACTTTGACAAAGGTTGCATCACAAGTATTTAGAACACCAACCCTAGGTATGACGACAAAGGTAGAATGAGTATTACTAACACTGATCAAGGTAGGGTCAGAACTAGATACACAAAATCAGAATTAGAGGACAAAAATTGGTCGGAGGCAAAGATAGAGTCAGGATTAGTTGTGAGAACAAAGCCATGGTTAAAACTCAACATTTATGAGAATTAAGGAGAAGTCAGAACTGGGCACGGAAACAAGGGTACAGTCAGTACTGGGTAAGACAATTGAGACAAGACATTATTACAAAGATAAGAGTTGAAACTTGATACAATATGAAAGGCAAAGTCTGAAATACTAAGGTTCAATGACGAGGTAGAACTAGCTACTGCAACATTTATTAAAGGTAACTCCCGACTTCAGGTACTCACCAGCTGCCTGGCCAGTGCCTCCACTCGCAGCTCCTCAGATGTCTGTTCTCTCTTGGGCAGGGGCTGGTACTCCAGACCTAAGCCATCATCGGTTGCAGAGGAAGTGGGAGCAGAGTGGAAGGCTGTGGCATCAGGGGAAGGAAGGCTAGACACAGGTGGTAGAACAATGGAGAAAGATGGGGACATTAGAGGTGAGTGGAGCAATGACTTCCTGTTAGCAATGATGCAGTTGTTTCAGTGATAATGACAACATTTTAATGTAAGTTTAAATATGAACATCTTGTGCAGCAAACCTTCCAACAATGGGTTGTCCAGCTTCCTGCTCCAACTCAAGGGGAGGAGGAGGGGGAGGGAACTCCTCAAATATGCTTGTCTCTTGGAATGGCGTGGGAGGTGACAGAGGGGCAGGGTTTTGGTAAAAGACCTCGTCAAAGTCCTGCAATACGCATGTTTCTAGTGGTCGCTCCTGGTCGATAGAGCTGATGACGCTGGACTCAGAGATTCGCAGTGAGGACAGGTGCTGGTGAATGGACGGTTGGGACGATGCAGGAGGAGATGGCACAAAGCTCCAGCTGTCCTTCCTGTTTGTCGGGGATGAAACTAATTTGGTGTTTTCTGCCGAATGCCCTCCTCTCACCTCTAAACTGAAGGCTCTCTCTCTATAGATGTCCTTTGCAGTGTCTTCTATCATGCTGGCGTCACTCAAACCGTGTACCGTCTGTCTGCGTGCCACCAGGGTTTCATTGTAGCCAGTAGTGTTACCTCCATCCCCTGGGATGCCTGGGAAGGTGATGGCATCCAAGTTGGCCTGGCTCAGCCTCTCGCTAGCATGCCACTCAGTGCTACCTCCATCCTGAGCCCCGGATGGGGAGAAGGGGCAGGGCAAGCCAACAGAGGCTGCCAAGGTGGAGGTACTGCTGGTTCGCTGACGCTCACTATTCTTCTGTCTCTCCCTACGAGTGACGGGAGTGTGAGAGGAGCCCACATCTAGAAACAGAAGAGAAGGAAGGGACAGAGAGAGGATTCAAAGGGGAGCCACAGTACAGTGAGATATCTTTTATGGAATATAGTGGATACTAATCATAAGATGCTGCTGACAGCACAAGTGACATTAGCAAGAGTCAGCTCATAGTACACTACCATAGGTACAGTTCCTAAACAACATTAAGTTTGGCTCTTATCATCCGCAGCTGATGATTAATCAAATAAAAAAGCCAGATCAAGCCCGATTTCTTTGAAGGAGTTTGACAACTACATGCTGAGGCTTTGTTTATTTTGCGTACCATGTGAAGGTCCTGTAAGCACAACGGTGTTGGGACTATCCTGGGAGTGTTGGACACAGACGAGGCCCCCTGGTGCCTGGATATCTGCAGGTCTGACAGAGAGACAAACAGAAAAGGTATTTACAAAGGAAAGAAACATGTCAACAGACAGATTTTCAGAGAAGAATGTTCGGTTTAAGTCGGGGCTCTGCATTTAGTAGACGCTTCAGTTCTCAGTAGAGGTGCATTCATGTTCCTGGTTATATTGAGACACCAGACCGATCTGTGTAAACACATACATGGAATTCCTCAACTGACTTATGACCTTCATATTTTGAGAGCAAACATATTTTAGAGTTTTAAAATAATAAATCCCTGAGGACTGGAGTTAGTCTCAGTGCCAGGGAATTTTCTCTGCATCCTTAAATTCCTCAGTTCATCCCTCCTTTAACTCCTTTCCTTTATTTCTCTTTGCACTAGCCTCTTTTGAACTCTTTCATTCCTCTTAGAGTTTTCTCCTTTTCTTCCTGTTGTTAAACCCTTGACTCCTTAATCTCTTTTCTTAACTTCCTCCCTCCTCCTCGCCTCTCGATCACCTCTCACCTATCTTTAACTGCCAACTCTTCCCTCTTCTCCTCCTTTGATAACAAGGAATACTCCCTTCTTCCTTTCTCCCCAGGAGCTGTCAGAGAGTCTGCTGTAAAGCTGCATGGAATTTAATTCCAGACTATTTGTAGAACAGACAAAAACAACTTAATCTGTAAAACTAAACTGAAGTTAATTCATGAAATCTGTGAAACTGCGACCCAAACCAAATGATTTTCTTACTTCCTGTAAACTCAATCCTTTATGTCCTCTCCTTTGACCCTCTCCCTTTCCTTCCCCTTCGTTCTACCACCTCGTAACCTTCCCTCCCTTCTTTCTCTGTCTTTTTATTCTCTTCCTGTACCTCCTTGCCTCTACCTCTCCACAATTGTTCTTTTTCACCTTCTCTTTTTCTCCTATATTTGTCCTTCACTTTTTCCTCCTCCTGTATCCATCTTTACTTCCTCCGTGCCTTCAGCTCCTGTCCTCCATCCCTACTATTCTCCTCTCCTTTTTTCCTTTCCACTTTTCTTCCCCCCCTCTCCAGACTCCCTTTTACTTCCTTCTCCTCCATCATTTTACCTCTTATCTCCTTTACTTTCCTTCTCTCTCTCTCTCAATTCAATTCAATTCAATTCAAAGGGGCTTTATTGGCATGAAAGTTTGAAAAAAATAACAATATTGCCGAAGCATTTTGTCCAAACATTTGGACGTTAATAATAACTTAAGCAATAACACAAACACTAACACAACATCAAGATTGATTTACATTAATTATATATACAGTATATACAGTGTGTGTGTGTGTCTGTGTGTGTGTGTGTGTGTGTGTGTCTGTGTGTCTCGGTCACTCTCTGTCCCTCAGGTTGTGGCATGCTGATATATATATACTGTATTGGGCAGCAGATGTGCCCTGTCTGCTTCTCCCAGGAGTATATTTAGTTTTATTGGTCATTCAGCTCTTTGAAATCGGAGATTAAAGAGCTGAATTTGTTAAAAGAAATGTTTCTTGTGTCATTGAATTTTTCACATTATTGGAGAAAGTGCATCTCTGTCTCGACCTCACCTGTCCAACAGTGACCACATGTTCTGTTTTCTTTTGGTTGCCATGTGGTCGTTTGTGGTCACTGCGCCTGAACCGGGTCAGGTTCTGTCTCGGCTTTCTATCTCTGACAGTAGAGAGATATTCTGCTAGTTCAAAATCTCTGTTTAGGGTCAGATAACATTCTAATCTACTTTGGCCTTTAGTTTCTTCTTTCCAGTGTTCCAGATAGGTGTCTTGTGTTATAATTTGCTTATTGAGGGGGCAGATAGCCTCAGTACCAGCTGACATATGGGACTCTTTTCTGGGCTCAGCTCCTAGTGTCTCAGCTGGACTTCAGGTGGTTAAAAAAGTTGAGCGTTCTCTTGTGAATGTTGATTATCAGTGGGTATCTGCCTAATTCTGCTCTACATGCATTTGTTGGTGTGTTCCTGTGTACGTGTAAGACGTTCTGCACGAATTCTACATGTAAGGATTCTGTTGGATGTTTGTCCCAGCGGGTACAGCTCTGATGACTGAGTGGACCCCAGACTTCACTACCGTACAGCACTATGGGCTGGATGACACTATCAAATATTTTTAGTCAGATTTTGACTGGAATTTGGAAATTATCAAATGTTCTCTTAATTGCATGTAAGGCTCTTTGAGCTTTTTCTTTTAGTGCATTCACTGCCATGTTGAAACTCCCTGATGCTGTGATGGTTATACCAAGGTAGGTATAACTCATGCTATGTTCAATGACATGCTTATTTATGGTAAACTGGTGTTTGTTCTCCTGACATCTGGGGCATTTTTGGAAGATCATGATATTAGTTTTCTTCATATTTACTGCCAGGGCCCAGTTCTGACAGAACCTTTCTACTATGTCCAGCTGTTGCTGTAGTCCTTGTTCAGTAAGAGACAGTAAAACAAGGTCATCAGCATAAATCAGAGACTTCACCACTCTTTCTAGGAGGGAGAGGCCAGGAGCAGCACACTGATCCAACGCAAACAGCAAGTTCATTTATATACACGTTAAATAGAGTCGGGCTTAAACTGCAGCCCTGGCGTACACCTCTTCTCTGGGTGAAGAAATCATTCTGACTGTAGTACAGTATTGAACAACTTAAACACTGCACCCTGCATCTCTGGGGTGCTGCGTTTCAGCATTTCATTTTTAATGCTGTCTGGACCACAAGCTTTCCTCGGCTGGAGAGATTTTGTCTGTGTGGTCAGTTCTTCCCAAGTAATTGGAAAATCAAGGGGGTTTTGGTTGTCTTTAATTGTTTTTTCTAATGTTTGGAGTTTTTCTTGTATAATATGTTGATCTGAATTGATTTGATTTATTGGGATGTCTTTGAATACATTTTCAAAATGTGCTCTCCAGCTGTCACCATTTTGGATGGGTAATGTCTGTTGCTTTATGTTGAACTTGTTCCACATAACCCAGAATTGATTCTGATTAATGGCATTCTCAATATCTTCAAGTTTCATGTGGATTTTCCCGTAGTGTCTTCTCCTTGTGTTTCTCCCTTGCTGCTGCACTCTTACATTTAGCAGGGAATCAACCTCCCTGCTCTCTGTCCTGTTAGCTGCCTTCTGACCAGTTTCCATGGTGATCACTTGTTTACTCCACAGGAGGCTAGGCTAACTGTCTTTTGCTTTTCTAGCCTTTAAACACAGTAGTTTTTGGTTTGTTTGTTTGTTCTTCTTTTCTTCATAGGATACCGCTTCTGTTATCTGAGCCATGTCTGCTAACCAGGAAAAACATTCTGCTCATCGCTCCAAGTCATGTATACGTGTATTCGTTTTGACGTGGCTTGAACACTTCTATCCACACGGAGCCGGGGCTGCGACTTGCAAACCACTGCTAGACGAGCGCTACAGAGCACAAATCGTCCAAAAGTGCATGTTGTCGGTCTCATATCTTTGTCTTGAATCTCTGTACTCTTAAACAACTCATGTGTGGAACAGTATCAAGCATTTGTTCACGCCGAGCGGCTCGAGAGCGGCGTGGACACCGCTGTTAGCAGTTAGCTGCTAGTTAGCTTTTAGCTGCTCGCTGTAGCGCTAAGAGCGTAGCGTCCAGGTTAACAGTTGACACATGTTACCACCGAGAGTGAGATACATGTCTGGGCTTTCCTATGAACCATTGTCGCTACTGGTGTTTGTATCACAGGTTGATCTGGACGTCTCATGATTTGCCACAGCTGATTGACCTCGCGCTGAGCTCGGGCTGGATGTCAACGTACTCTGCAGACTGTTTGACCAGCAGGCTGTATGACAGTGTACAGTTTTCACACTGAATTAGCTTCAGCTTAATAACGATGTATGCGGCTCGGAACGATGGCTTTAAGCGACCATTTGAACATTGCGGAATGAAAAATACCCGATGGTAACCGGTGTCACAAGGTAGCCTGGACGCTGCGCTACAGCGAGCAGCTAACAGCTAACATAAGGGCTAAAAGGGGTCTCCACTCCGCGCTCGAGCCGCTCGGCGCGAATAAATGCCTCAGCCTGTTCCACCCATGAGTTATTTGAGAGTACAGACATTCACGACAAAGATATGAGACCGACAACATGCACTTTTGGACGATTTGTGCTCTGTAGCGCTCGTCTAGATACACATATACATGACTTGGAGCGATGAGCAGAATGTTTTTCCTGGTTAGCGGACATGGCTGAGGACCCCTCTCTCTCCAGACGGGATTCTCAAACCACACCACCAGCACACCTCGGACCCTCGCAAGTTAAAATGAACGCCAGTCAAATTCATAACTAAACCAGAGCTACATGAACAAATGTCAACAACTGCAGCTAACAGTTAGCTGAGCGGGCTTGCTGGTAGCCAGCAACATTCCTGTACAGTGTACAGGACTCAGCGCTGCTAGTAAGGCAGAAGTAGTAGACCCTCATCGAGCACACTCCTGTAACCAATCATGCTCTTGACTGAGGTTAGGACCTCCTACCTCCTCATTTACATATGGACACAGAAATACAGAAATAAATAAATGTAGGTGAACAGAAATACAGAAATAAATAAATGTAGGTGAACAAAAATGTATAAATAAATAAAAAGCATTTATTCTTTTATTTATACTTTTATTTATTTATACATTTATTTCAGCATTTATTTATTTATTCATTTATTTATGCATGTATTTATTTATGCATTTATTTATTTATACATTTATTTCAGCATTTATTTATTTATTTATGTATTTATTTATGCATTCATGCATTTATTTATGTATTTATTTATGCATTTCTGCATTTATTTATTTATTTATTTATTTATACTTATGTCAGGTTTGGTCCTCCATAGTAATCATCTTTAGTGCAGTATCTCCCTGTAAATGTTGGTACCAGTGGCAGGTAGTATCCCAGTTAGCAGTTGATATCAGGTTACACAGTTGACGGCTAGCTAGTTGACGGTTAGCTAGTTCTTTTGATTTGAGATATATATCCAAAGATGATATTTTTTTCTTCTGTTTTGATAAATACTTTTGTTACCTCTTCTTTAGAGTCCTTTCTGAAGAATATTTGAAGGTTCTTTTGTAAAATGTCCCACTTTTTAGGGCCAAGTTTGACTGAACTGAGAGATGTGATAAATGAGATGACAGGATGGGAGAGGTAAAAAAAAAACAAGTCTGGGAGTTGTACAACAGCTCTTTGGTCACCGGATCAAATCGTCTGATAGCAGATGTAACATACCTGTCCCCAGCCAGAGAATGACGTCCAGGTTCAGAGATGAAGACACCATATATCCTGATGTCACCTTTAGAGATGTCCTGAAATAGACACAGACATATTTAACTCTTTTAGGTTATTTTATTAAGATACTTCCACTTCTTATGTTGATCCTCTCCAGGTGGATTCATATATTTCACACTATTTATGATTGATAACAATATGATATCAATATCTTTTTATATTGTGACATCATCCTCAGGTCCAGATGGATGATTTCACCTTCTATCAACATGATGCATCCTGGCATATTGACAAACTAAAGGTGCTTTGCGTGTATTTGTAGTTGTAGCTAACTTCATGTCCAGTCATGTCAGTTAGCAATCTCCTCCATCCTCTCTTTGTCATCACATGCACGTGCAGCAGTAATTTGCCAGACAGCAGCAAACTTGAGGATTCTGTTCTCAGAAAATACAGCCTCTTATGGAATTCTCTGACCTAATTGGATAAAGTGGGCCGGAATATCAGAAAAGATATTTTCTTTGTTACTGCATGAGCAGGGGGAGGAGAGAAAAGGGCTACTGACCAAACACTCTAAAACAGTGATTACTGTTGGAATATAGGGCTACAGTATTTAACACTTATTTCAATACAAATATATCACTAAAGCAGGTATGCTTCTTATAAATATTTTTTTTATGCCACACAACAAAACAACTATTTGACTCAGTGTGGTGAAAATCGATCTTCATCTAAATTTAAATGTTTCAAGAAAAAATGATCAGCATTGATTTTTAGATGACACTGATTTAGTCAGTAATGTCATTATGAGAAGCAACAATCAAGATGAAGTCACACTCTGCCTCTTGTTTGTTAGTTTTTAAAAGTAATTGTTTGACATTTGGGGAAATGTACTAATTGGCATTCTTGCTGAGAGTAAGACAAAAGCTTCATACCTCTCTCATGTTAGTGTGTGAACTACTGAGCCAGCAGGATTAACTCTGCATGTGGAAACAGCTAGCTTGTTAAAAAAAACACATGTCTACCTGCACCTCTAAAGCTCACTAATCAACAATATATCATACATTTTAATTTATTGTTCATTATTGTTTATTGTATTGTTTGATTCAACTTTGCACAGTATTCCAAAACTGTACTTTCTCACAATAAAACATGTTTCTGTGTCTCTGACCTAGTTCCAAAAATAAATCCAAATGGTGCATCAACAATCACATGCCTGACCACAGACATCATCACAAAAAACCCCCAACACAGGCCTGATGTCTACTGCTTCTCCACTTAGCTGAGTTACAGCTCTCAACCACAAACTTTAACATGATTACATATACTTTATTTTTAAAAAGAAACTTTCCCATCCATCACATACCACATACAGTGTTACATCAATCGAGTGCATTAAAAGACCAGAGAGTTGTGTTTTTCTGCTGTGTATAAAATTGTTGGTTCAGGGACATTTCAAATTATTTGTCATCTGCTTCAATTAACAAATCCAACATGACAGGACAGCCACCACCCTGCAGAGAAACCTATTGTTTAAAGTAAGAGGACAGAGTGTCTGTTTGTCTGTCTGAACTCTAATGATGTTTATGTGACACAGGCTGCTCTGATCACTGACAGAGATAAAAGACACATTCATCCTTTACTGCATTCCTTTAAGAACTCTGTAGATGTGTGTAACATGTATGTGTGTGTGTGTGTGTGTGTGTGTGTGTGTGTGTGTCAGTGTGTGTGTGGTGTGTGTGTGTGTTATCTTTGCCATCATCCACATCGGACAGCGCCCAGCCACCCTCTCCGGCTCTCTGGCACCTCACAGGAAACTCTGAGGATTCGGAGTATTTCCTCTGTGACTCAGGCCCAAACGTCCATTAATGGCTAAATGTCGTCAAATAGATGGTAATGTCAAGAGGGCCACGATTATAGGAGTTCTTGGAAGCCTATTCAAGTTGTTGACTTACTTAATTTAGAATCCAAACGGATGGCAAAAAATGTAACTTTTTCCATCTTTGGTTTCGACAGTCTTATACTGATATCTTATTCCTGTGAAAGCATCATGATAGTTCTTCAATTTTTTGACTTGACTATGTTTGTTGGGTACTACTAGTCGAGACATTCAGAATTGGCCTCTCTCCAGTCCTAAGCCTGCAGGTATGTTTAGTATCAAGCATGTCGTTTTTATCCTCAGCTCTGAATGGGCAGTTTGCAACCCTGATGCACTACAACAAAGATGTTGATTTTCTGAGCTTTGTTTTTCCAAACACCTCTGTGTCTGAGGGAATCTGATGGATCTGACTGATTTTCTGTCACTCATGTGCCTCAACACTATATAACCATTTTCACACCGAAGTTAGCACACATATATGCACGTTTTTGAAAGGCAGGAAAACCCTCTAGAAATAGGCAATCAATTTCATATGTGTCCCCCCCATGGCTACTGCACAGTCACATGACCTAGAAATGATTGACCAAGCTGTTAGTGGTTTCGTGGATTGTTTGACCGGTGGGAAGGGGGTACATGTGTAAACAGGGGTTGGGAGCTCTGGCCAAATAAAACCAAACCTTGATTTAAAAAAAAATCTTTTCTTTTCTTTCTGTCACCATGGCTGTTATACTGTACATTTGGCTCAGTTTACGATCCTTGGCTTTGAAAATGTATAAGGCACTAAAACACTGCACAGTGTTACCTGGTTCAGTGTTTCTCGTGTGGGAGAGGAGCGGGAGCGGTGGTGTTGAGGAATCATTTGTCTTTCCTCGGATCTCTCCAGGAGATCCTCAGCAGAAGCCGACCTCCCGGAACCACGAGCTGACCCAGCTCTCTGCAGAGCGCCATTGAGCTGCTTGGACAGTCGCAGGTTGGGTTGAGGATCTGCAGCAACCTGCAGGTGGACCGGGCCTGGGTCTGTGCAGGAAGACTGACTCTGTGTACTGAGATCTGCTTCAGGGCTGAGATCCCAGAGGTTTTGGGCCTGGAACCCAAGAAGGGGACCAGAGGGAGCACTGAGAGTAGAAACCAGGAAGAGGAGTTATAAAATTGTTATAACAATGTAATAATTAAATTTCATTTAAAATGTAAATGCAACTTGTCAGAATTTATTCTGAGGTACACATGTTTGTCTAAAATGAAATTCCCTGGCATTTAAGAAACTAGACATGTTGAACTGCTAACCAGTGTCAGTGAAATTCATCATCTGGGGACCACACATGTCCAATCCATTTTGTTCAATCCATATTTCAGGCTGGCCAGAGGGAGTGAACCAGCCAACCGACATGCTTATATGGTTGACAATAAAGCTACATTACTAGCACAGGTAAAAAACATAGTTTGATGCAGCTGGTGCTGGTTTTGATCACCTTGTCTGTGGCTGCACCGGAGGCCTTGGGGTGGTCACCCTGCCTGGGTAGAAGAGGTTGGACTGGAAACTCCGCAGGTCTGCTCCTGGAGGAAGGGTGGAGCAGAGACGTCTGTCTTCAGAGGAGAAGCTTCTATCTGTGCCCGATTCCTGGAGGGAAAGCAGGCTGGAGGTGGAGGAGAGGCTGAGTGTGTCTGAGTGACAGTAGGATACAGGAGAGGAGGAAGTGAGAGAGGAGGAGTGAGAGGAAAAAGAACAGGACAAACAAAAAAAGTGAACATTGGATCAGATTGTTTCAATCTGTTTGGTCATCTTTTTTCATCCCCTCCTCCCTCACCAACCTGTATGGTGGCTGTTTTCTGGATGTATATAAGCACTATGAGGCCTTGATCCACTCCTCTGTCCTTCCTTGTATCTTTTCACACTTCTCTTCCTCTCCACATACTCAGCCAGAGCATCGTGCTGAACCTGCCGTAAGTCGGGCCTTGTCGTGGCATTTTGCAGAGCCCCGTCTGTGATGCCACTGGCTGCAAGTTCAAACATCTTCCGCCGGTCTGCCACGCTGGTCTCTGACAGGCAGGGAGATCAGGGTCAAAGCCCATGGTAAGCCACAAACAGACTCTAGATGTTTTTGATGTGCCATAAAAGATGCCAAATACTGACATTCCTATCGAGCTAATTTAGTTTGGGAAGCAGTATCCAGGCAGATGCTGAATGGTGGCCTGAACTGTCGATATTCAATATATAAGGGTAAATATTATATACTGTATAATCACATTGTTGTGTAACAAAATATGCCATGCTTCTCAGATGATGGATTTATAAAACTGAGCTTGTTATCAAGCATAGTGCTAACACTACAGCTACCTTGCTGGTGATGTCATCTCCAAGGAGGCCAAGCAAGTCTTGAAAGGAAAAGGTTTGTAGAAACAAACTAAACATTTGATAGTAACCAAAAAACATATTTCAAACAGCAGAGTTTGTACCTCTCTTGTCTTGCTAAATCCAGTGATGAAATCTTAAATGTTGATTGACAACATCAGCAAGTTAGCTATAGCTAGCTGGAGTCCAACGTTCCTTTCATAAACTCCACTCATGAAACTCCATTTGATGTCATTATTGGTACATAAAGCGAGCTAAGTGGCCAGAAATACAATAGTATTGTTTAAGATGTCTGTTGCCTTTCCATGTTTTGTTTTTGTCTTTAGTAACTTCGGACTTCTAACGTCTTTAGACATTCTAATCTAATGTCAACATTTATTAGATTTTTTTTGTTTAGTTTTGAGTGTTTGTGTGTGCATTCAAGAACCTCGGTGCAACACTAGTAAATTTGATCACAATACCGTTGTGACATTTGTCATACTGACTTGATTATTGGAGATATATGGTAGATATTTAGAAAGATTTTGTTCACCTCCTCCGCGTCTGAAGAGAGGAGCAGTCTCAGCATCCACTACCCCGACCTCGTTCAAATTCTCTGGCTCAGAGTATGAGCGCTTCTTCTGGTCTGCTGCTAGACGCTTACGGCCGCAGATCCGAATCAGTGCAGGTGGTCCAACTGGTGGGACACTGGGCAGGGCTGGGGGGCTCGGGCCTCGAATATCCGGGCTGACCACATGCCGCTCCTTTGGGGTGTGAGGGGAAGTGAACGGTGGTGGTGACTGTGGTGTGATGAGGATACCCTGTGGTTTGGGCATGGTTTTTGGCCCCTTTTTCTCCTGGGATTGCTGCTTGGCAGGGACGGATGGATGCTGAGGGCTGCTGGAGGAGGAGACAGGAGGAGAGGCTGTAGGAGATGGCGGGCTGATTGAGGAACTGAGGTCTCTTCGTCTGAAGGAGGTGGACCGCAGGACCTTAGACTGGGCATCTTTCAAAGAGTCTCTGTAAGACCTGATTAGAGAAAAGTAACATAAGGGGTACTCAGAAACACTCATGACACTGACCTGTTGAAGGAATCTGACCTGTTGAAGGACTCTGACCTGACTCTAACCTGCAAAAGAATTCTAACTCGTTGGAGGACTGTGACCTGACTCTGACTTTATTGAAAGACACTGACCTACAGGAAGACTCTGACCTGAAAAAAAAAAGATAACTTGTACGAGGTCCCTGACTGGACTCCGACCTGTTGGAATACTCTGACCTGTTTGAATGATGCTGACCTGCTAAGGCCTATCTGAAGAGTCTGACCTGCAGTGGGACTCTGGCCTGTTGAAGGATGTGTCCTGCGTGGAGCCCAGCATCTCTTGAATGTCCTGTCTCCAAGGGAAGTCTTTGCTGCTGTCACCCTCCCTGGGTTCTCCAAGCTGGAAGCTGCTGCGGCTCCTCTGGAGGGCTGAACTGGGATCAGCTGTGTGCCTGTACACCACACAGAAATTTGACAGCCTTTTAATGTCCAGTAAATGTGATTCAGTTGGACTCTAGCAAATCTAAAAGGATTCCCGTGGACTTTGCAATATATGGCGCAAATACTGTGCTGTATGTTTACCTGTATTTCGTGTGTTCACTGCTGCTTCCTCCTCTGAAGCTCAGAGTTCTGTGTGCTTTGGTCCCATTGGTGCTTCTCTCCAGCATGTTTCTGAGGTCATCTGCTCCACAGGCAGGGCTGCAGCTTTTCTCAGTGGTCTGCTTTAGAATCAGAAAACATAGCATTGAATGTAGGAAAAAGAAATGTAGGGGATAAGTTTGGAAGAGTCAAAATATGCATACAACTAAACTTCTATTCTAATTGGTACTTTTAATACACAACTGTGACTAACACTCATTGTGTGCTTTGAAATCTTTCTCTGTTTAATCATCAAAAGGAAACTAGTAAAGTTTTGAGGTACCTTAAGATGGTTGGCTTTGCTTTGTGCGTTGGTGGTGCTGTGACTGCGCTGCTTTCCAGTGCGTTCATGGCGCTCGAAGCGACTGATCTTCTCCAGGACAGAGAGGCTGCGGGATGGTCCTTGGCTACCATCACCCAGGCTGCTGTTGCCATGGCTGCTGGTAGAGACAACACTGCCGGGGCTGGTGCATCGTTGGACCTCAGCGAGGGCAATCTCCAGACGGGTCAGTGGGTGTTCTCTGTCTTTGTCTAGCTCACTCTCATCACAGTGTTGGTACTGCAGAGCTGCTGAGTCACTGAGGTGATGGGAAGAAGTCTTGGAGGATGATGTGGGTGGGGCCTGATGCTGAGGGTATTCAGCTAATATGGTAGGTGGCACCTGTCCCTGAGGGAGCCTGGAGGACACAACCACCTCTGAAAGAATGCTGGTCTGATCCATTGATCTTGAGGCATGGAAGGAGGAGGAGAAATGGGGGGCAGGAAGTGATAAAAAACAAAAGAAAAAGACATCATCACTGACCTCTAGTCATTAGATGAACTAACCAACTATTGCTTACTACACTTACTACACAACTATTACACTGTTACGAAGCTTCTATTATAGATGGAAAATGTCTGATTTGATAACATACAAGCTTGTGTTGTTTGAATTCTTCTGTTGCCGAGCCCAGTGGCATGATGTTAATGTTAAACCTACATTCTCTCCAATTTGATTAGTTCAGTTAACAGCTAAAGTTTGATGAGGTGGTTGACTCTTGTTTGCAAGATTTGAGCCACCATGGTCACATGTCAGCCAAGAGAAAACCAACCAAATCAGAACTGATCTCATTTCAGATCAAGCCCACCAGAACAGAAATGAACTGTTCCAAACAAATGTTGCTATAAGTATAACAGGCCGACAACAGCCTTAGCTCTTCCAGGAAGGGTTAAGAGTTTCTTCAGCGGATTATTTTTCAGAGCTGGCAGAAATCCTTCACCTGGAAAGCTCCCAAATCCTACTGAGCAGGCCACAAAGTCACTTCAGCAGACCTTTTGATGGCAAACAAACTCATACACATTACTTGTAACTGTCATTAACAAGCTGCTTGTTGCGTCTCCAAGGAAGTTCATGAAGTGACAGATACAGAGACTGGAAATTCAAATGTTGTAGAGACTTTATTGAAAATGAAAGATGCAAAGATCACACAACAGTCATCCCTCCATACCGTACCTTCTCCTGTCTACCCTGGACTGAACAGCTATGCAGGGGTCCCTCCACTCTGGTGGGGATAGGGGCCTGAGTCCAGGGTTCAACTGGATGTGGGAATTATGGAAATCCTGGTTCTTTTCCTGGAACACTTGGCCATGAGGTCCCTGGCTTTCATGAATATGGGATCCTTGGAAGCTCTGACTGTGATGTCCATGGTGGTTTTGGGGCTTTTGGGCCCCTGTCTGGCCCTCTGATCCCCCTCCAGCAGCTTTCTGGCGAGGTCTGTAGAGACCAAAGTTAGATTCTTCCTGTTGAGGCCTTAAAAGTAGAAGTCTGAGTCAGCAATAAGGGCATATTTGAAAAATTCTTTAGGACCCATATCACAACATGAAAGCAAGGCCTGAACCAGATATGCATATCAGCCCAACGTCCCAACCTAATAGATGTAGGGCATCAGTTATGAAAATGAGCATTAAACAAAACAACTGTGTTCTGGCCTGAGGAAAGAAGGGGTTAAAGTTCATTCTGCAGTTATAGGTAGTATTTATTCTGTTTGTGTATTATGGCCCGGGTAGCAAAATCATCTACATCCATCCTCTGTTGGAATGACTTTAAGAAGCATTGTCTGTAAAGTGCTAATAAGAAGCCTACATTTGCTTTGATGTTTGTATTATTTACACGCTAATGGCTTTCAGCTAGCTAAATTATTAGCCATGTACGTAAAAAAAACTTCATGAGGTCAAAGATTATACAATGCAAAGGTATATCAATGAGGCTTATTAAGCTCATCAGTGCTTTTATTTTCTTTCTTTCACTGCCGTTTTACTCTGTTCTCATGCTGTCAGTATAAAGCAGTGGTGCCCAATAAATCCATTGATCACTGACTACAGTGTGTGGAAAGAGTTATCCGTCTGTCTAGTTAAGGAAGGAGACTCTTTGGCAGGGCAGAATAAACTGCTCATGTAATCATGTGTTCGTAGTGTTGGACATCAGGCTGAGCATTTGGGACGTCCATCAACATCTTGACAAATAGAGCAGCATAAAGTTGTGCAGTCTTGAGAACACACTCCAACTTACTATGGCTACAACCTTTTTACAGATGCTTGGTATACACTCAAAACACTGTCGTTGGTTGAAATATCAGATTAAAATTACCTGTCTGTCTCATACGATTGAGTCGTCAGCTGTGCAGGAGCAGATGTTGAAGAAGTGTTGTTTTGGTATCCATTTTCTGTAGCTGACATCCGTCTATCCCTCTGCCCTCCTGCAAATCCGTCCTCTCTTGATCTGATGCTGTGCACCCCCTGGTGCTGCTGTTGGATGCTCTCCTTGGCCAGGGCGGGGTAAACTCCAGAGGAGCCTGGCATGGGGCTGGTGCTGGGTATCTGTGCATAGTGGGGTTCAGGCTGGGGGACAGGGTACTTGCCTGTGGGTAGAATGAACCGGCCTGACTGCTGGGCTGGGCCTACAGGTCCAGAGGAGAGTGTAGTAGGAGAAAGAGTCTGGGGAAGGCCTCCACCCTGCCGGGGCTTTGTGGTGGGGCTGCTCTCTGGACTCTTCTCTATCACTGTGTGGAGCTGACCCTCAGCACTGTATGAGGCCTTAGCTGGAACAGTAGGGATAGAGAAGGTTAATCAGAGGTTGCTCTAAATGTCCTAACAACTGTCTGATCAGTTTTCAAATGAATTTATTTACAACAATAAATAAAATCACAAAAGCAAAAGAATCAGAATCAGAATCAGAATTGGAATGAGAAATATTTTATTGATCCCAGAGAGGAAATTGCTCGCATTACAGCTGCTCCCATTCAAAAGTCTTCAAAAGGTAGTGCCTTTTAGATTTTAATTTCTAATCATCATCAAGAGGAACATGTATTTAACGTGTACTGTAAAAAAAAAAAATGGTGTGCTACTTTTCCACTACTGATATACTTTGGGCCTTTTGGGAAGCCCTTGCTAAACTTTTAATTGATAGAGGCGAATTAAAATGTTGATTTGTATCCTATTCTGTCCCTAAAATGTGTAAAATCTTATAGATATAGAATTCAAATATACCTGCACCTGAGGCCACAGGGCCACTGGAGTGCTGCCAAGAACCTTTCTGCAGAGACCTGAGTAAAAAACATTAGATTGGATAAAATTAGATTAGTTTGAGTGACATCAAAAAAAAAAAGAACTAATAATTTGAAAGTAGTTACAACCCATTTAGCTAAAAAGTCTATTTGTCTTCAAGTTCATAGGAAGGTAAATCACATCTTGAAACACAAGCTAGACTGATGTGAAGACTTTGTGCTTTGATTGTACGATACTCATCACCATTAACATCATCTATGTTTGGATCAGAAAAAATATTCACCTTGATTTGAAAGATCCTTCTCACCTTAGTGACCGGGCATGCTCCAGACTGGACCAGGAGTTTGGTCTCTCATGGTTCCTGATGGCAGCATAGCTGTCGCTGCGCCTCGGTGGAGCTGGTGCCCCCTTCAAGCTCTCGTAGGAGCTGCGGCTGGCTGCCGGGTCCCATATTGGACCCACACTGTGTCTATTTGAAGTCTGCATTCCACCGCTGCTGCCACTACTACTGCTGCTGGCGCTGTTGCTGCTGCGGTAACAGACTCCGCCCACTGAGAATGGAACCAATAGCACAGAGTAAAACAGTAATGTCATTAAATCAAAACTACTTGAATAAAACCATCCTTGAAACAGAAACTTTACCTTGCAGATCTCGGCTTTGGCCGAGCCTAGCCCCTCCCCCACTTCTGGAATCACTATTTTGCAGAAACGTGGTGGAGGTGGAGCTCAGCTCATGCTCATGCTCTTGGGATAGACCCTGCTGGCCATCGTAAACATTGGGAACATAACGTATGTCAGCCTGTTGCATCTCTCCACCTCCTCCTCCTCTTTGAGAGATGGTCTCCAGCGAATAGGAGCGCTCTGGGCTGAAGGATGGAGTAGAGGCAAGGTACTCTGGGATGCTGGAGCTGGTGGAGAAGGAGGAGTAGGCAGAGTCTCGTTTGCTGTGGAGGTGGTCGATGCTGTTGGAAGACCTGGAGTACGACAAGATATTCAATTTGAGGTCATGGCATTGAGATATTTACATATGGGAAAGATATAGCTGACTATGATACTTTCATGAACACGACAGTTCATAATGGAGGTACCATTTCAATTTTCAGAGTACTAAATAAGGATCCTCATGGGTACTGTGGGGAACATGGGCAACGCTGTTTAGGTTTCAGCTTTCACTGTAGCACAGTACATGTAGGACAGGGCTAAAAACTGGCAACAACCCTATTGTGATGAAGGGTCTGTCCAGATGCTGAGCAGCAGCTGTTGGTCAGCAAACAGCTTCAGCTAACTGCTGCTTTAACCACTATATGTCATTTTAATATTTTACATTCCTACATCTGTTCAATAAACAGGATAGAACATGTAAATCAGAAAATGTTGGAGTTGTTGGAGTTTTTGATGAAGCAGCCTTTGGGCTTAGCTACTGTAGGTCAGACACATGCTGAACTACTTCATTCACACAGTTTTGGGGGCTGTGGCTCAAGTGTAGAGCTAGCATCTTGTTATTGGAAGGTGGCTGGTTCGATTTCCCTGGTCTGCATGTCCCAAACTGTTCCAGATGTGCTGGTCGGCACCTTACATGGCAGCCACCGCCATCAGTGTATGAATGTATGTATGAATTACTGTAAGTGACTTTGGACAAAAGCGTCTGCTAAATGCCCTCGATGTAAATGTAAATGTTTTTATAGCTGAGGTGTCTGTCTGTATCGACCTGGCAGAAGATAGCTGATGGCAGGAGGAGTAGGTGGTGTGAGGTCTGCTGTGGGAGTGGTGGCCCAGTGCGTGTTGGTACTGAGCTCTGGAGTGATGCTGGGAGGACAGAGGAGGGTCCAGGCTCTCCATGCTGCCCCTCGAGCTGTACTGGTCTGGACTCTTCCTGAGGTAGGTACCGCCAGAGTCAAACCCACCAGACAGGTCGGTGGTCGAGGCACTGAAAGTGAAATAATACAAATCTGGGAAACTCATTCATGCTATGACAATGGAACTCATCACAGATTTAGATAACATTTGATGTGCTTGAGCTTACAAAACAAAAATTAGAGTGCTTACATGCACACCATGCCAATGCTTACATGCTGACTTTAAGGTGACATTTGCGAGCCTATTTGTGCATTTATTAACTGTCACTCTGAGTAAAGTACTATGATAGAAACTAGACAATTTGCAATTTCAGAGTACTGTTGAAATATAATATTCAGTGTTTCAAAACACCATGCTCTTGGAACAGCAGTTGGTGGTCCGTGAACAGTTTAAATGACAGTCCTAGCTGACTGCAGTAGATGTGGACTGATGAGTGAATCAACCGAATCAAACATACATTAGCAGAAAGAGTGAGCGGTTTGTGTGTGTAATGTTAGCTGGTAACTGCTTACTAATAGCCTGTGTTTATTCAAACTTATTTTCATAGACATATTGATACAGTAGTATGTCTCATCATCTCTCACATTGTCCTCCTCCTCACTGTCAACAAGTTCTTGCACACAAGGTGCTACATTTCTACAGGAACATATCAATAGGAAAGTTTGCTTTCATCCATTTTCTTACAGTTGACCATTTGTTAATTCATACCAAAAGAGCACAATCTACTACTTTAAACAGCCAAGATCTCATTTTAGTGTAGAGTGTCGGATTGGATTTACATACACACCCTTTATTCAGTGTGTTAGGATGTTAACACTTCCTTATTAGCACTTAACACAAAGTTGTGGAGCCAGGTGGGGATGTCATTATTTGTGTTGCCATTTGGTGATAAACCAAGGTGTTGGAGGGATTTAAATCTTCATATTGTTGGATGAAAAGTCATTGGATCACCAAAATAATTACGGTTGTTCCTTCACATTGAAAAGGCACACCGTGGGGGATAAGGAAGTTTGAATGTAATGTTACCAGTAAAGAGTGTTTTCTGTTCTCCTACAGGCTTCATCATCTTCAAATATTGTTTGCTGTCAATACCTTAATTAGGACAGTCGTGAAAACAACAGTGAATCTCTTAATACAATTTCTCATCTATTTCATCATTCCTCAGATTACTCTCCTGCCTGACAATGCACAAGGTTTGGAATGGCAGAACATTACACTGGGACTTGCTGTTGGATGAGGTTTTTCTTCTTCTTTTCTAGAAATTATTTACACAGACTAATCTTCAACAAATGAAAACTGGCTCATTCACAGTGTTTCATAGTCCATTAGGATGACTGAATTATCTTTGCGCATTAAAGATGATTATTAAGTGATTCATTTTTCTACAGGTACACTATGTCTTACTTTGTATTTAACCCTTTGCAGCTGCAGCCTTGACATTTAAAAAAATCTCACACCAGTGAGACTGACAGTGGGTGGAGAGATTCACCAGACTGTACACATGTTAGAGAAGGAGACCTTATAAGAGCCAGGTGTGCCCTGTTCAGGTCTCTTTGTTCATTTGTGTGAGTCCATCCTGCCACACCAGGAAGTTTGTTTAAACTCATTCTGCTCTTCATATAGTATTGTTATATCCTTTAAGTTATATCTACATGCATCCAATATTTAGAATGAGTATATCAATATAAGTGCAACTGGGTGTTTATTCAGACATGAGACTAGTGTGCTGAATTACAACCAGAACACTGACACTTGCACTCGTACCCATCACCGCCCTTGAATCTCTGCAGAATTTGGGCAATTTGTATAATTTTTAACAATCTTTTATTTTTCATCTATTTTGTCATTCCTGTACAGCTCAGCCCTTAATTTATTAATTATCCCACACTTATGTCTCTGATTGTTTACAGTGTTTACTTTATAATGTATATATAATAGTTTGTTTGTTTATTGTTTATTGTCTTCAATGCATGCACCATATTCACCAATACAAATTCCGTGTTGGTGTAAAATCCTTGTTGGTAAAGAATCTGATTCTGATCCAAACATTTCGGTACCCTGGTGTGAGTCTGCGGGGGTTTTATTTGTCAGAAATGTTGGTTGTAATGTTTTTGCTGAATCTGCTGTGACCTCTCTTCAGATATCTGAAACTGAAACACACTGATGTGTGTGTGCGTGCGTGTGTGTGTGTGTGTGTGTGTGTGTGTGTGTGTGCGCGCGCGCGCGTGTGTGTGTGTGTGTGTGTGCCCGTGTGTTTACGTCATAGTTTGACCCACCAAGTCCTTCAACCGAACACAATGCAATTACTGCTGTGGAAAAGAGAACAGCCTCTGCCTGTGTCTGTCTATTTTGCTCTGTGTCAGTAACTTTTTCTAAATCTAACTTCTAACTTTTGTTCTCCTTCTGTCAGCTGTACTATCCATGTGTGCTTGACTTTCTGTCTGTATCATCTGTTTCTTAATTCCAGTTCCATTCAACATAAATGTTACAAAAAAAACTTTTCATTCAGATCCCAACTTTACTAATAGGACACAACCAGATAAAGTGTGTGGCTGTGCGTGTGTATGGGGGGCTGTTGTCATGGGAAACCCAGAGGTGAGGGGGAAGTGCATCAGGAATGCCCTTACATGCAGACACTGACGTCAGTCAGTCCACTCAACACACACAGCCACGTCAGAGGCCTTTATTCACACTTCAGTGATGTCACTTCTTCTGATGACATAAATCTGCTGACCAGCAGCTCTGCCTTACATAGACCATAACAGCCACAGCACTTTAACAAGGCTGTTATCTATTTGAGGTTGACAAAATGCTCACTCTATCACTTCAGATGCTTAATCTGCAAACACCTATTATAGTGTGATATCTTATGAGCATATCTTCAGTCCAACCACACAGCAGGAGGGACACAATCAATCTAAACAATAATTCAGGCTAGAGTAAGTTTCCAGGGACTGTATTGATGATCTGGCACATAATGACGACTGCTCATCAGGCAGAAAAAGCACAGGGATTCCTCTCCTCCTACAGTAACTTGCACACTCACTGTGAGCAGAGGTGCATCTCTTGGCCTCTGGCTTGAAATCAGACCACTTTTTTTTAACTCATCCAGAGTTCCTTAGCTCTGAACTCACAGCATTAACTGCTTCTGTCACTTTCTGACATTCCCATTGCTTAATTTTGTTGCTAAAGCCAGAACCTAAGCCCCAATATAATACTCTATTTTAGTCTGTCAGTTTGAACAATAATTTCTTCAAATTCACAGTCTGTAAAACGTGCTTCCTCTTCCTTAACCATTTTTCAATTCTGAACTAAATTCTCTCTCGCTATATGCAAACCAGGTAATTGGTTTAGAGCCACTCATAGTGAATTGTAGGGCTGGTCATGGATGTACACAAAAAGAAACATGGGGTTCTATATGATGAAAAGACTTTGTATGCATGTTTCCTGTTTTGTGTGTACACAGATTTCTACATCTGGATATAAACTGAGTTTTATACATGCGACCCCTGGAGTTCAGGATGAGGGGCAGAGCCAATCCATGGGGCAACCAGTCTACAGACTCAGACTCCTGGGAGGGATTAGGTGATTAACTGATCCTCACTTAAAAAAGAAGTACATGCCAGGGTCGAGGGGAGAGATTAAACATTTGTGTTCAGTAATCAATAATGAAGGCTCAATCTGTTTTATTTTAAATTCACAATTAGGATCAATTCAACTTAGGGCTGGGCGATATGGCTGAAAAATGCATCACGATATAAGTGTTTCATATCAGTCGATTTCGGCAATTATTGATTTCTTTTTACCTATTTGAAATAAGAAAAAATTGAAAAATAAACCTTTAAATGGTGACTACTACTTTGAAAAAAAAAATCATTTTCAAGATTTCATAATCACAATCTAAGACATGGGACAAAATAGTGTAGAAGTTGACATTGCTGCTTGAAAATATGTTAACCTCTTGAGCATTAGAGAACTTTTTACCATTATTTTCTTTATTATTATATATTTTTTATGGAAACAGAATCTGTTTCAGAAGTCAGTGGGCCACATGACATGGAAGCTATTGAGAAAAAATCATAATTTCTGCATATTAATATAAAATAGAGGAAGCACTAAAGTGCTAACACTGGGCGAACCTCAGTGAAGTCGCGGCTGGACCTGAGAGAATATCCAACCTGAAACTAGAGGTTGAGAGGCTAAAGCTCCTCCTCTGCCTACATCCCCCAGAATGCCTTGCGGTTCTGGATTTCTAACGGAGTTCAGTGAAATTATTGAACGTTCTATCGAACGTATTTTCTATTGATATCGATCACGTGTCTATCACAATAGATATCATTATTGTTTTATCGCCCAGCCCTAATTCAACAACATTTCGACACCTAAGAATGAAATCAGACCACGCAGACATAGGAAGGTCACATCATGTAACAAACAGATCGTAGCTCCTCATATTGATTTGTATCCACACCTCTGTCACCTAAATACATATCTGCCCCAGGAACACAAAAATATTGTTGGAGTGTTGCACAAACACTGTGGACGTTCAGTGAAAGTTTAAATTAAACAAAATACGCTGGTTTGTACAGTGTGAAAGTAATCATGATTGGTTAAGGCACTGACCAAGTCTTTTCAAGTGAAACTCTCGCCAGAAAGCAACCAAGACTTTATTTGTGATTCAATACTAGTCAAACCTTCGTGTAAAAGCATAATTATGATGAAAGAGGCACTTTTAAGATTTACTGTAGTTTCGTTTTCGGGCAAGCTAATTTTCAGTGGAGTGCGGGGGCACTGGTGCGCTAGCATCAAAATCGCCAGATCGACACTTTCTGTCTGCCATGACGGCGGAGCGCCGGAGATACAGCTGCTAACGTGAGTAGTTAAAAAACCCTCTTTTCAGTAAACTCTGTGTACACAAACAATGTTCTCAATGCTCGTGTTCATGTGTAGAGACCTGGTGATACTACGAGCAAAGTTTCATGTTGTGTCGAGACTTTTTACTGTTTTAAAATAGCGATTTTGATGCTATTGTACGAGTGCCCCGCACTCCATTGAAAATTAGCTCGTCTGCAAACGAAACTGCAGTTAATCTTTTGTCGCAATTATGCTTTTACACAAAGGTTTGACTCATATTCTATCACAAATAAAGTCTAGGTTGCTTTTTGGCGAGAGTTTCACTTTAATCAATACAGCATTTGAGCTGTGTCATTTTGTCATAATATCACTATGAGGAATCACAACTGTCCATCAATTCCTCAGAAAACTCGGATGAAGTATTTTACTTGTGTGCCCTCATTTCTAAGGCAGTACAGGTGTATTTTCGTCACCTGGCAAGGAGACATTAAAAACAGCTAAAATCATATGAACACATCAATAATTATGTAAACCATAATTATTACTATAATAATTAGAAATCAAGAAGAGGGAAATTCACATTAGTTTTCGACCTGGGAGCTAAAAAAAGAGAGTCAAGAGTGAAGATTGGTGTCTGTCAGAAATAAGACATGAGATGTTGGAACATGTTTCTCTCAAAACATGAACTTTGACCCTGTGAGCGACTGACTGATAGTTGAGTGCAATAAACCAAGAATCCAGGCATCATACTGTCTCTTCAGATAGTTCTGAAGGACCACACAGACAAATTCACATGATCCTGCGCACAATCATAAAAGACATAAATGACATCATTGTCTATCCAATCTTATCTCCCAACTACTAGCGCCCAGCGATACAACACAGAAGTCGTCAGGTTATAAATCACTCTGCTAGTCACAAGCTTCTCCCGTGATTACTGTCTTTGATGGGTGAACAGCTGAGATCTTAAAGTAAGAAAATCTGCTAAAGATTTGCATTTCATCATTATCAATATCTGTCCATACAGGTATACACATGATGAAAGTTCAAGAAATCAAAAAGAAAAGTGTATAGGTGATTAAATACAAGGTTGCCATAGCAATACACAAAAAAATATGCATATGCAGAGTAAAGCAATCTCAAAGCTGTGAACTGTATGTCTGAATGCATTTGCATTTTGCACATGCATTCTGTCTAATGGCTAGAAGGGGGCAGCTTTACTATACTATGGTCCCATGGTTTATAGTAAAATAGACAATAAAGCAGGGTATGCTTTAAGGCGTGTCTACCTTGTGATTAACAAGTTGCTAGCAGGTCTTATCCTGGGGGTTTCAGTCAGATCCAATCAGTATCCTCCCAAGCTCCCATGCCTGTCCAAATATATTACTTCTAGCTCCAAAACCAAAGATGGAGACAGCCATAATGCCAAATTTGAGGCGTTGAAATGATAGTCCAAAATCCATTGCGTGTTGTCAAGGTGGGTTGCACACTCAATATTCCTGATGGTTTATTTTCTTTATTACGCATTATTTTTTGATTGAAATTATTTCCCTTTGGTAGTAACATTCTGGCTACACAGCTGCCAACTGGCTACTGGCAACTGAACAGTTGATCCAAAAAATTAACAAATCAGGAACAAGAGCTCTAAACTTTGTGTAATTATGGGTATCTATTGTCAGAGCTGTTTTGAACACTGACCTTGAATGGTAGCTATGGTGCCAGGCACTGCACATTGTGTCCATTGCTCCTGGGTCCACTTCTGGCTGACCTTCACTGAGCTTTGTCGAATGCCATGAGTGAGGCCGGGTTGCTGGTTCACTGCGTCTGTGGGATTGAAACACAAAGAGAGCATAATTAATCATCCATAGCGGAAGTAAAACTTAACACATCTGGTCCGCTAACATTTACAGCTCTCTATCCTTTCTGTTACCTCAAATGATACTTCAGAAAAAGTCTTTGGTGGGTTGAGTTACAATCAGAGAGAAACCTTTCCATTCTTAAATTGTTCCATTTGTAGGGTACACATAGTAAATTTGTCTTGTTGTTACCTTAATCTAAAGGGTTAATCTTTGTATTTTTTGTTGGTTCAAATGTTATTTCTGCAGGAGGTATGTTCTAGGGGAATTTCAAATTCAATTGCAAATGTTTAAGTAATAGTATTGGTTGGTCACAATTTTTTTTAGCTCACCAAGTTATCAGTGACTTTCTTAAATTGATACTGTAAAGTAGACTATGAAAGACCTAATGTGAATCTGTTACAGCTGTCTGAATCCAGAAAGTGACAGTTGTGCACAAGAAAGTGAGCTCCAGTAGCTACAAAATACATATTCTACATTTTCATAGGCATTTTTTGGTGCCAAATGTTTTACCCTTTTGCATTCTGCCTCTATTATCAGAGTTTGAACCAGAAAATTGGTAATTTGATGCTGAATATTATACTCCCATGATAACACCACACGCACATTCACGCACACACACACACAGCTGTATGGTCTCAGGCAGAAGGTGAGTCAGATTTCTATCTCTGCCTCTCCCATGCCTTCCATCAGAAAAATTCTGAAATAATTTCAATTTCAAACTCACAAAAAACTGATAGTTGCAACCAAATGCATAAAGGTCGGTTAACTAAATATTTTCTTATCTGCTTCCATTTTAAACAGCGTTGACGCTGTTTGCTATCAATGCAATCCAATTTCCTCAATACTCACCTCTTGTCTTGATAAATTCAACATGCTTATTTATCTTTGCACATCATCATTCATTTTGAATGTGTTATCTAACCGATTAAAACAGAAAAGTTGATAGCATGGCAACTCGATAATCTCTCCTCATCCTTGTCATATTTGACATTTTCAGCTGCTCTGTATTTATCCACAAAGATAAACAGGAAAAGATTGTATCTGGGTTAGCCGGAGACAGGGACATGAAAGGCTGTATGTCTCTGAAGCACAGGACCCTGGGTAGCTGCAGGACACGGCTGAAATTCCTGGACATGATATCATCGCTAGTGCACTCGTATAGTCTCGGGAGACTGGCTTTAGCACAGTTTGGTATGATTTGGTTTTAGTTTCAAATCCAGCTCTAATTGTGTAACCTGACTACATCAGAGATTCAAGTCATTTTGTAAATTGTCAAGTCTTTTGTAAAAATGTTCTTAGGCAAGTCAAGTCCTTAGTAATGACAAGTCTAGTCCCAAAGTAAGATGTGGTTTACCTGATGAAAGTCCAAGGATTATAACATTACATCTCCATAAGGCTTTTGTTAGTAAAAAATCCTGAATTTTCAATGTGCAAATTGAAGTTGAGTCATACTCATAGAACTGGGACAGAGACTTAATTTCTCCAATAAGAATAACACCCAGTTCGATCAATTGAATGGGTTACAGGAAGCACCTCAAACTATTTCTTTTGCCAAGAAGAAATATTAGAATAAAGACAAAATAAGGGGAGTGCTGGACTGGGTCACAAACAAAGATGAAATAATACTGAGATGAAAAAAATAAGTTGCCAAAGGTCAGGTAAAAGTGACCATTGGCATGTTGGATGGCAGTCTGACAAGGTGGCACATTGAAAATAATTCACAATTATAACTACAATGACACTCAGTAGAGTGCATACCCCCAGCAAGACCAAACACTCCCCCAGTCTGATTTTTCATGTAGTAATACCTGGGAAATTACCAGAAATGTCAATAAACACCCCATCTTGCAGAAAGAAAATCCTGGATATTTAGGGATCTGCACCAATTAATTAATGGGGTCTATTCTGGGCCAAGACCCACCCTCCATCCAAGTTTCATGGAAATCTGTTCCACAGTTTTTGTGTAATCCTGTTGATAAACCATCAAACCAACTAACCAATATACCACCAACTAACTGATAAACAAACCAACTAACCAATGAACCAACCAACTAACCCACGCACAAACCAAAAAAACCATCTAACCAACAAACCAGCAAACAAACCAACAAAACAACCAACCAACTACCCAACCAACAAACAAACAACCTTCAAACCGATCAACAAACCAAATAGCCAACCAACAAACCAACCAACCAACAAACAAACCAACTAACCAACAAACCAACCAACCAACAAACACACCAACTAACCAACAAACCAACCAACCAACAAACACACCAACTAACCAACAAACCAACCAACAAACCAACAAACACACCAACTAATCAACAAACAAACTAACCAACCAACAAACAAATGAACGTGGGTGATAACCTCTCTCGCAGACGTAAAAATCTTTCATTAATCATAGACATGTTTCGACTTAAGGAGTCTTAATTTGGACATGAACACCATGGACTTCCATCATAAGTAAGTTGGACAGTAACTGTTCTTACTTATGCTAGAAATACTAGAATGTATTATGCTAGCCGATCATCTTAAACAGCCCAGTCTCAGTGATAAATGCATGCAGTTACTTCTTCAAAACCTCTGCCATCTTTCTGCCAAAATAAACTAAACAAGTAATCTGTTTTACCTGGAGGTGAACCTGAGGACTTTGGAGATGAGGCCAGTTGCTAGGCTGTTGACACTGGCCTCTGATGGTGACCGGCACAGTGCCCCATCCGACCGGCCCAGCTCTGCTTTCTTCTGCTTCTTCCGAAGCCTCCTGCGGTAAAATGCCTCGAGCAGCTCCATGGCCTTGACACAAAGTCTACCTTATTCTAGTTTCTACTGATGTCTTCTTAGCTGGACTCTTCCTGTCTTAGAAAATCAAGCAATCAAGATATATGTCTGCTCCCTATACAAGAATATTTCCAAATGTACTTATCCTCCAATAAAATCTTCGATTCTATTATTCTATTTTGCTTTGGTAAACTACTTTACTGTACTTTACTGCACATCTTGCACCGTCGGCCGTATCAGTCTACTCAATCTCACTTATACCTTTTGCTGTAGTTTTCTCTTTTTAACCTCCTGTCCTCCCCTACGCACATCTGATCTGCATCTGCATAACAAATGTTCCCGTCTGCGGGCCATTAAAGGATTTCTGATTCTGATCTACACAAAACTAACACAAATTAACACCATCTTTCTATGTCAGATGTGTCTCTAGTGTTGCAGTACCCTGTCTGCTCACCTTCTTTGAAAAAGTTTTAACCTAGACCAACACAACCATCCTATTCTTGTGTCTCCTACATTTATCTACTCCTCTAGTCCATTAAAACTCCATCAAAAAGACTTGCCGATCCTGATCCCGTCCTTTCCAACATCTGATCTGTCTCTTTTCTCCACTTCCAGTTTGGACTGTCTGGTCGAATTGAGTTTCTCTGCTCCCTGGCTCCTGAGATCATTAAGCAAATGAAGCAATTAAGCATCATTTAGCCACCGTACGATAAAACCATAAAGTAAACATCCTTGTCCCAGCTAAGTTCGGGTAGAAGCTGTTGATATGGTTTGTGAGTGAGAGACACTAAGAGTCTGAGAAGAGAGAGACAGAGGGGAGGGAGGACTAGAGGGAGGATGCGTGAAAGATAGAGAGAATGTGCAGCAAGACGGGGAGGGAGGATGGAGAGAGATAGTCGTTAGGGAGAATATACTGAAGAATGGAGCAGCTGAAAAACTGATGTAGAAAGCCATCTCTAACAACCGCAAAATATAAATAACTGGAGAATAACTTGAGGAGTGAGTAAGAGGTAAAGAAAAGTCATAACAAGTGCAAAAGTGAGAGAGGAAGGGGGAAGGAGAGGAACAGTGTGGAGGAGGAGTGTGGATGAGGACGAAGAGGGAGGACAGATAAACAAGGAGAGAGAGACGTGATGAAAACAGTGGATTATTGAGCACATTGCAGCAGAAATGGATTTTGAAGCTGCAGGGAGAAAGACATCTCATGATGCAGCATGTGGTGCTACAGTGAACAATGAGTTGACTATTATTGACTGTTATTACACGGCTTTTCTTAATGCTGTAGAATGCTCCATTCACTTGAATGGGCCATACCAACGTTCGGCGGTCAATTATTTTCGTATAATTGACCACTGCTAAGCATATTTAACCACTGTCAAGGAAAGTGGCCTTTTTGCCTCTGATTCATGTATTTCGTAAAATCTTTGCTCCGCAAGTAGTCTGGTCACTTATCACTTCAGCGTTTTCGGTCGCTAAGCAACGTCAGCTGATCTGTAGTCTACGTCATATTGGGGAAAACTACTCCTAGGCCACTAGTGTGGATGAGTTTCACATTAACTTTAATATTCTTGAAAAATACGGTGATTCCAACTCGTGGCACTAGGCTGAGTTGTCGTCACCGGTCAAGAAAAAAAAAAGAGAGTAAAGCAGCGAAGATGGAGAAGTGAAATGGCGTCGGTTTGGCACACTATATTTCTCTGCTGTAAAACACTATGAATGGTAACAAATAAATTGTAAGAAGACCCACTGTGTCAAGTTTTTTTTCATGTAGGCAAGTAACCATGCAATAAGTGGGATAATAATGGGAAAATAAGTCCAGTTCGTCCTGTTGGGACTTATTTTCCCGATAGTGACCGCTCTTTACATTATCCCTTACTTAGATAGGGATTGTTATAGCGAATGAATTCCAAAAACAAGACCAGATGTATTGACAAGGGTTAGGAAATACTGGTCATTACTGGATAGTTAAAATGTAATGAATTGTGTTCTGATTTCTTATTTTTTTTTAAAAAAAAAACACACATTCTAGTGACTGGTTATCCCCTGACGTTTTGCCCCCCCAAGGAACACAATATCTCTTCAAGAAACTCCTAATAGGTCTTTAAAGACATCTGGTAGGTTCTCAGGGACCCCTAGAATCAACTCAAGGACTGGGCATCCTCAAGAACTACTGTAACCTCTTCTGGGACACTGGAACCTGTGCAAGGATTATTTCAGCTTCCTGAAAGACCTCTGGATTTACTTCTCAATGACCACTATTCAAGAACACAACTCATATTCACATTCAGAGAATACTCAGCTTGGTCAATTTGCAACTGATCCAAATTCATATCAGTTAATGTAAACTAAAGTTTTTGGTTTATTTCTGAAAATGCAGGAAAGTGCGCTGCTCTGTGATCAACCTCTCACATCAGACAGAGAAGCTACTTCTAGTGTTACAACCTCTATCCATGAGTCATAGCGCTCTAACCGCAGAATTCCTGGGAATCATGTGTCTTCAATGTCATCAGACGTGTCTGAGATCAAAGAGAGAAATTAATGATGGTACGACAAAGAACTCTTCTTCCTTTGTAGCATTTGAATCAGGGGTCAAGTCTCTACCAACCCCAACCAGAATATGGTTTATTTTTACATTTAATATTATCGTCCCATTGTAACACAACACAGCACAACACAATACAGCAAACACGCAAACAATGTTCTGTTCATATTGATGAACACACCCTCAAAGATTGCAGATAATAACCTGCCAATCTCACTGTTATCCAGGACTGTGTGTGTATGTGTATGTTTAGGAACCTCTTCCTGGAAAACATTTTCAATGGGTATTGGAACCTTGTCAAGGACCGATTTAACCTGTTCCAGAACTCTTGGAACCTCATCATGGGCGACTAAAACTCCTGTCCGCAACAGCAGTAACACAATAACTCTAAATTTCAGGCCTGCTAAGACGAAGCTTACTCTAACCTGACTCACAAACTGTAAGCTAATGTAGGCTAAAAGCTAAATCTTAACTAACGGTACCTTGATGATACCGCAAAGCTTAAAATGTATGTTCTTTTTTAATCTCAAACTTTATCTTTACAGACAACCTCCCTATCCGTGTGCTTGTGGAAGGTCTCCATTGTCCAACACATGCTTAGCTAGCTTAGCCTGTCTAAGTACAAACATTGGAAGCAGAGAAAAAAAACAGCAAGCCTGGCTCCATCCAAAGAAGGCAAATCCACCTTCCAACTCCAAGGCTTTCTGATTGACAAAAACCAGTAGACACAGAAATGTAATCCTTGGAGCTATTTGCTGACCAATCGTGTCTGGGAGCATTTAATATATCACAAGTCTTGCTGAGAGCTGAGTCACCAGGTTTGAGGTCTGTCCTGACTCTACTGTCAACATAACCCTGCTGACAACAGGATAAACTGGTAAATAGCTTGTTAGCTGACAGCCCGTGAAAAACAGGTAAACACAGTAACAATGCACTCACTCTTTAATGACAAAGATGACCATTTTTTTCTTAATTTGCCTCTGGATCAAAACTGAACGGGATTGGTGGAGTTGTGAGACATAGGGAACTATAAACTGAGCTGAGTGTGACTGTGAGTATGAGTGTGTGCGTCTGTGTGTGCAGGGTGTGTCTCTCGGAACTCTCTGAACAAGACCTTATCTGTTGCCGTGGGAAACTTCCTTCAGCCCATAAGAATAATCTGTTTGATCTGACCGGAAACCAAAATTGTAGAGAGGGAGATAGGTGGACCAAAGTAGATAAATCTTAAGTGTGTGCATTTGTTCGAGTGTGTGTGTGTGTGTGTGTGTGTGTGTGTGTGTGTGTGTGTGTGTGTGTGTGTGTGTGTGTGTGTGTGCATGCATGTGCATTTACATATCTGTGAAGCTTGTGGGGTGTTTGGGGTGTGTCAAAACTGTATTCAATGCATGTGTATACACTTTATGAGGTAATGGAGAGCATTTGTATTACTAGTAGTCCTGGTGTCTGATCAACTGGAAGTTAAAATTGCATCTGATGATCGATCAATCGCAGTTCTGATCAACATTGCTGTTTTTATCAAACTGCATCTAACAAGCAGCAGCATCGATCCTACACACAGTGTTACTAGTTGTCTTCCTCATGGACCACTCAAGGACTATTTGTACCTTCTGAAGGACTCCTGGAACCCATCAAGGACTCCAGAAACCTCTTTCTAGTATGCTTTTGCGTAAGAGGTTTTATATACACTAGGAGGCTATTCCAATTTTTTCTATCCAGCTGTGTTGTATGCATTTACCATTTGTATATTAAAGAAGAAATATGCTCATTTTCGGGGTCGGGGCTATGACTGGAAGCTTACATGTAACAGCGTGTTGATCCAGCAGCACATCAGCCTATCTAGCATGCAGCCATCTTGCCATCAGCAGTATGCTACACACAGTCCACCAAACACCTCATCATAGAAAAAAACAACATACACTTGAATATCAGACCTCAAGGTATATTAAACTGCAGATAATATATAGGTACAATGCCCATGCCTTAGTTAGCCATTAAGTGACTGTTTAAGGCTGTCTTTACAGGGACACTAGACCAGACACTAGACTGCACTTTTGTCTCTTAACAGTGTGTGTGTGTGTGTGTGTGTGTGTATGTGTGTGTGTATGTGTGTGTGTGTGTGTGTGTGTGTGTGTGTGTGTGTGTGCGTGCATGCCTGAGTGTACACAGGAGAGTTTGTTTGTATTGTGCTTGTGTGTGTGTTCTGTGCAATTACGTGATAATGTGATGTCGTTTTGGAAAAATGATTCAACGAGAGAAACATCTGAAAAGAAAAGACAAGAGGCAGACAGAAAGAAAAGGAAACAAAATGAAAGGAAATGAAAGAGGGAGTGGTGAGGAGATGAAACAAGGGAACAGGGAATAGAGGAGAGAGAGGAGTAACATAGGAAAAGAAAGGAGGAGGAGGAAAGAGGAACGAAAAAAGGATACAGGGGGAAAAACAGGCGAAAGAGACGTGTGTGTTTAGAAATCAGTCAGTCTATCCTTTCCAGATTACCACCCAGCCTCAGGGGGCTCTGATAGCCCTCTTCCTGTTTTTGGACCAATAAGACACAAGCGTTGCCCCCTCTAACCCCGCCTCTCTCCTCAGTGACATCTGATAACCACCCAGAGCCCAAGGGATATGGGAGAATAGAGTCATTCTGCCTGTTTATCTGACTCTATGAGACCAACATTGAAGTACATTTTAATCACTCTGGTGTTATTTCCATCTGCAAACTTGTTGCTGTTCAGCAGAACACTTAAACTTTCAATACTATTTGCTTAGTCACCTTTCCTAAGAAAAAATATATCCTCAAGCTGTGATCTTTCCAGGAACCAACAACATTTTTTTCAGACTCTACAGTTTCATAGACCTTAATGAAGGTTGTGGGCGACAGGTCACAAGAAAAACCAACGCGAGTGAATGTCTGTAGTGACACTAGCACCCTCCTGAGGCCATCATTTTCATTACACGTACACACGTCTGTAATTGTGAGGACCCTCACTGACATTATGCATTAATCAGCCCCTGACCAAAATCAGCTTTACCTCAACTGGGGACAGATATTTTGCCCCGCAATTGTCTGTCCCAAATTAACTCTGAAATGTGTCCCCAAAAGTAGGTTAAATCAGAAATACACGCACAGAGCAAGTGCTTACACGAAACTGGCCTCCATATTAGGATGAAACTGGCTTAACACAGTATCAGTATTTATAGACTGGGTAACTACAGGCCAATAGCACTCACACGGGTGCTCATGAAATGCTTTGAGAAACTGGTCCTGCATCACATCAAAGCAAGCCTGCCTCTGTCACACGATCCACACCAGTTTGCTTACAGGGCAAACAGGTCCACGGGGATGCAATCGCCTTCACAACTCACAACTCACACAGCACTGACCCACCTGGTGCATCCAGACAGATACGTGAGGATGCTCTTCATAGACTTCAGCTCAGCATTTAATACAATCATCCCGGATGTCTTAATTCATAAACTTCTGGACTTGGGCCTCTCCTCCTTCATCTGTGCCTGGGTAAGGACTTTCTCACTAATCGACCTCAGTGTGTCAGACTTGGCCCCCACATCTCCACCTCTATCACCCTAAACACCGGCGTGCCTCAAGGCTGCGTGCTGAGCCCAGTGCTCTACTCCCTGTACACCTACGACTGCACACCAGCCCATCCGTCAAACATCTTCATCAAATTTGCTGATGACACAACAGTTGTGGGGCTCATCTCAGGAGGAGACGAGATAAAGGGCCTGGCAGCTTGGTGTTCAGTTAACAACCTCCCACTGAACACCACAAAAACCAAAGAGATCATCACGGACATCGTACCGGCCCCGCTCTGCATAAATGAGGTCAGTGTGGAGAGGGTAGAGACCTTCAAATTCCTGGGAGTCCTCATCTCCGAGGACCTCTCCTGGTCTACCAACACCTCTGCCACTATCAAGAAAGCACAACAGAGACTCTAATTCCTCAGAGTGCTCAGGAGGAATGACACAGAGAGAGGAAGCTAATGGTGTCTTTCTACTGGGCGACCACTGAGAGTCTGCTGATGTACTGCATCTCAGTGTGGTGCGAAGGCTTCTCTGCTGCAGATAAAAAAGCTCTGCAGAGGGTCATCAAAACAGCAGAATGAATCACTGGCTGCCCTCTGCCCTCTCTGAAGGACAACAGCAGAACCAAAACAATCACCAGCGACTCCACACATCCCGGCCACCACCTTTTACAACTGTTTCCCTCTGGGAGACGTTTAAGATCCACCAAAACAAGCACCAACAGATACAGAGACACTAAACACAAAAAAGCACTAAAAATATATTCAACACCACTACATATCTTGCACACTAATTTATTTAGATTTAGATTTATTTTTCTATTTTTCACTAAACTTCAGATTTACATACATATATACATTCATGTGTATTTTTTTATTGACATTCTTCATATGTTTTATGTTATGTTGCATTGTATTGCACTGAACAGAGATTCATCTGTGATTTCATTGTAAGATGAGCTTACAATGACAATTAAAGGAATTCTATCAGAATCAGAGTCAGATTCAGAAATACTTTAATAATCCCAGGGGGAAACGATTTAATTAAATCTATTGTTGAGTTTGAGTTTATACACACAACATTGTAAGAGAGTGAGAGACAGCAAAGAATATTGAGCTGGGAAGCCACTGTAGATTAGAAGTGATTGACTAGTTGATACTGGTGATAAGATATGGACGGATAGATATGGACTCCTATCAGCATCACAGGTGTGAGCTATGGGGTTAATGGGCTATAAGCCTAAAATAGTTTTTTACCAACAAGAGGAGAAAATGTTTATGGATGATGTCTATATAAGCAAGATTTTCAATCACGTTTTTTCATTTGTTTCTTTTTGTAATATTCACTCATTATTCATAGATTAAAAACTGATCAAATTACAGAGTAATGTATATGTGAAAAGGAGCACTGGTAGTGACAATCCTACAGACCCATCTCTACGATCCACCCAACTGTTTTGGATGCTATTTCATTGTTTTGGTTTTCCAGCTACAATCAACTGATTTGGTTCAACTGTGAGACTCAGGGACTCTGTCTCAGATGTGCTATTATTCAGTACGGGGGCCTCTCAGGGTACAGGGGGCCCCGAGCCGGCACGCCCTCACCCACACACGCATAACTACACCTGACAGAGTGGCAATGCCAGGGAATAAATGGGGAAAATATGGAAAAATTATATAATTAAGAGTGGGAGAAAGAGAGTGCATTGAAGGACTGGATCTGACTTCAGGTAGGCGATGACTCAAAAGCATTCTGCCGATTTTGCATGTGTGAAATACGAGCTCACATGCAGATTTAATACAGCATGCTGGCACCGGAAGTTTAAAAGTTTTAGCTGCGGCGGCAGCGTCTTTCCTCCGAAATAACCGCAAGCAAGAGCGCCATTGTGCATCTAGTTTGTGTAATTATCATGTACACCATATACGCAATGTACAAAGATGTAGCTTCTGTCTCGCTCTTTGTACACCATCTTTCTGGAATGCCGAGGCAGAGTTTGTTGTTGCTGGTGACGTAAAGAGGTCAGCTGGAGGTGGCTCTGTTACCACTAGTTGAAATGGGTACAGCTCCACCTATCATACCTGGGTATGACATGCTCCGGCCAATAATCCGATTTTCTCACAGGCATGTGTACTCGGACAGTTGTCCGATTGAGTAGCATAGTCAAACTATGACTGTAATCCAACTAATCTGTGCATGTAAACGTACTGACTGACTTTGTTATCTGGTATGAATGCAACCACCTGCACATAAAAACAAAGGAGATGGACTGGACAACATGGATGCCCTGTACAGGAAGGACCAAATTCATCTTCATCTGCTGAGGACTGAGGTCCTTTGGGGTGCAGAGGACAATACTTTGTACATTTTATGACAATGTGGTGGCATCAGTGCTCCTTTATGCAGTGGTCTGGAGGTAGCAGCATGAACAAGGACAGGAAGAGACTAAACAAACTGGTTAGGAGGGCCAGCCCTGTCTTGGACTGTTTCCACAATAACGATAAAATAATGATACATTTATGACATTTATTTTCGATACAGTTTGGTTTTTTTTATTTTTGAGTCCATTTACCTCTACCTAGGAAACACTACACCAACAGCCAATCGCACAGCAGAGAAACAAATGCATGTGGTGGATGCATGTTTCTTTCCCCTCCCACTCACAACAACTGACGGTGACCACCTGTGTGTCTGACACAAGAAAATGAAAATGAGTGGTCTGACTAGCGAAATCGAATGCAGGAAAACTGACAAAGACAAAGAAATTGTACCAAAGAAAGGTCATACCACTTCGCTTATTTGGAAATAGTTCGGCTACCTGAAGTCTGACAAAGGACAGACCAGCATTAGGTGCAAAATGTGTCAGCGACAACCAACCTCTTTCATCATCTCAACAGGTACTGTCCCAAACAGTACTCTGGAAGCACAAGTTTGCACTATCATGCTAGCGTCATTCGCCCTGCAAGTAGCCAACAGACCAGCTCTACTGCTTCTACTAGTCAGACTTGACTTCAACAACCAACAGCTGCAGCTGCTTTTTCAGCCTTTACCCCATATGAGAAGAAACCGAAGCAATACAAAGACATAACCAGTGCAGTTACGCACTGTACCGCTAAAGAAATGATGCCTATAAGCAGAGTTTAAAATCACGGCTTCAAGAAGCTAATGACTGTCATGGATGCTAAGTACACTCTGCCAAACATCTGTCCCTCAGCTGTAAACAGAGTGGAGGGTAAAGGTGGAGCAGCAGCTCAGAGATGATATGTGGTCTGGTCGCACATCAGAACCACATCAGGTCTTACAGAACAGGAGGCTAATGAAGCTGAACTGAACAACTACCTGCAAGCTCAAGAATGTGCAATATTTACAGAATACAGTCGCACAATCATCCTCGACATTTAACTTTTTATTATATTCTTTAATCAATGTAAGCAATATGTTGTACATATTTATCATTTTATTAATTCAGTGTTTAACATAAAGCCATTTGGTCGGTAGGTTCTGCTGAATGTTTGTCATCTATTCATTTTCACAATAAATAATTGTATTTTATAAACTATAATTAACCTTCTGGTGTGTTATGGCTTCCGTCCTAAAGGAGAATACGCTGAAAACTGTAAATTCAACATTATTATTATTGTTAAATATATATTGTGATAATTATCGACATCAATATAAAAAAACCTTGTGATAACACTTTTGGCCATACCCCCCAGCCCTACTGCAAGCTGGACTCCATAAAGGTAGTGGGTGAGAGGAGGATGTTAGCCAAGCTGACACCAATCATGGACAACACCTCTCACCCCTGCACCAGACTGTGGAAGCCTTGAGCAGCTCTTTTAGCAGCAGACTCTGACAACCTCTGTGTAAGAAGGAGCACTACCGCAGTTCATTCATCCCCACAGCCAGCTGTACATTTGTCGGATTCTTTTTCCTTTACTTGTGCATCTTAAGCTCTTGAATTGGTTAATGTCCCCGTTTTGGGATAAATAAAGCCTATCTAATCTAATAGTTTTCAGCCACAGCATGCAGTGTTTTGAGGAAAAAAACTTTGAGAAACTCACTGTTCACCAGGACTAATTAGCAGGCAAAGTTAGTGACAAGCTGGTGAATAGATTGGTGGATTGAGAAGCTAAAGAGCCAAATACAGTGCTGCTTGAAAGTATGTGAACCCCTTGAGCAGTTTAGATGCTTCTGTTGTTTTACTATGATTTTTTTATTTTATCATCACTAGTTTTTATATATGAAATGTCAGAGTTATGTATATCAATTGCATGTACTTGTTTAGTGGGACTTGTTTAAGTAGATCAAAAACTACATGAAACATGGAATTAGTGTATGTGCAAAAGTAAGTGAACCTCCAGCTGCATTCATAAATCAGGCAGGTAACAGACTCAGGTGAAACACATTTGGGTGCTTAATTAATCATTTAAGCAGACCAATGAAATGAGACATCCTTGGGAAAGGGTTTGGCCAGCACTTATTTAAACCAACCAAACCACTGTAGTTCCATACAGATCAACAGTGCCGAGAGGAAAGGAGATATCTGAGGACATGAGGAAGAGGGGATTGATAGCCCATCAATCTGGGGAGGGCTATACATCCATTACCAAAAGATTCCTGCTCCATCCATCCTCTGTAAGACAAATCATTTACAAACGGAGGGCCTTGAACATGACAGCGACTCTGCATAGAAGTGGACGCCCATCAAAGCCATCACTCAGCAGCACCAGAAACATAATTAATCAGATAAAGGCCAACCCACACATCACATCTAGAGAGTTGCAGAACCTCTCTAGTAGCATCTGGGACAAATGTGCACACATTTACAATAAGACAAAAAAATAAATAACGATTAGTGTCTTTAAATACAAAGTTTCCAAATATACTAATCAGGTCAAGGTAAAAAATGATGATGCTCACAACATATTAACATGCCTCTTATCATGGACTCTTATGATAAGAGCACAAAGATAGAGGCCTGAAATAAAAAAAAATGACTGCTATGAGGACTTTTCACTTTTCCCCTTCTTGATTCTGGCGGCCCGATGGGAACAAACGTAATAGAGCATCACTGCAGCGTGTCGTAAAGGTCTTAATCTGACAGCTGCAGTTGTTTGCTACTTGTGGCTATGTAAGATGAAGTAAAAAACTGTGAGTCTTCTTAATTCACTCTCATCACCCAGCAAACGCTTGTTTTTGAGAAATGTAATTTTCAGATTGATAGGCATTAAAACAACCTATAATAACTATACAGAAAGGTCAGTTTCGTTGCTGATGTTCTTGTAGAAAATTGAGACTGTTTCACGACGGCCACATTGTCACAAACAGGGAGCAAATCTGAGCAGGCTCCATAGTTTTCTGTTCTGTGTTCTGTTGATCTGAGTTTGAATCCAGAGTCACAGAAACACAATGGGACACTAAAAAAATCCTCTGACTATAACACACACGTGCACACAACCACACACACGTAGACACACACAGGAAGCATAGACAGGACATCCTAACACCAAGGTGATGACCTCAGTAAAACTGTCACTGATTTGACATCAATTCCTGTACTAACCCACAGGGCATCTGACCGTCTGGAAAAGTTAAAAAAAACTAAACATTATCACAGACAGGAAGTCCCAGTCAATGACACTGAAGCAGCAGCCACATCGCTGAGGAGTTGTCTTTGGGTTTCGAGAATACAAACACACTTGAATCCATTCTTACACTGTCTTAAATTTTTGCTTTTGGAGAGAGAAACCACCATCCAAACAGGTTACCTTCAGAACTGCAGTCCATTGCTTCAACATGTGGAGAAATTGGGAGCCTAATAATTGGACAATAGCTGTTTGAGGGAGGAGTTTAGCAAATGCTTCCTTCTCTCCTACCTGTTCTTGATGCGTAATTGGACTCCCCCTGTTGAACATGGTTTGTTGTGGTGGAATGATGGCGGTTTATGTTCGGGTTGTTGTTGTGGTGTTGGTGGTGGTGATAGAGAAGCGAGAGGAGGAGGTGAAGGAGGAGGAAGAGCAGGGACGGAGGGACACCAAGTACCAAACTCCTCAATGTATCCTGGATCAAACTCCCTGAGGACAGACAGACAATAAAAACATTAAGAAATTCCTCCTCAACCTGCAGGATGTTTTGCATTATATTCATTCATCTAAATTGTAATGAATGTAGAGAATTGATTCCATACCCTAATGATGGTAAAGCTAACTGGTGAAATCACCAAAAAGACATGCTTTTCTTAACAGGAATACCACCCCATACTTTTCATTCAGTAAGTACTTCAGCTACTTCTACTTTGCCTGTTTTATAGGTGTTATGACTGGCTAATTTATAACCAACACACTTGCAGGATCACCACAGGGCTGACAAAATAAACCAGGCCAGTTTGAACAGGACTATCCGCATCCCTGTTTTCTGTTTCCCTGACACAACACTCATAATTTTCAAAGCTGTTCACCTCAGTGGCCTTCAGAGCATGAATAATAAGCAGCAGATCAATGGTTAACTATGCTATCAGCAACAGTGAAGAGGTCAAAGAGGCCACAGGATCCTAAAACCAGAAATACTCATGAGAGTCCTTTTGTTATATGAACAAAATAGAAGAAAACGATTATCTGTTCAGGTATGTGGCAGTGAATCACCTGTTTACCAAGCCACACAGACTCAAACACACACACACACACACACACACACACACACACACACACACACACGTTGGAACAACAGGTTGAGGGGGGCAGTGGAAACTGCAAAAAACAAGTTGAGAATGTTCATGTTTGTAATCATCAAATAAGTACAGTGAACCTGTTAGCAAACAGTTGCTTAATTTTACAACAGTTACAGCTCACCATTATCATTCAGTAAGTCTAATATTCAGTTAAAAATGTGTTTTTTTGTCTCCATCAACTCATGAAAAAGACCATACCACTCTGAATACAGTTTACTATGACCCATATTTCATGTTTGTTGTTAGGCAACAACCTCAACACAGAAGAAAGTGAGGACAGGTAGTAGAAAGAGTGAAAAATGAATGGCGAGTTCTTTTAACTTTAATGTAACATGGTTACGTTATATCACATACATAACGTAAAGTAAGTTACTTATGTAACGTAAGTACATTTGTAAGAGAAGTTACATAAGTAAAATAATAATTTTAATCCAAACCACAATGTTTTACTAAACATAACCAAGTAGTTTTCTAAAATTAACCTAACAAAGTTCCAGTATACCTGTCCCTGGTGTGCTGCAATAGTTATGCTGTTTTGGGAACAGTGATATGTGTACTTTTGGGATCCACTCAACCCATTCAGTCCTTTTTGTGAGAGGATCTGTTTTTTTGTTTAGAGCTGCTGCCTGCTGCAACTGGTGAGTGTGCACCACAAGTTGTTGCCAGATAACTCAACAATATAACTATTGTTGATACTAGCATAAACACTTATGCACTTATGTCATTGTTACAACTTTGCTTACTTTTTTCTGTTTTATGAAGATCAATAGGCCTACACCTGCATGTTAGACTAAGGCAAACCAGCCACACCTCCCCTCAGCTGTTCTCCGCAGAAATGGACTACTTTTAAATGTTGAAGACCTGTGGAAGACTGTTCATGCAAATGCAGTCTTGATTCTAGTGCTTGTCCCTTAAAGTGGCATATGTTAGAACACACACAACCCTGCTTGCTCTGACTATTTCATAAAGAAAATGGGTATCTTTTTTACTGAGATGCATGCGTAAACCAGACCGCTCCAAAACAAAAAAACTAGAGAAGCTCAATAACAACACACAGAGAGGGAGTGTGACATCACTCTAGCTCAGGACATCTTTACTCCACTATATCTTTGCATAGCAAATCGTTTACTGTCATCAAGTGAGGCTGAATTTTGTATATTGGACCTTGGACCTAACAGTCCTGTATTCAACATCTGGTACTACTAGTGTCATCTGCATTCTGACACTCAGTTAGGCCTAGTAGGCTTTACTTATCTTTTATAAATGAGTTGGGAGTCTCATTTTCTGTTGACAGCACGCCTGATCGCGCACCTCAAACGAATATCTAATGTAATGTTGTAATGTTCACTTGTTGCAATAACCAGATTTAGTTTTCTTTGATATTATTAATAAACTCATCAAACAAAGCAAGTGGATGTTGTGGTTAATCGGCACGTCAGACACGGTGTGGATTCTCCCTGTCTCAGCCTCTCAGCAGCTAGTGGAACTAGCAGTTAGCTGGTTTACTATGTAACCATGGTTGCAGGATCCAGGAGAACACTGATATTACATTTAGAAAAGCATTTTTAATATTAGAATTAGTATAAAATGAAAAAAATATTTTGTCATGGGATAACAAACAGAGCAGTCTTTAATTAAATTCAGAGCTGTTTCCAGCCTTAGCCCACAGAGCCATTTCAATAGAAATCTTTTTAAATAGAGAGAGGAATACAGATGCAATACACAACTAAAAAAACACACCTACTGTTAGGACATTATTAACTGAGGACATTCCACTGCTGAGTATTCAGACCACACACACACACACGCACACACGCTCACACAGACACACAAAGGTGCACAACCAAGGCCCATTAAGATGAAACCTGTTGAGCTCGTCAGAAGAATGTGCAGCAGGCACAACACCCTGAAATCACCTGAAAGGAGGCACAGTTTTGCCACATTCCATCTTCCATCTCATTCCACACATAAACACACACACACACACACACACACACACACACACACACACACACACACCCTTTTATCTGGCACTGAGCTCACCTGAATAGTTTCAGGTAGTTACTACCTAGGTAGTGACCAGAAGCATTCAGCCAGAGCAAAGTCTGATGAGACTTCTAACATTGGATCATGCTGTTGTCCTAACTTTGTCTAAACAGTGAGGTATTTTAAATTCTAGTGATCCAAAAGTTTCCAGACATACATTTTATCTAAGAGGTGCACAGGAAGAGTGCAGGGAAAGTTCTCGGGTTGATACCTTAACCTTAAAGGTATCATTGAATGTAACGTAGGATTTTGGTCTAATACAAAAAAAAATTTCCAACAGTAGGGTTGAAATATTTGTCCCCACACAGTCATTGTGTGAACATCACTGTGTCAGCACAATGTTACACACATAGACACATGCATTGAGCAGTTGCCGGGGAAATGGTTTTGTGGCACTTCATTCCTGTAATGACTTCTTCCTCTCCTTTTTGGAGCACAGAAACTCAAACATTCATTAAGCTCGATTACGTCAACCAACAACAAAAGAGCACAAAGACAGAGAGTCAGTTGAGATGAATGGAACAGGACAAAGAGAGAGAGAGTGAGACAGAGGGGAACTCCAACAGACAACTACACAACTGTGATTAAACTTGTTACAAAACAAATGTTCAAAATCAAAACATACATTTATGATTTTAAACGTTCTCCTTTTAGTCACATTTACGTAACAAAAGTGAAACACACTAGATGTTCATCACGTTAAAGTAACTAGTTATCTGACAGATAATCTTAAATTATCACACAAACTGCTGATAACTGTGCTTGTATGTGGCATGACCTCTTTAAAGACACAGCCATGACTCATCTTCTGCTCTAATCTCGGTTCAGCTCAACCAACTCTCTCACCTCCTTGCAGTCTGATACACTGCTTTCATTCATATTTGAAAAGTCGAAATAATAATAATAATAATAATAATAATAATAAACAAATAACCTACTGTTGCTAACATGAGCTAATATTAGCCACCACAGGCTGCAGGTCCAACTGGACCAAGTAAGGTTGTATCAGCAAAACCCCTGAATGTATTGAATGAAAGAAGGGTCTGCTTTATTGCATATCATTTCATCAAAAGTTATAGCACATAGCACATATGAATATGTTGAATATGGAGCCATAAAGGGAATCATATTACTGTACATAAATGCTGATGTTAATAATGACATTTTCTACAAAAATGTATAAATATTGTTATCATTCATAGGTTGAAAATGGCTCAACACACCATCTACTGTTTTAAAAGATGGTGAACCTTGCAAGGCCCATGCGGACACAGAACTTTTTTTAAAAATAGAGCCCAAAACATAGCCCAAGAAATGAGGCTGCTCTTCATCCTGGTGTAAGCAGAGTTAACAGAGTATGGTTGGGTCTGTTTGTATCTTTAAAGGTCCCATATTATACTGTTTTTCATCAATTTCATACAACTGTCAGAGGTCCAACAACTCTGTAGTCGATATGTATTGCCCCAAACACATCTGTGGTCCTGAACTCCAGCTGTCTAAAAGTTGCTGCAGTCTGTTTCTGTGCCTGCACCTTTAAATGCTAATGAGCTCCGTCTGTCAACGCCTACTTGGGGAGCCTTGCCTGCTACCTCACTCTCAGGGAGAGGAAGCCCCTTATGCTAACGGTAGCATGCGCTAATGTTTACGGTGGATGTAACACTATGACTCGCGGAGATTTTTTCGTTCAACCAAACCAGTTTGACCCAGAATCGGACCCAGAAGGAGAGGCTCCGGAAGAAGTACAGACTCTGCGGCTGCAGCAGGACATTTCAGAATTGTTAGTGTGTCTGAATAATGTTAGTTTGTTTGTATGTGTTGTTACAGTTACTACCATGTAGCCAATGGCTAACAGCTAGCGAAAGCTGTGTTTGTCTCCAACACAGTCTCCAAACTGTTATACACTGTTCGCATCGTCTCTGTCTCCAGTCTGCCCATGTTTCCAGACTTTTTACTGTGACAACCAAGCTCCCTCGTAATATTATTAACATCAAACTCGCTTCAAACGCCATTGCATAGCGGACCGAAGTGGAACTAACTAACTGACTTCACCATACTTGTCGGCTGTAAATACTATCAAACCGCGGCGACACTTATCGGTGGCTCGGGTGCAGTTGCTGGGTCCGGTATGGTTGGGACTGATCCTTTTACGAGGGTCAGTGTTGAGGCAAAGCCAGATTTGTACTGACACTCGTTACTGAAGCAGTCCGACATGAAGTGGTTAGCACACAATTACAAGCTAAAACAAACCGCAGCCGGCACGTTGTCATTAAAAATGAAACACAACCATGGACGCTTCTGTTGTTCTGTAGCTGGGACAGAATATAGGCACTTCCGTTGATTATTACAACCAACAACAGAGCAATTGCGTGTCTAGCTCTGAGCGACAACGTTGCAAAACAATGTTAACTGTCTTTGGCAACTTATATGAGGAAATAAAAACACAGCTCCTGTCCTCTCCTGTCTGTCCTCCTGTCTGTCCTCCTCCTGACACGGGTAAAAAACTTTAACACACTCAAGTGTGTCAGCCACCCCAACCGAGACTTCAGTGAACTTTCCCCCAGAAAAGAGCCTCCCTCCCTGCGAGTGACCGAGTCAGACAGTGTCCTGTTACCGATGGTAATTATGTAATTTAGAGAAAAAAACTTGTCACTTCCCAGGGTGTTTGGTGGGTCAGGATCTCAATCACAATCACATTATAACAGCATCCATATGATTATTAACAGTCAGCAGGTTCATGTTTAGATTAACAGGAGGACACCGAGGGAAACACCTTGAAAACACACAGACGTCATCATCATCAGAGATGGACAGAGTACTCGACCCCAGTACTTGAGTAAGAGTACAAATACTACTGGTCAAAATTTACTCCGTTACAAGTAAAAGTAGCTCAGTCAACATGTTACTCGAGTAAGAGTAAAAAAGTACTTGCTTTTAAAGGTACTTAAGTATCCAAAAGTACATGCTTTTAAATTTACTTTAAGTAAAAGTAAGAGTAAGAGTAAATTTCTTATTTTTCACATCAATGAATTACTATACATTTTTCTAAATGAATTTAAGTACCTTTTAACTCTTGTTTCTGAGAATTAACTCTTTGAAACCACCTGCACTGATGTGCTTGCTTTTAGGTCCACAATGTTATATAAAGCCTGCAGAAACACCTATAAAAACAAAAAAAAATGAATGGGATCACAGGAGGACAGCAGATGTTGCAGATGCAGATGTTTATTAACAATCATTAAAATTGTAACCAAATGAACCTGCACCGTCCAACTAACTATCATTTAGCTAAGTTGGGAACTGGAACCCCCTCAAAGACCAATGTTGTCCCCAGACCACTGGTTGAGAATCACTGCTTTACAAAAAAACTACATCTGATGCAGCCATTGTCGCGGTTTTGTGTTGACAAACGCAGTCGAGAGCGTGGCTACTTTGGTGGTGTCCTGATGGGGAGGGATGACGTATTTCCGCTTTTACGTAGATCCCAGTGGAGAGCGTGCACTGTGATAGGTTTCCTTCTTTGACAAACACAGCTTGTGTCCAATAGTTTTTTAGAAACAAAAAAGAAAGAAAGAGCAGACCTGAAAGTAACGAGTACTTTTCAGCCTTCCTAGAAATTAACTCGAGTAAAAGTAAAAATATTTGTCTTGGAAATGTATTCAAGTAAGAGTAATACGTACCAAAGAAATCTAATACTCAAGTAAAGTACAAATCCTCTGGATATGTACTTAAGTACAGTACTCAAGTAAATTTACTCCGTTACTGTCCACCACTGCTCATCATGACGTGTATCGTCACAACCCTTTAGGCTCCGCAGCGCTGTGTGAATTACACAGCGGTTCGTCTTTACGCCAGAGTTGCCTGGTTCTGTGTGAACAAACAATGGCGGAGAACTGTTGAACTGCCGCTGCAGCGATAATGCCGTGTCTCTGTGTGAAAAGAGCTATTGACAGCAGAAGCACAGCTGGCTCGCTCTGACTACTGGCTGGTCCTGCTTCACTGAGCAGTGGTCAGTCTGTCAGAGAAGTTACTCTGGCCAGCGTCTCCTTATATCTGAGTCACACAATACGTACACAGCCACAAGGCCAAGACCCCTACGGTGGTTGTCCTGTGAAGTCCAGGGAGGAGTGCTGATCAAATATAAAGGGTCATGCTATGAATGCCAGAAAAGATTTAACTATCTTGCCTAATGATTAATGTCTGTAGTTTTTGCCAAACTTTTGCCAGAACACAAGGACTGAGTAAAAAGGGACAGGTTTTATTTTCTTCAGGGCAGTTTTGCATCTTTTCTGATTCCCATAAACAAACCAAAACAAAAGTGAAGGCTAGGAGAAGATGGCTGCTCAACAAAATACTGACTGATTGTAGAGTCTAGTTGTACTCAGGACAATGATGGGACTTAAGGCAGGAACACACCGGCCCAACCGTTGGACGTCTGAAGCGTTTGGAGAGACTCGGACGAGGTTGGGAACAAATATGTTTGGTGTGTTCAGCTGCGTCGGAAGCTTTCGGAGCCGCGCGGACGTTGTCAGATCCGACTGAGCATGCGAAGTCTGAGGAGGAGGGCCGTCGGACGTCTGAGCCATTGGATTCTCTGATTGGTTGTGTGCCAGCTGTGTGCCAGCTGAATATGAAGGTAGATTTGTGTCTTTATTATTCAATAAATTAAGTTTGCTTCGATCAAAATATATAATTTCAATAAAAAAAACCTTCACTTCAATCAAAAAAACCCTTTTCAATCACAGAAAAAAAGTGTTTGAATGCAAAAATATAGTTGAGACTCAAAAAAATGCATTTGAACACTGTTTTTCTTTGATTGAAAATGAAAATTGAAAAGGTTTTTTTGTAATGTTGTTTTGTGTTTGGGCCATATTATGGGTAGGACATTTGTGTCTTTATAATTCAATCAAAAAAGAAGTTGCTTCAAACAAAAAAAAATATTTTCCATTAAAAAAATCACTTCAATAAAAAAAAAAAACGTTTTCAATCATAGAAAAAAAGTGTTTCAATGCAAAAAAATATTTGAGACTCAAAAAATTGCATTTGAACACTTTTTTTTGATTGAAAATGTTTCCTTTGATTGAAGTCATTTTTTTTTGTGTTTGGGCCATATTATGGGTAGGACATTTCGAGGGCTTGGAGCCAGAGGGGCGTAAGTGGCTTTTGACAAACTTTACAGGAGAGACAAAACAAAATTTTGACCACACTTCAATCAACTGTATTATTAACCCTTAAACACAACATTGCAACCACAGACATACTTACATGAATGAGTATTTAAGTAATAAACTTATGGCATATCAACACAATGAACATGTTCTAAAACATTTTAAAATAAAAAAAATATGGCAAAAACGTCAGATACGCCTTTTTGGCACCAAACATTTCCAAGTCTTCTATGGACATATTGGGCGTATCTGCTGAGCAATGCAGTAAATAATTGGTCAAAAGGGGAATTGATTGAATAATTAACACTTGAATAACACTTGAATAAGTCATTCATTGTCATTTAACTAATTCATTTTTTTTATTTTTTTTTTCTCATTTCACTTTTCCATTCTGGGCATCTGCCGAACAGTACAGACTGTAATAAAAGTAACTGAACTTGCTAAATTTATGGTAATTGGCAATTCATGAGTTATTCAATTATTTCATTACATTCATTCCAGAGGCGGTTCTGGGGGGGGCCAACAGGGGCCAGTGCCCCCGTAACTCTGAGTCTGGACCCCCCTGTGGCCCCCTGACAGTGAGTCTGCATTAATAATACAATGACAGATTTCTTGCAATGATTTTGTTCTGAAGGGAAAGGCAGAAATAAAGTGTCTCAGCAGTTTACTACCCAATCAAAATTGCTGAAATTGTAAACACTGCTTTGTCTGAATGAGGGATTTATCCTTTTTTCCGGGTTGTATGTGCCCCCTAACAAAAAAGCTGGCCCCAACCTGGCCCCCCTATTAAAACTGGCCTAGAACCGCCACTGATTCATTCATTTTTTTCAAATACTGTATACAATAGACAGTTCTCTCATGTTTGTCTACTCCACTAAACTCCTGTTTAGTCCACCATCAGAGCATTGTAGAACTCTGCAAGGAATACTCCCATTGCTGCACAGGGTGAGTAGATCTTTAATGGATTGGATTTATATGGCGCTTTTCTAGACACTCAAAGCGCCTCACAGGGTTCCAGGTTCCATTCATTCACACACAGTCATACTGGTGGTGGTACACTACGATAGTAGCCACAGCTGCCCTGGGGCAGACTGACGGAAGTGTGGCTGCCATTCGGACCTACGGCCCCTCCGACCCCTCCGACCACCACCTCAAACATACAGCAGTCAGACACATTCACACGAGGCAAGGTGGGTGAAGTGTCTTACCCAAGGACACAACGACCATGGCACAGTCAGGATCGAACCACCGACCCTCCGAACATAGGCCGACCCACTCTACCACCTAAGCCACGGTCGCCCAGATCTTTCTTCTTTATTGCACTGATCCCAGGAGGACTTTCATACATTGAGCTTGGTTTGGACACAGAGTGGGTGCTTCTGGTGCCCCTGGTTGCCTGCTTTGCCACCTTCAGTTCATGGAAGGTTGGGTCGGTGAAACCATACTTGAAGAAGATTGGTTTGGGTTCTTCTTTTGTGTAGTGAAACCATTTAATCTTCTGCCAATGCTCTATTTGTCCCTCCTCATATTTGGCTTTGTTTTTGAGTATGTGATTGGAGAAAGACTTGAAGTCCAGGAAATCCTTGTGACCAAGTTCATGTACGGTGTATGGGTTGTTCTTTCTTGCCACTCTCACAAGGGTGTAGTAGCCATCAGGGGAGTAGATTGAAACCTTTCTCCTCACAGTTTCCACTGCAGCATGCACGCTGTAACGCTCCATCTGGCTATGACCAGACTCCATGTACTTATGGTCAATAGTGGAGAGGGGCAATGTGCTGACTGCATGCAGGCACATTGTGCTAAAGGCAGCATTTCTATTCTGTCCACCACATATATCTGAATAAAGACCTGCATGTTTGACTTCAGAATTAAGTTGTGAAAGGTACGAGTAAACACAAGTGCTGATCTCTGATGATCCTCGGACGCCTTCCCGCTCATGCCACATGTAACACTCAACATCTTTACTGCCCATTTCATATACAGTGAGGTTGTAGGTACTTAACTTGCGTGTTCTCAATATAGGGTTCATCAGTTTGTTTCATAATATTAATCAAAATCTTTTCTGCCTCAGACAGTTCCATGTCTGCAGTTGTGTCAGCCATTTTGAATGCTGTTTAAGGGCACCAATTACACTTATGCCCTTCTGGCTCTGAACAAACATTTTGATATATAGAACTCATATTCGCCCAAAATGCCACTTACGCCCCTCTGGCTCCAAGCCCTCGATTTGTGTCTTAATTATTCAATCCTAAAAAAGTTGCTTCAATCAAAAAACATATTTTCAATCAAAGAAAAAACTGTTCAAATGCAAAAATAAAATTGAATCCCCCCCTAAAAAAAAAAAAAAAAAATCATTTGTGTTTTTTTCGATTTGAAGTGATTTTTTTTTTTTTTTTTTTTTGAATGAAGTGAAAAAAGTTTTGAAGTCGTTTTTTTTTCATTGAATTATTTTGACACAAACATCCTGCAGTGGGCGGGTGCTTCCCCATTGGTCAGACATGTTTGAGTGACAAGTGTCTACACCAACGACGTCTTTCTGACAAGCAAGTCATGGCCGCCAGCAAGCCAGGGAGCAGTGGTGGAGTTGTTGTTAACTACAGCATTAAAATGATTGGTGTCATGTTATTAGTCTACTCTGTTTGACATTTCGATTAAACATAAGGCTTTCTAACTTAGTTCACGTTGACTAATTTGTGTGATGGTGTTAGATATCTAGCGCCGTCATATTGTCAGGCAGGCTAGCTGATAACGTTAGCCAATGGCCCTGCACACTGAATGACCACATTAGTGGTCAAACAACAGTCCACAGGCCAACTGTTGCCCGCAGCGCTGCCTGTTTAGCAGCAACAGATCATGCAGAGCCTGAGTCTATCTTCTCACACTGCCCAGTGGATTACTGAGGTCAAGCCAGCCGTGGTTCGTGTTTGCTTGGTCAAATCAGCCGCACGTTGTTTTCTAGTGCGCGAATCTACTAACATTTACGGTAATCGTAATGAAACCGCTCTGAAGAGCTGCTGGTAGTGACAGTGGGGCAGAATGCAGTCTCACAGTCAGACCCGTGAAAATTACGATACTTTTACAGTAATTATTCCCGGTAATAAACTGAAGGTATCACGAAGGTATGCGTCCGGATTTCAAAGTAAAGGACGACAGAAAAAACGTATATTTCACCCAACTTTGACGTGGAATGAAAAGCTTATTTTCCATAAGTAGTCTATGATTCATATACTGCTGAACTTAGTACTTCCTAGATTACTTGCATGCATAATATAAAAGGATCACTCAAACATGTCTGACCAATGGGGAAGCACCCGCCCACGGGATGTTTGTGTCAAAATAATTCAATCCAAAAAAAAAACCGACTTCAAAACTTTTTTCACTTCATTCAAAAAAATTTTCATTTGATTGAAAATATTTTTTTTGATTGAAGCAACTTTTTTAGGATTGAATAATTAAGACACAAATGTCCTACCCATAATATGGCCCAAACACAAAAAGATGACTTCAATCAAAGAAAACATTTTCAATCAAAAAAAATGTGTTCAAATGCAATTTTTTGAGTCTCAAATATTTTGTTGCATTCAAAAACTTTTTTCTATGATTGAAAACGTTTTTTTTTTGTTTGAAGTGATTTTGTTTATGGAAAATATTTTTTTTTTGTTTGAAGCAACTTCTTTTTTGATTGAATTATAAAGACACAAATGTCCAACCCATAATATGGCCCAAACACAAATCAACATTACTTCAATCAAAAAAGTTGCTTCAAACAAAAAAAACCTTTACTTCTATCAAAGAAAACATTTTCAATCAAAGAAAAACAGTGTTCAAATGCATTTTTTTAGTCTCAACTATATTTTTGCATTCAAACACTTTTTTTCTTTGATTGAAAAGGTTTTTTTTGATTGAATGAAGGTTTTTTTTATTGAAAATATATATTTTGATTGCATAACAAAGACACAAATAGCTGAATGGCCGTTCTGATTGGCGGTGTGCTAGCGAATCAGCGCGGTGTGTGGGAGGGGCGGAATACTGTGTGCGCTTTGTTTTTCTATGTACTCCGTTCCGTCATTACCCGTTTTCATATTTTGCAGTACTGGCACCAGACTAGTTGTTATGTCCGTTCAGGACGAATTAATCTGTGTTCGTTTGGTAATGCTTTGCTGCATGTTTAGTATGCAGCTGTTTTTATCGGAAATAGTTAAGTTTCGTTTTGATCGAAAGTAAAGAGAGTTGCGTGCACAAGCCTCTCGTTTACAACTCACAACACAAGCACCACCCGCTTATTGCATCTCGCGCAAGCGCAGAACGTACACGCTACTGTGGAGCTGGCAGCATGTCGAAGCGGTGTGTTCAATGCAACTTTTGTGCCGAACGGGTCAGACAAGAGGCAACGGAGTGGTCGGATAAGGCAGTTGGACGTCTGGGCGGTGTGGGGGGCCTTTACACTACCAGCCTTTAAATATGCGCTACATTATGGTGGTGATATTAATATGGATGAACCAACTCTCACTGTAAAACCTCCAGATGCTGCCTGTCAGCTCTTAGACTCATAACTGAGGAAAACAGCTACATGGGCTCTACCAGTACCCACCGACCACAGCTGCTTGATATCTCACTGTGTCTTTTGTCTGAAAAATTCCCATTAAATAATCCAAAGTTCAACTATAAGGGCAGGCAAAGAGCACAGACCGCTGTCAAGGCTAATACTCCAAGTTTGAACATTTTTCTTTAAAATCTCTGGTAGCAGTTTTTTTTCAGACAATCCACATTTGAGTGTGAGTAAGAGTAAAAAAGTTGCATGATATATCATGATATGATATGAAGAGACTTCTTCAACTACAAATAAGGTCAATTGTTACTCTTTGTATCTTGATTTATAGCCACACTTGCAGCATGGGTTTTCTTTGTTTTCTGTTGATTGGTTGATCCACCATTTTGTTCCAGACTAAAACATATCTACAACTTTTTAAATGGATTGCCTTGGAAATTTGTATGGACAAGATCCCCAGATAATGAATTCTACACAATTTTACCAAATGTGTGGTTTTAAATGAAATATCTCAAAAGCTATAGGATACTTTGCTGTGAAATATGGTGTGAATAGAACCATAAAAGTTGAACATTTGGGTGACTCTTTCAGACACTGTAAGTTATTCTAATGTGTTTTATGTCATCTCAATGTAGAGTCTGTGGGCGGGGCGAAAGGAACACAGCACAACAGGGACACCATCTTGGACAGTGGAATCCAGTTCTTGGTGGAGAGTGAGCTATCTCAAAAATGAGATAATCCTAAACTTGACTGATCGCATTCCTGCTCCCCAGAGGACACCCCCATGTCCTTTCCTCCTGCACTCTCCTCAGTACAAACTTTACAATTGTAGCTACTGGCATCACTCTCACATTAGTAGATTAAAGATATTAATCTATATCGAATATAGTGATATTTTGTTTGTTCTTCAGGCTGGAATGGGAACTAGAAGTGAGTTTATACCTTCTGCTCTGACATGCAATACAGTCATATTCAAAAACACTAGAAGCAGGCGCATCCTGTCTGTAGTTTTTTTTTCTTGTACGTATGAGAAAACAACAACTCTGTATGTTCAAGATAATACCGGTGAAAAGTGTAGACTGCTTCTTACTTAGAGGACAAAACACAGATACAAAGCAGCTGCAAGGTTCAGGGCAAGGAGTAATATAGGTAATGAACACACACACACACACACACACACAAACAAACACACACACACAAACACAGCACAAGGAGCACTGTAAATACTTAACAGACCTAAACACACAACCTTCTTAATTTGCAGGTTAAAAAATAAAGTGAAGTGTCTGTTAAATCATAACACAAACATTAACTGAGCCTAATTTAAACCCACTTGGTCCACAAACACACATTCAACACAACGCACTTGCCTTACTCATAAAGAAAGCCTCAGGTGTCAGGTATCAATTAGAATACAGCACCAGGAAAAACCTTAACACACTCGCTACACACATGCTTAATTGAATTGCGCCCGAAGTTGGTGTAAAAAAATAAATAAATTATATTCTTAGTGCAAACGTTACAAAATACCTAGAGGGTTGGTGCAGAGGAAATAATCTTATGCTCAATGCGGACAAAACAAAGGAGATGATCATAGACTTCTGGAGGTCACAGCCTGAGCACGCTCCTCTCAGCATCAGTGGCCGCACAGTGGAGAACATCAAGTTCCTCGGAGTGCAGGTCTCATAGGACCTAAGCTGGAATAAAAACACCTCAGGGATCATGAAACAGGCCCAGCGGAGACTGTATTTCATGAGGAAGCTGAAACAAGTCTCTCTCCCCATTAGAATCCTCAAGACTTTCTACAGTGGTGTGGTGGAGAGTGTTCTGATTTATTGTATCTCGACATGGTACTCCAGCTGCAGTATGTCAGACAATAAAGCCCTGCAGAGAATTGTTAGAAGAGCTGAGAGGGTCATCTGAGTTTCCCTCCCCTCTATCAAAGAACTCTTCCTAGGCCGCTTCAAGAACAGAGCACTGAACATCGCCAGGGACCCTCCCACCCTCTCTACACCTCTCCTCTCCACACCTCTCCTCTCCCA